>NC_071441.1:76757903-77057903 GCF_017976375.1 Cuculus canorus
GAAGGAGGGAGAGAGAAAGGGGGGGAGAGAGAGAAAGGAGAGAAAGGAGGGGGAGAGAAAGGGAGGAGAGAAAGGGGGTTTGGGGATGGGGAAATTGGGGGTTCAGGGAGAGGGGAGAAAGAGGGAAAGGGTAGGGGGCAAATTTGGACTTCAGGGATGGGGAAAGTTGGATCTAGGAAGGGGGAAACTAAGATCCAGGAATGGGGAAACTGGTCTCCAGCTGCAATGAAAGTGGGGTCCAGGACGGAGCAGGTTTTTTGGAGGTACAGGGACAGTTGGGGCCCAAGAAGGGGGAAAGTGGGGTCCAGCAAGGGAAAGAGTGGTCTCCAGCAGTGGGGAAGTTGGGATACAGAGATGGGGAAGTTGGGGCCCAGGAATGGAGAAAGTAGAGTCCAGTGAGAGGAAAAGTGAGGTTCAGAAGTAGGGAAACTGGTGTCCAGCAACAGGGAGACTGGGGTGCAGCAATGGGGAAAGTGGCGTCCAAGGAGGGTGAAGCTGGGGACCAGTGATGGGGAAAATGGGGTCCCATGGCAGGAAAAGTGAGATTCAGCAGTGGGGAGACTGTGGTGCAGTGATGGAGGCAGCCATGGGGCGACTAAAGTTCAGGAGCTGGGTGATTGGTGTCCAGCAAAGAGGCGACTGGTCACCAGTGGCTGGAAACTGGGGTCTATGAAGGGGGAATGTGGGGTCCAGCGATTGGAAAAGTGAGGTTCAGCAGCAAGGAGATTGGGGTGCAGCAATCTGGAAACTGATCTCCAGGAGCAGGGAAGGTGGGGGTCCAGCGGTGGGGAGAGTGGGGTCCAGGGATGGAGAAAGTGGGGCCCAGCAGTGGGGGAGCTAAGGTTCAGGAATTGGGAAAGTGGGATGAGTAAGGGGAAAACAGGTGTCCAGCAGCAGGGAGACTGGGGAAACTGGGGCAGCAATGGGGAAACTGGTCTCCATCAGTGGGGAAGTGGGGATCCAGGAATGGCGAAAGTGGAGACCATCAACAGGGAAAACAAGGTTCAGGAACAGGGAAACTGTGGTTCAGCAATGGATTTGATCAGTTCTCTTCTGTAATGCTGATAACGAGTATGATTACACAGGAGTTATGGGTGCAGAGCGCTACTTGTGGGTAATACGAGAGCTGGAGCACCTCCACTACGAGGACAGGCTGGGAGAGTTGGGGTTGTTCAGCCTGGAGAAGAGAAGGCACAGAGGAGACCTTAGAGCAGCTTCCAGTGCTGAAAGGGGCTCCAGGAAAGCTGCGGAGGGGTTCTTTGTCAGGGACTGCAGGGGTAGGACAAGAGGGAATGGTTTTTCAGCTCAAAGAGAGGAGATTGAGATGAGAAGAAATGTTTTCCTGTGAAGGTGGGGAGGCCCTGGCCCAGGTTCCCCAAGGAAGTTGTGGCTGCCCCATCCCTATAGATGTTGAATGCCAGGTTGGATGGGGCTTAGAGCCCTTGATCCAGTGGGAGGTGTCCCTGCCCACGGCAGGAGGTGGAACTGGATGGTGGGCTTTAAGGTCTCTTCCAAGCCAAACCGTTCTATGATTCTGTTATTTTGTGCTCTTGCAGTCTGGCAGCACAGCAGTGCGTGTTTCCTGTAGTTTCCCAAACCATCTCTAAATATTGGTCATCTGATACATTCACTCCGAGAGAGCCTGATAGCTCCAGGTATTTCTTGTTTTAGTAGTGAACAGATTAATGTGACAAAGACTTATACAGTTTCCTAAGGAGTTGTGATACTGATACTACACCGCTCTAATCCTCAGAGTTCAGGGAAATGGCTTTGTTTTGTCTACACCAGTCCCTTTGTGCTTCCTGTCCTGTTTTATCACAGAATCACTTGGTTGGAAAAGACCTTTGAGATCATTGAGTCCAACCATCCCTGTCCACTACTGAACCAGATCACCAAGTACCTCATCTGCCCGTCTTCTAAACCCCTCCAGGGACAGGGACTCCTCCCTGGGCAGCCTCTGACAGTGCTTGAGAACCATTTGTGTGAAGGAATATTTCCTGATATCCACTCTAAACCTCCCCTGGCCCAGCTTAAGACCATTTCCTCTCATCCTAACATTTGGGAGAAGAGACCAACCTCCACCTTGCTTGTACCTCCTTTCAGGGAGCTGCAGAGAGTGATGAGGTCTCCCTCAGCCTCCTGTTCTCCAGACTAAACAGCCCCAGTTTCCTCAGCTGCTCCCCAAGCCCCTGTGCTCCAGGCTCTTCCCCAGCTCCGTTCCCTTCTCTGGAGGTGCTCCAGCCCCTCAGTGTCCTTCTTGGAGTGAGGAGCCCAAAACTGAACCCAAGAATTGAGGTGCAGCCTCACCGATGCTCAGTATGGCTGAAGAATGACTCCCCAGGTCAGGTGGGAAGCAGGTAGTGTAGTAAGTGCTTCATTTTAGTTCCCTTTGCCTTTTTGACAGGTCAGGGTCCTTTTTAAAATTCCGACTGTGTGGTTAATGTTTGCAGCTTGGGTCTTTCTTAAATTACTGCATCCTTTCTTTCTTTGTTTTATTGTTTTCCCACAGTGTGACACACAGAGGAATATGTCTTCTTCAAGCTTTGAGGATTTATGCACTCATATGAATGCGAAGATTTCAGCAAAGGAGTCCAGGATGCTGCAGCCAAGCTGTGTTTAAAGGCTGTGTCCTCCACCTGCAGTGCAGTGGGCACAGCTTAGCGCTTCCCAGCCTTGCGCTGGAGAGGGGCTCTGTTCCTTTGGCAGCTCGGAACTCCGTTGGCTGTACGGAGTAGGGGTTTGACTGTTAGACCAGAGAATATTGCTGCTTTTCCTGGAGTGATATGGGGAGCGTAGGGCTATAGGTAATCACTTCTTGTGGAGGGGAGAGAAATGGCCTTTTGGTTTTGTTGGATGTGTTTTGGCTTCATGTTCTCTCTTTGACAGGCAACGAACAATCGCTCAGATCTGTGGTCTCCAACTTGGGACAGGAGTTGGCTGTCTGTCACGGGCTCCTGGTTGAAATGGAAGCAGAGGTTCAGCAGCAAGAAAAACTAAGGGATCGGTTAAAAGTAATCTTTTTTTCTTTTCATAACATACTGAGAGATTCAAAGGCGTAAGTGTGTGTTTGTTCTTTTTTAGATCAGAAACGTGCTTACTGATGGTTTATTAAGCAGATTTCCAGCGCAGCGAATGCTCAAATTGTCTTTTCAAGGTTTAAATGTTGAGGGCAAATCTTCATCATATAGATGAAGATACTGCGACCTAAAGAGCAGTTCTATTTTTACATCCTTCCAATAGCTAAGAAAATGATTTAATTGCAGTATTTATCTGTTGCTTGTTTGAGTGTCTGCGGTGCCTTCATGTTCCAAGTCCTCTGAGGCAGTGTTCTTTGGGGAAGGTGGATGAATCTCCTGTTCTATCTCTTCATTACTGCCACCATTCCCCAACCCAGACCTGCTAGAGGGTGTCGTAAAGATGTGTTTCTTGCCCGCTCAAATGCCTCTGGACGCTCTGATGGCAAAGACAGGCAGGCTTACATTTTCTCATGCTTAGCTCTTTTTTGCTGAGCTTCGCTAGTTGCTCTTGGAGAAACTAGGAGGTGAAGAGGTAAAATGTTGGGGAGAGAGCAAAGAACACCTCATAAGTTAAACAATTAGCATAGCCCTAATAGTAAGCTAATTTCACTTGCTTGGCATTCACTTTCACACTGATGGAGTCTACTGATAATTTCAGATGATAAAGATGTCTGTTGAGAGACAGCGAAGTGAAGCAGAGCACCTCCAGGAAAACGTTCCTCCATACCTGCCCAAACCAACTCGGAGCTGGTACGTGGTACACAGGCGCGGAGGTGTTGTGCCGCTCCTGGCAGCGCCCAACTGCGGCGTTGTACAGCTCCACTGCTTTTACTGTGTGTTAACTGTGCGCTTCTGGAAGTCAATGGTGTCACGCATTCATGCCAAAGTTTGCTCTTGGCTGATCCTTCCAGCCTTGCGGTAGCCCCAACAGATACTTCAGGTAAAGCCTTCAGAACACCAGGTTGTTCAGATGGAAGCTCCCAGTGTCGGGAGTGACGTTATAGCAGAAAGCCTGGTGTTCTGCTTTTGTGACTTAATTTCTTAATTTAGGAAACCACTTCATCTTAAGGTTATGTTAGCTCCTAGAAACTGTTTAGGTGCAAACGAGGCTTATTTAGGCATTGTGTTGCCAGTGATATGAAAAACATTCTTTGGCATGTTGGATTGCCTTCCAGTCTGCCAGCTCACTTCCCCAGTCAGCCAGGACCACTGGAAGATGATGGAAAGGGGTTTGGAAAGGACATCTGCCAGCTCATTTGATACTCTTGGGTGGATCCCATCCGGCCCCATAGACTTGTGGGTGTCTAGCTGGGCAAGCAAGTCTCTAACCACCTCCTCTTGGATCATGGGAGCCTCATTCTGCTCCTCTAACTCCTGGGTTTGTACACAGGGGGAACAGCTTCCCTGAGACTGAGGCAAAAAGGCATTAAGTATCTCAGCCTTGTCCTCATCCCCTGTCACTGTTGTTCCTTCTGCATCCAATAGGGACTGAATATTCTCCCCAGTCCTCCTTTTCTTGTTAATGTATTTGTAGAAAGATTTTTTTTATTATCTTTCACAGACTTAGCGAGTTTGATTTCTCGTTGGGCCTCAGCCCTCCTCATTTTTTCCCTGCACAATCTCACTTCCTCCCTGTTGTCCACCCAAGAGGCCTGTCCTTTCTTCCAAAGCTCATAGACATTCCTCTTCTTTTTGATGCCTCTCAAGATCTCCCTACTCAATCAAGCTGTTTTTTTCCCCTGCGGCTCCTTTTCCGGAACATGGGGACAGCTTGCTCCTGAGCTGCTAGGATTTCATTTCTGAAGAGTGCCCAGCCCTCGTGGGCTCCCTTGCCCTGAAGGACTGTCTCCCATGGGACTTTGCCAACCAACCTTCTGAACAGTCCAAAGTCTGCCCTCTGGAAGTTTAATGTGACTGTTTTGCTAATCCCCTTCTTCATCTCACCTAGAACTGAAAACCCTATCATCTCATGATCACATGGATCAGAATCTCTTCTGGTGTAAGTGGCCTTCATTCCTCTTCCAAGTCTTTCTTGACCTTCTCCATTTCCGTTCCTCTGTGTCTCAAAATGCTTTGGGAGCCGAGTCCTAATTGTCTGTGAAGGGAATGTCATGAGATAAAGAGTGCAGAAAGCAGAGCAACTGCTGAAGCACTGCTGAGACAGGCTGCAAATCTCAGAGAGGAGGAAAGCAAATAAAATGGGCGAATTGAACAGTTCAATTTAGCTCTTATTGAGTGAAGCAGCAGCGAAGGAGGCTGGCAGGCTCTCCAGCAGCAGAGGTGCTCCAGCCTCGGATCATCTCCATGGACTCCTCTGGACGCGTTCCAACAGTTCCACCTCCTTCTCCTGCTGGAGATTCCAGAACTGGACCCTCGTCCTTGCTGAGGTTCCCCACAAGTAGCGCTGGCTCTGGGCTGCCAGGATGAGTTTGTGCAGAGCTCACCTTCTTTTCCAGCTCTTCATGTCTGAATGAGTTGAACTGCTGGTGCCCAGGATTTCCGGAGGGCTCTGCGCTGTGCAATTGCTCGGAGCAGAGCTTCACCCCTCACTCTGTCCCGGACCAGGCAGTTTTGGAATCCAGCCGGTGGCACTCCCTCCCTGTCCTCTGCACCATCGTCTTTAATCACTTAAAGCAGCAAATTGCTCAGCTTTTGGGATCTTGGCTAAAATATTTATCTGCATAAAATAAAATCCCAGCCTGCTGGATGGTGTTGGATTCCTTTGCTTCAGAAATGAATGGATGAGTCGGGCTTCCCAAGATCTGAGCTTGTTTCCAAGCACTGTGTAGTATTTTGGATCTGCCCACTAGGCTGCAGCTCTGCACTCTGATTTATGTGATAAAAAGCGAGGCCTCGTGTTCTGGGTACTGTAATGGCACGATGAATTCTGAACCGCTCTGTGCTGGGAACACTTCCAGTTCACCTGCTGGCAGGCTCTCCAGCATCAAAGTGAAGAGCTGTAAGGCAGTCAGGGAAAGCAGGCGGTTGGAGGCAAGTGGGATACCTTGATTTATTTTTCTGCCTCGGGTGAGATCCCGGCTTGTGTTCACCCAGCTGAGAGAAGGGTGGGAACGTGGGGCTGTGAGTGAGCAGACCTGGCAGTAGAACTGTACTCTTAGCCCATCTCTGCTATGTATCCACTTTGTGTTCCTTCACTTTACAGCAACACCGGGCCAGCTGTCAAACGGGAGGAGGCAACAAAAGCTGAATGCACAAAGAAATCTAAAGAAGACGCAACAGCTGTTAAACAAATGCCCTTAATAAGCCCTGAAGAATTTGATAACATTCCTGCGTAAGTAAGCGTGGCTTTTGTCAGACCCTGCTGTGCCGCTTCGGTGGCAGTCGTAGGTTTGGGAAGGTGAGCCCTTCGAGAAGGGAGACTGAGGGGTGTGCTGGAATTTTAAATCACAGAAGGGTTTGGGTTGGAAGGGACCTTAAAGCCCATCCAGTTCCCACCCTGTGCCATGGGCAGGGACACCTGCCACTGGATCAGGTTTCTCCAAGCCCCATCCAAGCTGGCCTTGGACACCTGCAGGGATGGGGCAGCCATCCTTTCCCTGGACAGCCTGGGTCAGGGCCCTCTGCCCTCAACGTGAAGCATTTCTTCCCTATGTCTGATCTAAATGGGATGAAACATCACGATGACGGCTCAGAATAGTCTGTATGCAATACCAGCAGACCTGCAAATGAATTGAATAGAGCTAATTAGGCTCTTTTGTATGTGTAGATTGGAAGGATGGGAACTCATCCTTTAAAACCCAAACCTCTTCTCTCAGAAGCCTGGGACTGGAGAAGGATTCTTATGAGAAGCGGCTGAGGAGCCTGGGTTTGTTTAGCTTGAGGAAAAGGAGCCTGAGGGGTGACCTCATCGTTCTCTGCAGCTCCCTGAAAAGAGGTTGTAGCGAGATGGGTGCTGGTCTCCTCTCCCAAAAAACAAATGTTAGGAGGAGAGGAAATGGCCTCAAGCTGCACAAGGGCAGGCTCAGACTGGACGTCAGGAAAACTTTCTTCAGTGGAAGGGTTCTCGGGCCCTGGCAGAGGCTGCCCAGGGAGGTGGTGGAGTCCTCTTCCCTAGAGGTGTTTAAAACATATGGGCAGATGAGGTGCTCCGGGTTCTGGTTTAGTAGTGGGTAGAATAAAGAAAAATGCTGTTTTCCTTTGACCCATGTCTTGCTTTCTGAAACGTTCAGGTCTTAGCCTGTCAGTTTGTTTTGAGATGAAAAAGAAAGCAGGCTTGTTAAAAGCGAAACCACTTGGCACTGAAAGATCCCAGATTTCTGTAACAGAAAGATGGGGGTTTCGTCAGCACCCGATGGACAGATTTCTGCCTCTTAAGTCTATTATGTAGGAATCACTTTACTTAAATGGCATTTGGGGGACAATGACACATATTTCTGCAGAAGGAGTAAACACAGTGCCCAAAGCTAAG
Source organism: Cuculus canorus (assembly GCF_017976375.1). Lineage (NCBI taxonomy): Eukaryota > Metazoa > Chordata > Aves > Cuculiformes > Cuculidae > Cuculus > Cuculus canorus. The sequence continues at coordinate 76,765,350 of NC_071441.1, forward strand.
TTGTTATTGAGACTTCAGATTCAGAGAGTGTTCCCTGACTATACTTGTTTCAATTAGGAACCTTTTTTTGAGTCTATGTTTTCCTTAAGGCTTTCCAATCACCTTTGCCATCAGCTTTCAGAATTTCCAGGTGAACAGTGTCCATTTTCTTCCACAAAATTGCTTAATGGCGGAAAATGAAGGAGCCTGAATCCTGAGCTAATAGTAAAGACCTGTTTCCGTTCCTTTTTAGACATGCATGCACCTGGTATTTTCATTCTGCAGATCATTTCTGGTGTTTGGCAGATTTACTCCCTTAGATTTTCTGTAGAGATAAAGTTTTGGAAAGGTAGGTTTCCATTGCTGCAAGATGGAAATTGGTGGTCTTTATCTCTGCTAAGGCAGAGGAGTAGACGCAGCCGTCCAGTCAAAGCTATCCTCTTCCTGATAATGTCTTGAAAAGTTCCAGCCAAATGTTGTTCTAGCGTCTGGTCAAAGCTATCCTCTTCCCAATAATGTCATGAAAAGTTTTGTCACCCTTGAAAGTGGAATGTTTTCCACTGCTGTGTGCGGGCAGGGAGAACGAGGCTAGCTGGGTGCTCCTGTGTTCGTTGCTGGTTTACAGAAAGGTTGTGCTTGTTTGGGCTCTACAGATTTTTTTTTTTCAGGTGGCAGAATCGTGTTTCTTCTGGGGAGGAGGGCTTAGGTGAGTTCAAGCAGGTCTGATAATCTACCAAGAAGGACAAGGGACAGCACTGCATTTTCATGGAAACATAGAATCATGGAATGGGTTAGGTTCAAAGGGACCTTAAAGCCCATCGAGTTCCACCCCCTGCCTTGGGCAGGGACACCTCCCACTGGATCAGGGGCTCCAAGCCCCATCCAACCTGGCCTTGAACCCCTCCAGGGATGGGGCAGCCACCACTGCTCTGGGCAACCTGGGCCACGGCCTCCCCACCCTCAGCGTGAAGAATTTCTTCCTGATGTCTGATCTAAATCTTCCGCCTTCCAGTTTAAAGCCATTCCCCCTCATCCTATCCCTGCACCCCCTGAGCAGGGAAGTGATTGTGTCCCTGTACTCAGCACTGGTGAGACCGCACCTCAAGTCCTGGGTTCACTTTGGGGCCCCTCACAACAAGATGAACTTTGGGGAGCTGGAGTGCGCCCAGAGAAGGGCAACAAAGCTGGTGAAGGATTTAGAGCACAAGCTTTACGAGAAGCCTCTGGAGAAGAGGAGGCTGAGGGGAGACCTCATTGCTGTCTGCAATTCCCTGAAAGGAGGGTGTAGCAATGTGGGTGTTGGTCTTTCCTCCCCAGTAGCCAGTGACAGGGCAAGGGGAAACAGCTTCAATGTGTGCCAGGAGTGACTTAGGCTGGATATCATGAGGAATTTCTTTACTGAAAAGTTTCTCAGGCCCTGGCAGAGGCTGCCCAGGGAGGTGGTGGAGCCTCCATCCCTGGAGGTGTTTAAAAGACGAGTAGATGTTGCACCTGGGGACATGGTCTGGTGGTGGACTTAGCAGGGCTGGATTGATGGTTGGACTTGATGATCTTAAAGGTCTTTTCCAACCAGAACCATTCTGTGAGCAGACTGTGGAACAGCTGGAGCTCTTATGATCCTTAGTTATGCTCAGAAGAATTTCAGTTCCTTTAGACAGAGTTTGGTTTCAGAGCAAGGCACTCGCAGTTAAGTGTGGGTGACACGGGCGCCTGCGGGCGCGTCGCCTGTCCCCGCTCCCAGTCCATTGCAGGGTTCCATCAGCAGTCACCGACAGCAGAACGTGGTGCAGCTGCCGGCGCTGTCATTTCAGTTCCCTGGGCAGAACTGCCTGGTGCCATCGCGGATGCAACAGCGTGTGCTGCCAGAGCTTTAGTTACTGAGTATTCTGTAACCCCCAGCACATCTGCTGGCCCTGTGTGAGCATCCCGCATGCCCCAGGGCCTCTTAGAGAGTGCTCGCTTCTTGGTTTAGCTGTCAAATCCTGCTTCTCTGTTTCTGCTTCAGGATGTGCTGAGATGTACTCTCAGCTTTGTGTTCTCTATTGATTGCATAGGAACTTAAATATAGGTATTTTATACCTCTGGCCTTAATCTTCATAGCTCTGCGCGTTCCCGCATGACTTGTAACTTGGCTCAGGGATGCAGGTAGAGCGATGAATAGCTGTTAATATGTACAGGGAAAGCCCTCCGTGGCTGTAGGCTGCGCTGCTTGTTTATAGACGCTGAGCATAGCTGCATTTCAGGGGTGGTTGTGCCGCTTTTGTCTGCAAAGACATTGTGTTTGCCCCGGAGAGCGTTCTTACGGAAATGGCTGCACTTCCAGCTTTGCATCGAGACTGATTAAAAGTATGAATGAAGTTAAAAGCTGGGCACAAATAACTTCATGTCAGTTCAGCCTGAAATTAGAGCAACTGCTTTGAGTGCAGGAGTTGTTGCGCCCCCGTGCAGACCTGTCTCCCTGCAGCGACTGGCGAGTATTAATCTCTACAGCGAGCACTGATGTTTTGTTGGCAACGGGAGAACTCCTGCCCACATTCTGGTTTGGAACATTGACTTTGTAATGGATTACCTGCTTGTGCTTTAAATTCTTTGTGCGTTTTCCAGCGGAAAGAGCTTTACATCCAGATTACAATGAGGGGTGAACTTCTCGTTCATTGATCTTCTCAGACTCGCTGTGCTGCAGATTTTCCGCCACCTGATATCCTGGGCTGAAGAATTCCATTCATTCCTGAAGTTGATTGAAATGCTTTTCTCTGTAGAGGTTTTCCAGTTCCACATGTGCAAACTGACACTGAAGCAAACACAAGCAGTTATTAGGAGCGATGGAATGGTCATGAGTGGAGGCTCATGGAATGGTTTGCGTTGGTTTGATTTGGTTTGGATGGGACTTTAAAGCCCATCCAGTTCCAGCCCCCTGCCATGGGCAGGGACATCTCCCACTGAAACAGGGACTCCAAGTCTCATCCAGCCTGGCCTGGAACACCTCCAGGGATGGGGCAGCCACCACTGCTCTGGGCAACGTGGGTCAGGGCCTCCCCACTCTCACATGAAAATATTTCTTCCTAAGATCTCATTTCAATCTCCCCTCTTTGAGCTTAAAACCATTCCTATCCCTGCACTCGCTGATCAAGAGCCCCTCCCCAGCTTTCCTGAAGCCCCTTTCAGTACCGGAAGCTGCTCCAACGTCTCTTGGAGCCTTCTCTGCTCTAGGCTGAACAACCCCAACTCTCTCAGCCTGTCCTCAGAGCAGAGCTGCTCCAGCTCTTGTGTCATCTTTGAGGCCTCCTCTGGACCTGTTCCAACAGTTCCATCTCCTTCTTCTGTTTGGGATTCCAGAACTGGACACAGGATTCCCGGTGGGGTCTAATGAGAGAGGAACAGAGGGGCAGAATCCCCTCCCTCACTCTGTTGGCCACACGGCTTTGGATGCAGCCCAGGACACAGTTCGTTGCTGGCTCCTACCTAACAGAACGGGAGGGAATGGCTTTAAATTGAAAGGGGGAAGGACTCCGCACCTGGAGTCCTGTATCCAGTTCTGGAATCCCTGGCAGAAGAAGGATATGGAACTGATGGAATGGGTCCAGAGGAGGTCATGAAGATGATTCAAGGGCTCGAGCACCTCTGCTATGAGGACTGGGCCTCTTTATCAGGGAGTGCAGGAATAGAATGGGTGGGAAAGGCTTTAAACTGGAAGGAGGAAAATTTAGATCAGACATGAGAGAGAAATTCTTCACGCTGAGGGTGGTGAGGCCCTGGCCCAGGGAAGTGGTGGCTGCCCCATCCCTGGAGGTGTTCAAGGCCAGGTTGGATGGGGCTTGGAGCCCCTGATCCAGTGGGAGGTGTCCCTGCCCATAGCAGGAGGTGGAACTGGATGGGCTTTTAGGTCCCTTCCCACCCAAACCATTTTATCATTCCCTGAATTAAGGCTGAGGAAAGAGAAAAATAAACATAGAACTCTGTGACTTTCTTGTTACTGATCTTTATTTTTCTTTGCAGGTACTTGAGAGGCCGTTTAAGATGTGAGCAGATTAATGTTGTCATTCAAGAGATCAACAATGCTGTGGCTGCCAAGTACAAGATCATGCATCAGCCGTTGAAATCTATGAAAGCACCAGCCAGGAAACTCTACAGCAGGTTCCTGGAAGAAGAAATAAAGGAAACAAGAGGTATTTTTGTATTTCTTTCTTAGTGTCAATCTCATAACGCTTGGATATTGCGGCATAAGTATGAAATTCGTACTGGAAAAACCCCTGAGTGAGTAATGCCAGTGTGTGCTGTTGGTGTTCTGGTGTAACACACAGCATCTCATTGTCAGGAAAGAGTCCCTCCAGCACTCTGCAATCTGGTGGAGTGGCCTGACCCCTGGGAATGCTTGTAACTGTCAGTCCTGAAAGATTTTAGCAGACCTGCTATTGCTTATTCTCAGAGAGAGAACAGGAAAGGGCAGTAATGATCTGTGGGTGTAGCAGGCCTTTCCCTCCTTTCCCAGCACGGGGTGCACAGCATATATCGGACTGGACGTGGAGGACTTCCTGTACAACAACACTTGGACGGTCTGGAGCAATGAAATCAAACCACGCCAAGTGAAAAGTCCTGCACCTGGGTCAGGAAAATCCTAAGCAGAACTGCAGGCTGGGCAGCGAATTAATTGAGAACAGCACTGAGGAAAAGGACTTGGGATGCTGGTGGATAAGAAACTCAGCAGGAGCCAAAAATGTGCGCTCACAGCCCAGAAACCAGCCATGTCCTGAGCTGCATTCAAAGCAGCGCGGCCAGCAGGGAGGGAGGGGATTCTGTCCCTCTGCTCAGCTTTGTTGAGACCTCACCCTGCAGTCTTAGGTCGAGTTCTGGAGTTCTCAGCACAGGAGAGACATGGAGCTGTTGGAGCGGGTCCAGAGGAGGTCACAAAGATGATGCGGTGGCTGGAGCAGCTCTGCTCTGAGGCCAGGCTGAGAGAGCTGGGGTTGTTCAGCCTGGAGAAGAGAAGGCTCCAGGGAGACCTTAGAGCAGCTTCCAGTGCTGAAAGGGAACACAGGAAAGCTGGGGAGGGTTTTTTACAAGGGCCTGGAGTGACAGGACAAATGGGAGTGGCTTCAAAGTGGAAGAGGGAAGATTTAGATCAGACATCAGGAAGCAATTCTTCATGCTGAGGTGGGGAGGCCCTGGCCAGGGTTTACCCATGGAAGTGGTGTCTGCCCCATCCCTGGAGGGGTTCCAGGTCAGGTTGGATGGGGCTTGGAGCCCCTGATCCAGTGGGAGGTGTCCCTGCCCATGGCAGGGTTGGAACTGGATGGGCTTTTAGTTCCCTTCCACCCCGAACCATTCCGTGATTCTATCAGTATAGGATTTCTTAAATATTCGCTTCATCATCTTTAACTTGGAGAAGTGTTTTGGTTTAACTGTTGTTGTCCACAGAATGACAGTGAGGACTTTGAGCTCATGGATGTAGGGCAGAGGTGAAACACTGGAAGGGCTCTCCTATGCTGGAATGCTGTTTAGTCTCACCGTGATTCACAGCAGTCTCAGCTGCAAAGGGAGACTTTCTAGAAACTCAAGTAAGCCATAATTAGCGAAGAGATCATTTTCTGCCAGAAAGAGGGTATTTTAAGTCTGAAAACTGAGGATTTTAATTACTTCAAGTAGCTGAGAGGCAGTCTCTATTTTCTTGTTTAGGTTGGAAAGTTCAGTGGGGAAACTAGGACGTCCAGCATCTGAAATTCTGTGTGTGGTAGGGTTTTGGTTTTGTTTTTTTGTTTGTTGTGACTAAGTCATCGAGGAAGTTTAGAGAAAAGCTCTGGCAGGCTGTCAGGCTGTTCTTTTTTCACCAGCACAAAATGATTAAATGTCTTTATCCATTGTGTTTTTCAGGATCAGATTGTGCGTTCATGAATTTGTTTGCTTGAATTTCTGCTGTGTGTGTATATCTGCTTAGGATTCCATCAGTCTCTGAGACTGGACTGGTTGCCAGATGACCTCTTCCTCTGATTTCAAGATGAGAAAAGACTCTGCCTGGTTTATCAGATTAAATTCCAGGCTGGAGAGGCAATTCTGTCAGTTTAGCTGCTTATTTAGCACATGCACTTACCTTTTCCAACCAAACCATTTCCCTTGAGCCAGTTCTGGTTTCTCTGCAGTTCTCTGGTTGCTGCCCCTGAATTTTGGGCAGATGTGAGGAAAAATCATACTCTGCACAGGTTCAGGGTGTTCTGATGTTCCCCCCAAATAAAACAACCTGTGGAACCGGTATGCAGATTATTCCTGGGTTCCTAATGAATGCCGTTGAGGTGTATTACCATGTCACTGGAAACTGTAAACAATCTCTGTCTGACTGCAGTTGTGTTATAAGCCGTTATAAGGGTTTTTTCTTTTCCCAGTAAACAAACATGTGACTGTGGCCCTTCGAGACCTGGTGGTGGGGTTGGGCTCATGGTTGGACTGGATGAGCTGAGAGGTCTTTTCTAACCTTAATGGTTCCGTGATTCTATGAACTTTCCACCGCTCATCTGTATGTGGATTTGGCAGTTGTGTCGGCTCCGTTGTGATTCCAGTGTAGTTCCCCTTTCAGGGAAGACCTCCAGCTTCTGAGAGTTGTTGTCTTGGGAACGTTCTAATTCCCATAGGACACTTGTGTTGCCGGGTCTCGGAACGGGCTGGCTTGTGAGACAGCATGTCCTTTTCTTCTTCAGCTCTGAGCAATGTTTTGGGGAACCCTGCCCTTATAAATGGTGCTCTGGGACCCCAGTCCTTGCGGCTGTCGCATCCTTGGACGCTCCTTCAGAGCAGAGTGTGTGTCCTGTTTGATCACTCATAAGATGGAATTTGGGGGTGAAATGTTTTTATGTAAACATAGTCCTGCCTGTGTAAAGCTCCAAAGTGCTTGTTTAGTAAACAACATCCTCCCCGAATGCAACTATCCAACCAATTCCTTGTCTACGGAACAGTCCACCCATCAAATCCCTATTTCTCCAGTTTAGAGAGAGGGATGTTCTTGGGGACTGTGTCAAAGGCTTTACAAAAGTCCAGATCAATGACATCCATTGTTTTTCCAGTGTCCGCTGACGTGGTCACCCCATCATAGAAAGCCTCTAGACTGGTCGGGCAGGACTTGCCTTTGGTGAAGCCGTGCTGCCTGCCTCGAATCACCTCCCTGTTTTATCTATCCCTGTCTTATCACCTTCCATCTTGTCTAAGATGCTGCTGCCCTGCCTAACTTGAAGGGTAATGGGAGGAGGACAAATACCATCTTCTTTTTAAGCTGGAACGTCCCCAGCCTCGCAACTTCTTTCTCATGAGACTTGGCAGCACAATCCTACAGGGAATATGTTATTCCCTTCTAGTGCTTCTCCTTGAAGATAATTGGGTATTTCTCTCTCATACCTTAATTAGCACGTTCCTGGTTTCAGGTCGCTTTTCTTTCTGTCGGTTTTGTGAATGTGGTTAAAACCTTTTGCTGTGTTTCAGGAAGCATTAAAAGCACATTTTACTGGATCTATAATTACCTCCTCGCTGAGCAGTGCATAAGGACTGAATATGAAATGACAGCTACAGCTATGGAGTGCCGAGAATAACTCCTTCCCTCCCTCCCTTCCCTTCCCCTATTTCCTCCCTTTCCTCCCTCGCCTTGAACCCCTCCAGGGATGGGGAAGCTGCCACTTTTCTAGACAACCAGGGGCAGGACCTCACCATCCTCATCATGAAGAATTTCTTCCTAGTGTCTTATCTAAATCTTCTCCCTTCCAATCTAGAGCCATTCCTCCTTGTCCTGTCACTCCAGGCCCATGTGAAGAGCCCCTCCCCAGCTTTCCTGGAGGCCCCTTCTGTCCTGAAAGCTGCTCTAAGGTCTCCCCACAGCCTCCTCTTCTCCAGGGTGAACAACCCCAAGTCTCTCAGCCTGTCCTCAGAGCAGAGGTGCTCCAGCCCTCACATCATCTCTGTCGACCCTCTGGATACGTTCCAAAATTTCCACCTCTTTCTTCTGTTGAGGATTCCAGAACGGGACACAGGGCTCCAGGTGGGGTCTCCCCAGAGTGGAGCAGAGGGGCAGATTCCCCCCCTTGCCCTGCTGGCCACACTGCTTTGGATGCAGCCCAGGACACAGTTGGTTTCTGGGCTGTGAGCGCATGTTGTCGGCTCATGCCGAGCTTCTCATCCTCAGCACCGCAAGTCCTTCTCCCCAGGCTGCTCTCAGTCACATCGTCCCCTGGCCTGTATTGAAACCACACGTTGCGCTGCAGTGCAGTCATTTCTATATCAATGTTGTCTTTTGGTTTCCAGGTGAATTTTTCATCATGGAGGCTGACATCAAAGAATTCACCCAGCTGAAGATGGATAAGCGCTGCTACAACATCCTTAGTATCCTGCGCCACGCCCAGAGACTGAGAGAAATTCGTTGTTCTGGATTTGTCCGCTACATCATCTGCTGATGGGGTTTCTGGATTCCATTTGCCCAGGATCCAGAGCGATGAAGTGCACTGGGTATAGATCTTGCCTGCAGAGGTTCTGTGTGATCTTTCCTATCCAGCTCTCTTATTTTCTCATTCGTGGGGACCAAGAGGTGTGTTTCAGCCCTCTATCCTAGGTGGGAAGAGGTGATTTCAAACGGCTTCACAGAATTTTTCAGTCTCTCTTCCTACTTAAAGGAAGCATTTGATCTTGTTTTAACCCGTTTCTAGGTGTCTTTTTCTTCCTGTTCTAATTTCATATTTTGGTGTTGGTGTTGGTGGAATAGGAAGATTTGAGGTGGTTTAAACGTTTCCTCACTGAGGATCAGTGCGTTCTGTTACCCAAGGGCTTTCCCTGCTTTGTCACACAGCCACACCAACCCCATTGCCTGAAACAAGAGAGCCGTGGGGTGGTTAAGTGAAAGTTTTAACTTTTACATTGAAAATAGTGGTCAAACTCATTGCAGCTTTCCTTAGAGAAGCTTGCTTCTGAATGACCTGTTCCAGAGTGGAATTATTGTGATAAATTCCAGCTCTGCGAGGAATCAGATCTGGTTTGGTAAGAAGGGGTATGGAATTTTTCTTCTATGAGTCTGTATCTGCCATCAAGCTAACATCTGATCCGAAACACCTCCTCTTGGCCCCTGTTGGTGTTAAGGCAATAACTTAAAAGGTCCTGAAAGATCTTCAGTCTTCTTCAGTAGAGATCCTGGAGAGAGCTGTATGAACCTTGATTTCCTTTTTTCTCTCTTTGCAGTGTGGTTGGGGTTTAGGGTATTTCTTGGTCACCTGAATGTTGAGGTCCCTGCTCTGCATCGTGTTGGAATGTATTCCGTGTTTGGGTAAATGCTTGGTTTGGGAAGATGTGCAAACTAAAAAGTTTCTGTAGATGTTTGTTGAGTCCATCTGTTTTGTGCGAGCCTTAATTTACATTGAAGTGCAATGATTTGGGTCCATGAGTCATTGAGGTTTTTCTCTGGTTGGTTGGTTGGTTTTGCCCAACTTCACGTACTCCAGAGAGTCTTTTGAGACTCAAGACTTGCCTCCTTCCGTTTCATAAAGTCTCCTCACGAAACAGCCACACTGGTTTGCCCTTTCTTTCATGTTTAGGTGTCACATTTCCAGGTGTTGACTGGCTCCAGACTCACCCGCAGCCCAAGGCAAGTTTCTTACTATCCATTCTGAACCTGCCGTGGCACAATTTGAGGCCATTTCCTCTCATCCTATTGCCTGTCTTGGGAGAAGAGACCGGCGCCCACCTTACCACAACCTCCTTTCTGGGAGCTGCAGAGAAAGATGAGGTCTCCCCTCAGCCTCCTCCAGGCTAAAACATCCCGGGTCCTTCAGCTACATCCCAGAACTCCTGCACTCCAGACCCTTCACCAGCTCCATTCCTTTCTCTGGATGTGCTCCAAGCCCTCAATGTCCTTCTTGGAGTGAGGTTCCAAAACTGAACACAGGATTCGAGGTGTGGCCTCAACAGTGCTGAGTCCAGGGGCACAATCCCCTCCCTGCTCCTGCTGGCCATGCTGTTCCTGATCCAAGCCAAGATGCCATTGGCCTTCTTGGCCACCTGGGCCACTGCTGCTCATGTTCAGCTGCTGTCAAATAACACCCCCAGGTCCTTCTTTGACAGATCAGTTTTCCAGCCACTCTTCCCCATGCCTGGAGCTGCATATTTTCTGAACAACCCAAATTCTCTCAGAGCCTGTCAGTTGGTTTCTGGGCTGTGAGCACACGTTGTCGGCTCATGTTGAGCTTCTCATCCCCAGCACCCCAAGTCCTTCTCCTCAGGGCTGCTTCAATCACATCATCCCCAGCCTCTACCAAAACCACAGATTGCCCCAACCCAGGTGCAGGACCTTCCCCTTGGCCTTGTTGAACCTCATGAGGTTCACACAGCCCCACTTCTCCAACTTGTCCAGATCCCTCTGAATGCCATACGGTCCTTCTGGTGTAACAACTGCACCACTCAGCCGGGTTTCATCTGTGTAAATAACAGTTATGGGGTTTTTCCCCACTATTACTGAGAAGAGCACTGCTTAGCAGAGCTCTGTTGCAGCTTTGGCAGTGCTGTAAACACCAATGTAAGACATGGCTCAAGCGCGATTCATCTGTGTTAGTCGTGGCAGATCCACCAGGTTCTCCAGAGCGACTCTGTGTTTGCACAGAGACTATCAGGAAAAGATAGATTCCCTAGCGCAGACTGTGACAGCAATGTGTGATCTGTTGCCCTCGAGTAGCCTTAATGTACAAAAATGAAGTGGAAATTATAACCAGCATGGCAGGAAAGTGCTGCAAGTGTCAAGCTGGGGAAATTAAACCACTCTAACTCATCATGTGCACTGTTCGTGCCTCCGCGCACACTCCGATTTCTTCCCAAAGTGCCATAAATCAAGTAGATGCTGAAATGTTGGTGTCTGCAGAGCAGCTGGGCAGGGGAGACCCGGCTGGAGGCGATGCATCAGTGCAGTGAAGCAGCCCCCCACGATGCTCGCCCCACTGTGGCTGTCTGCACCCACCACACCAGGACGCTCCAACTCCACTATTGGTGTGCAATGTCCTTCCCACTGTGACTGGAGACATCAAAAACAGGAACAGAAGCCCTTTTAACACAGGCACTACACCTTCCTCCTTTTTCCCTCACTAAGAATGGGCCAAGACTTTGAGTATATATCTCTTGTAAGGTTCAGCCTGGAGATGAGAAGGATGCATGGACACCTTAGAGCAGCTTCCAGTACTGAACAGGACTCAAGGAAAGCTGAGGAGGGGCTTTTTGCAGGGCCTGGAGTGGCAGGATGAGGGGAATGGTTTTAAACTGGAAGGGGAAGATTTAAATTGGATGTTAGGAAGAAATTCTTCACGCTGAGGGTGGGGAGGTCCTGTCCCAGGTTGCCCAGAGCAGTGGTGGCTGCCCCATCCTGGAGGTGTTCCAGGCCAGGTTGGATGGGGCTTGGAGCCCCTGATCCAGTGGGAGGTGTTCCTGCCATGGCAGGGCTGGGACTGGATGGGGTTTAAGGTCCTCTCTAACCCAAATAATTCTGTGACTCTAGATGTCCATCTGCTGTGGATGACTTCACGCAATGGAAGTGGTACCAGCAGCACAACTCCTTTCCTTTCTATTTACTGCAAATAAAGAGGCTGGTGTTTGTTCACCACCTTGCGCCTGCATAACCTGTTCCTCCCACCCCCTCTCCTGTCCCTTCCCCACCACAGCTGCACTCTCCTTGCTCCCTGAAATAACTCTGCTCTTTGCTTTTTCCTGCATCTTCTAACACCACGTTTGATTTAGCCCTGGTGTCAGAGCACCCATACACCAAACCGGCGCAGGAGCCACTCACCGGCTGCAAGGAATCCCAGCCCTTTCCAACTCACTGGCAGCAAAGCTAGTCGAGAGTAAAGCTTTTGATTTCCCAAACTGTCACCAATTTGGCATCAGCTTCCTTGAAAGCTTCCTTTTTTCCTTCTGTCTCATTGCATTGACCTAAAACTGCCAAAGCAAAGAAAAAAGATGAATTCTCTCTCTCACGTAGGCACTCATCTTTGTAAATCCTTGGGAATGAGCTTGTCACAACTCCCTGGTAAGGGAGGGATGTTGTTAGAGCCATCATTCTCTGCACACCCACTTTTCCCTCCCATTTTCCACCTCCTGCTACACTATCATCAGCCTTTACAGACCATGAACCTCACACTCGGGAGCAGAGGTGAAGGAGACCCCTGAGGAGGTGACACAACCCCAAGCTTGGAGGGAGCCAGGGATGCCCGCAGAGAGCCCAAATTTTTCCACAGTGCTTCCCAGTTTCTCTGCCAGCATCACCTCCCTTTCCCTGCCCAGCATCCTTCCCTGCTTACCACACAAACCATTTATCCCAGAATCTCGGTTGTTAACAAAGATGCTAATTAAAAGCACAGCCTCTTAGCCCGCCAATGTCGCTGGTTTAGCCATAGCTACAGAAGCCACGCGATGGGCAAGGGGACACCAGGAACAGTGGGAAAGGAACCACGCCAGGTCTATGGTGCTCCAAAGCAATTTTGGAAGCTGGTACCTGGATCAGCTGCATTCCTGTCAGGAATGGTGGGTGGGTGCTCTAAGCATTTTTGCACCCAGAATAAAAGTCCAGCCACAAGAAAGAAAACCATCACAACTCTTTCCAAGCTGAGTTTTTCTTCCTGGAATCATAGAATGGCTTGGTTGGAAAAGATCTTTGAGATCAGAATCTGGGCATAAAAGTAAAGCTTTTGATTTCCCAAACTGTCACCAATTTGGCATCAACTTCCTTGAAAGCTTCCTTTTTCCCTTCTGTCTTATTACATTGACCAAAGCAAAGAAAAAAGATGAAGTCTTTCTCTCATGTAGGCACTCATCCAGTAGTCCACTACTAAACTGGATTCCTGAGCATCTTGTCTGCCCGCCTTTCAAACCCCTCCGGGGATGGGCACTCCACCACTTCCCTGGACAGCCTCTGCCAGTGCTTCACCACTCCTTCAGGAACAACATTTCTCCCGATATCCAATCTAAACCTCCCCAGTGCAACTTGAGGCCATTCCCTCTCATCCTATCGCCTGTCACTTGGGAGAAGAGACCAACACTCACCTCACCACAACCTCCTTCCTGGAAGTTGTAGACAGTGATGAGGTCTCCCCTCAGCCTCCTCTTCTCCAGACTAAACAACCCGATGTCCCTCAGCTGCATCTCATAAGGCTTGTTCTTCCGATCCTTCATCAGCTTCATTGCCCCAGGGTGCGAAATCCATGGCCACATCAAACAGCGCCGCCTCAAACTTGCCATTTCCCTACCCTTTAGGGACAGATCCATCGCTGTTTGCGTGTCCAGGCTTGGCTTTAAGCAAACGAGATACTCCATGAACAATTCACCTGCTCACACGCGCATTGAAGTGTTTTCCCAGCTCCCAGCATTTGCATTCCTGCTCATTTGCAGGACTGAGCCTGCAGAAAACAAGCAGACAGGTTATCCTCTGCCTGGATCTTCAGAAAGCACAGCTCCAGCTCACCTGGGAGAAGTGTGGGAAGCACAAAGGGAATAAAAATAGGAGTTAGCCAAGATCCTCCTATTCATGGATTAATCCAGTAACTGAAGCAGAGCAGGCTTCAGAATGGGAACAGCTTCCCTGAGGTCCTAATTAAGTGGAATGACTTCGCGCTGGTTGCAGTCGGTGTCTGAGGGACGGAGTGAGGATGGAGGGGTTGATAGATGATAACGAAGGAGCTGTTTGAATGGGTGCAAGTGAAGTTCTCAGAAGGCCTTGAGCAGCCTGGTTTGGGAAAGCTGTGCTGTCTCCTCTGCTCCCATGAGACCCCACCTTGAGTTCTGGATCCAGCTCCGGAATCCCCAGCAGAAGAAGGAGATGGAAATGGTGGAAGAAGTCCAGAGGAGGCCACAAGTTGGTCTGAGGGCTGGAGCAGCTCTGCTCTGAGGACAGACTGAGAGAGTTGGGGTTGTTCAGCCTGGAGAAGAGAAGGCTGCGGGGACACCTTGGAGCAGCTTCCAGTGCTGAAAGGGGCTCCAGGAAAGCTGGGGAAGGGCTCTGGATCAGAGAGTGCAGGGAAACGATGAGGGGAAATGGTTTTCAGCTGCATGAGAGGAGATAGAGATGACATCTAAGGGGAAAATGTTCTCCTGTGAGGGTGGGGAGGCCCTGGCCCAGGTTGCCCAGAGCAGTGGTGGCTGCCCCATCCCTGGAGGGGTTCCAGGCCAGGTTGGAAGGGGCTTGGAGCCCCTGATCCAGTGGGAGGTGTCCCTGCCCACGGCAAGGGACGGAACTCGATGTGCTTTGAAGTCGCTTCAAATCCAAACCATTCCATGAATCTGTGCTATCTGTGCTGAGAGCAGCTCAGCTGAGGCATTATCCATCCCTCTGCACCTCAGACCCAATGTCTGGAGAATATTCCAACATGAGAAATAACTGACGCCAAGTACAAGAAATTTTTTTTTCCTCAAGACTGGCCATTTCCCTGCTTTGCCATTCCAGTCGTAAATTTAAGCTGAAAAGGATGTTTTGGAACTAGTTGTAAACTGTCCTGCTTTCCAGACAGTGCGACTACTGACTGACGGGGAACGGATCACGCTTTGCAATCGCAGTTTCTGGTTCTCAGCCGGATGCTGGCTGTCGCTGGAGACAGGTCTCTGGCTGAAACCTGAAATTCTCGTGTCAGTGTTTACCACTCACAGAATCACAGAATCACAGAATCACCAGGTTGGAAAGGACCCATTGGATCATGGAGTCCAACCATTCCTAACACTCCCTTAAACCATGTCCCTCAGCACTTCATCCACCCGTTCCTTAAACACCTCCAGGGAAGGCGACTCGACCACCTCCCTGGGCAGCTGTTCCAGTGCCCCATGACTCTTACTGTGAAGAATTTCCTTCCTCCGTCAGGGGAGGTTCAGGTTGGATATAAGAAAAAAATTCTTCACAGTAAGAGTCATCGGGCACTGGAACAGCTGCCCAGGGAGGTGGTCGAGTCTCCTTCCCTGGAGGTGTTTAAGGAACGGGTGGATGAAGTGCTGAGGGACATGGTTTAGGGAGTGTTAGGAATGGTTGGACTCGATGATCTAATGGGTCCTTTCCAACCTTGTGATTCTGTGATTCTGTGATTCTGTGATATCCAACCTGAACCTCCCCTGACGGAGCTTCAGTCCATTCCCTCTTGTCCTGTCCTCTGTCACTTGGGAGAAGAGCCCAGCTCCCTCCTCTCCACAATCTCCTCTCAGGTAGTTGTAGAGAGTAATAAGGTCTCCCCTCAGCCTCCTCTTCTCCAGGCTAAACAACCCCAGCTCTCTCAGCCGCTCCTCGTCAGACGTTCTCCAGCCCCCTCACCAGCTTCGTTGCTCTTCTCTGGACACGCTCCAGAGCCTCAACATCCTTCTTGTGGTGAGGGGCCCAGAAGAGAATACAGTATTCGAGGTGCGGTCTCACCAGTGCCAGAGGGAGAATCACCTCCCTGGACCTGCTGGTGACCCCATTTTTGATCCAAGCCAAGATGCCATTGGCCTTCTTGGCCACCTGGGCACACTGCTGGCTCATGGTCAGTCGGCTGTCAACCAGCACCCCCAGGTCCTTCTCCTCCATGCAGCTCTCCAGCCACTCTTCCCCCAGTCTGTAGCGCTGCATAGGGTTGTTGTGTCCCAAGTGCAGGACCCGGCATTTGGCCTTGTTGAACCTCATCCCATTGGTCTCAGCCTAGCAATCCAGCCTGTTCAGATCCCTAAAATCGCTCAAATCCTACGAGGTACTAAAGCCGAGTGGTATTTAGCTAAGTTAGGCTTTTAATAGAGGGTCAGCTTGGATTTACAACTCAACCCCAAACCCTCCAAAGCTGCAAATACCAAGGGGTTGAGGAGCAGAGGTTGACAACAGCAGGTGTCTCCCAGCCTTAGACAGTTTGGCTGGGAGCAGCATCTGGATTTCCCACAGAGACCACATTTGAGATAATGCCCAAGGTGGTTTGGGAAATGAGCTTTTAATTGATACTGCAGCGCCTTTTCTAGAGGCTCTTAGCTGAGAGTTCAGCAAGGTCAGAGCTGCTCGGTTCCATCCCAAGATGAAGAGATGCAAAACACCCTGCATCTGATGTTCTTATGAGGGCAGCATGGCCATAGGGGGAAGACCAGCTCATAGGACACTCGTTTAGCCCAAGAATGATTAAGCCTTCCCTTTGATGTCACCTGCGTGGTCACACACTGGCTGCACTCTGCTGGGATTCAGCTTTTCTCCACCAGCCTGAGGATGGGATGTGGGAAACGATGCTGTGCCTTGCCGGCTTGTGGCAATGGCATTACCAGGACCTGGCACAGAATCATAGAATCCCTAGTCTGAAAAAGACCTTTGAGATCATTGAGTCCAACCATCCCTGTCCACTACTGAATCAGATCCCTAAGCACTTCATCTACCCGTCTTTTAAATACCTCCGGGAATGGGGGCTCCACCACCTCCCCGGGCAGCCCGTTCCAAATCATAGACTCCAGGTCACCAGTAGAGTGGGACAACTTGGCTGCTGATGAGGTGCTAATGATGACAGGGCTGGGAGCTTGCTCTTTGCTGCCAGCCAGGTCTCCTCTGGCCATATGGTGCTGGACAAGTCTGGCAAGCCCTGGACATTACTGGAGGTGACAGACGGGCACCAAGCCTCAAAATTAGGTACATGGGGCAGGGCAGGACATCTGAGGGTGCCCAGCCATCCCCATCACCCCCTTCTCCCAGGTCTCTAGGGCTGGAGTTGTCTGTAAGGGATGGGGAGGCATCTGCTCACACACGCGTCTCCTTGTTGCCTTCTCCCAGAGGGCTCCAGCTGCTGCTTTTGTGCCTAGAGTTAGTCAACGAGCCTTGTGTGTCCTCATTGATGAAGGGATCATCCCAGGAAAGCCACTTCTGTATGGGACATTGGCAGTTGCCAGCAGGAACTCATGGACCACCTCTCCTATCCTCTCATTTGTTAGATGGCTGCAGGAAAAGGTTTCACTGTGCCAGGGTGGGAAATACAATTTAGGGCTCTACTTCTCAACTTGTATCTTGTATGCTCTTGTTCTTCCTCTCGGTGATACCCAGGATAATGCGAGGACTATGTGATTTCAACAGGACATCTGCTTCGTGATGCGCACTGTGGTTCATCAGCAGAAAAGGCTCTGGATCAACCAGGGCTGCTTTCATGTCAGGAAGGATCAGTCCTGACTCACTCAGACCTGAAGGATTTTCCAGTGCTGGTTTGACCTCCCTGGTCCCTGAAAGGTGGGGAAGACGTTTCCCACTGCAGAACAAAACCAAAAGAACCAGACAGGCCACTAGTGATAACCAGTGCCTTCAGACTGGGGAAGACTCCAGCTACCAGACAGCTTCTATGGAAGCAAGTCCTTTGACGTCAAGTGGAGCCCAGGCAGCGTAGCAGCAGCAGATGATACTCAACTTCTACCAGGCCAGAGGTAAAACCTGCTCTAGGAAGAGCCTCTCTGGTCCAGAGGAGGATTCTTGTGGGCTCCCTCATAGAGGAATTCCCTAACAAACAGCTGAGTGGAGGAAAAGCAACATCCTCAGTACCAGTTGAAGAAACAACTTAGGGAAAAAAGAGACAGTTTTCTAGGATGATTTCTCTTCCCTGAGGTGTGGGATGAAGCATGGCAGCATGCATGCAGGTCCTCATGCCGAGCCTCCATCCCAGGTCCTGCAGCAGTTCTGGAAGCCCATCCTCTGGCATTGACCAGCCACCTCACACCCACCTTCAGGGCTTTATTCCTCCAGCTGCCTTTCTGCAAGAGCCAGTGTGAGCCCAGAGGACTGGAGAGGGTTTCAATAAAACCCAAGGAAGCAGTAGATCCAGGTACCCACCAACCTCTGCTCAAGCCTTCATCTCGGGAAGGTCAAGGTGACCCCAGCTCCATCCACAGAGCCAGAGGAGCAACTCAACTTGAGTGCAGATCTGCCACTTCTGCAGACTCCAAGCAAGTCATGGCCTTTTTTTGGCATGATACTGACTAAAAACTCCCACCTGAATGACATCCACCACCAGCACGTGGAGTAAAGCCAGCTCATCCTAACTCCTTCCCTTCACCCAAAAGCTGGATTGCATCACCAAAGCATTTTCTGGAAAGCTGCTCTGCTGTGGCCCAGACATGGGCTGGGGACAAAAGGCAGGAGAGCAGAGAAGAGGTGATGCTGAAGGTCACACTGCAAAAGGGCTTCAGGCAGAACAGCCAGGAGAAGTCACAGAAGACATAAAGCACCCTCAGCAAGTTTGCTGTTGACACATTGGAAGGCAGGGATGTCATCCAGAGAGACCTGGACAGGCTGGAGAGGTGGGGCTGTGAGAACCTTGTGAGGTTCAACAAGGCCAAGGGCAAGGTCCTGCACCTGGGTCGGGGCAGTCCCAAGCACAATTACAGTCTGAGTGGAGAATGGATGGAGAGCAGTCATGAAGAGAAGGACTTGGGGTGCCGGGGGATGAGAAGATCAACACGAGCCAGTAACATGCGCTCACAGCCCAGAAGCCAGGTGTGTCCTGGGCTGCATCCAAAGCCGCGTGGCCAGCAGGACCAGGGAGAGGATTCTGCTCCTCTGCTCTGCTCTGGGGAGACCCCACCTGGAGTCCTGTGTCCTGTTCTGGAATCCTCAACAGAAGAAGGAGATGGAACTGTTGGAACAGGTCCAGAGGGTCCACAGACATGATGAGAGAGCTGGAGCACCTCTGCTCTGAGTACAGGCTGAGAGAGTTGGGATTGTTCAGTCTGGAGAAGAGAAGGCTCCAGGGAGACCTCAGAGCAGTTTCCAGTACTGAAAGGGGCTCCAGGAAAGCTGGAAAGGGACTTTTACAAGCATGGGAAGTGACAGGATGAGGGGGAATGGCTTTAAATTGGAAGAAGGAAGGTTTAGATGAGACATTAGGAAGAAATTCCTCGCTGTGATGGTGGGGAGGCCCTGGCCCAGGCTGCCCAGAGCAGTGGTGGCTGCCCCATGCCTGGAGGGGTTCCAGGCCAGGTTGGATGGGGCTTGGAGCCCCTGATCCAGTGGGAGGTGTTCCTGCCCATTGCAGGGGGTGGAACTGGATGGGCTTTGAATTTCACTTCCAACTCAAAGCATTCCAGGATTCTACGAAACCTCAGCATTGCAGTCGGTACAGCCCATCAATGTTAATAACATGGCTCGGGGAGGAGGAGGAAGATGCTGCAGGATTTCAGAGCAGACATCTAAGATCCTTGCAAGAGATCGAGCTGTAATTTGATGTTTTCAGGTGGGGAAATTTTATTTAACTCATCATCTGAGGAACTCTGTGGCTGTTTCTTGTGTGGTCTGTGTGTTTGTTGGTTGTACGCTCTCACCTAACAGCTGAGACAAAAGCTTGGCTGCACCAGAGGGAATAAAAGATTATAAATACTCCCATGGAAAAGATGACTCGAAAGGCGGAGGAGCCTCATGTCTGGGGCCTGTTGTTAATCAAGCTATGAGTGAGACGTCCAAGTGATATTAGGCCCAGCAAGAACAACCACAGCAAAATCATCAAGTCTTTAGAAGAATGAAGAAACCTGTTGAAAATACGGGACAGATTTCCAATGGCTGTTGTGGGCACAGGCGCTGAGACGGAAAACCAGAGGACCTGGAAGCCTAGGGCATGCTTTTGAGTCATGGCACGCAGGATTTGGTGGCCAAACCAAGCAAGAAAGACCCTCCCACGTGGCTGGACCTGGGTGAAATTTGATGCCATGTCATGTCTCATCATCCCCATAATGAAAATGAAATTTTTGGGCTGGAGACTTCTAGCACACTTTTTATGGACTTTTGGAGCTCAGGAAAGAGGAATAAGCTACAATCCACCCTCTTTGAAGCACCTTATCAAGAAACGCCACTGCAGCCAGTGCTGCCACCACCCCCCCGAGTGCCTTCCAGGCACCGTCGCTCAGACATGGGTACAGAGAGGAACTAGCATTGCAGCCCCTTCCGTTGCCAGTGCTTCCAAGGTGAGGAAGAGTTTGGTGGAGCTTTTGTATCACCCCGTGTCAGAGTTCAATGACAGAAGGTAACACCATCAGAAAGCAAAGGGTGAGAGGTGCTGATCATCTTATGGTCCTTGTGTCACCTCCCTCTATGCTCTTTGTGTTCCGAAACGATGCTGGGTAGAGCTGGAAATAGTAGAGAAGATCTTCCCCAGCCACCAAGAGAAGATCTCACTGCATGGCCTCCCCATCTTTCGTCCTTCAGGCTTCGCCCTGCACTGCTGAAAAGCTGGGACCTCAGATTTGCCTGGATGAAAATATCCCAACTGAAGGCAGATGAAGGGAAATACTGAAACAGCATCAAAAAAAAAAAAAGCTGTGCTGCTGTCACAGCAGTGGAGAGATGAGCAAAGCTTTCAAAACACTGTGTTTTAGTCTTGATCTTCTCCAAAAGTCGGGTCCACAAAGACCAGCAGCTCTGCGTTCCCCACCACCTCCGCACAGCGTGCTCCCAGCTTCAAATGAAAGGGTGTTTTGCTGCATTTTCTGATGCTTCTGATACTATTTTGCAGAGCTTCCCTCCTACGCTCTCTGTTTCCAGGTGAGCTTCCCGTGGCTCATAAATAATACAGTCATGGGGCTAGGAAAAAAACACTGGAGGGAGAAAAACTGAACGCTGGTGGGATGAGCCATGGTGTGGCCAGCAGGAGCAGGGAAGGGATCGTCCCTCTGTGCTGGTGAGGCCACACCTCAAATCCTGGGTTCAGTTTTCGGTCCCCACTCCAAGGACACTGAGGGGCTGGAGCACGTCCAGAGAAGGGAACGGAGCTGGGAAACATCTGGAGCCCAGGGATTACAGGAAGCAGCTGAGAGACCTGGGGCTGCTCTGGATTAGAGGAGGCTGAGGGGAGACCTCATCACGCTCTGCAGCTCCCTGAAAGGAGGTAGTGGTGAGGTGGGTGCTGGGCTCTTCTCCACGAAACAACTGATAGGATGAGAGGAGATGGCCTCAAGTTGTGCCAAGGGAGGTTCAGACTGGATGTCAGGAAAAGCTTCTTTCCTGACAGAGTGGAGAAGCCCTGGCAGAGGCTGCCTGGGACAGTGGTGGAGTCTCCATCCCTGGAAGGGTTCAAAATACATGTAGCTCTGGCACTTTGGGACATGGTTAAGTAGGCACGGTGGGGTCGGGCTGATGGTCAGACTGACTGAGGTTAGAGGTCTTTTCCAGCCTCAATTATTCCATGATTCTATGATTCACATGGGGAAGGGCAGCTGCATCAGCATCAGGATTCAGAAGCAGGAAGCCACACAGACAGTGCACTGGAAAAGTTGTCCATTTCTTCCCTGCTTCTGGTGAAAGATACTTCAGAGCCACAGTCAACTACAAGTGTTCCAACATGAATAAAATCATAGAATCCCAGAAAACGTACATCCCACGTGTTGAGATAAGGGCCCAAATGAAAAGATGTGATCCACTGCTAATCGAGCAATGCCAGCGGAAGGCTCCCTACCTTCAGCCCCATGTCCTGAAGGACTGTGACCATGAATTCAGTCTGCAATGTTTGGCCCTACTAATGATGCCACCAAGCCCTGCAGAGCAAAGGAGGAGGGATATCCCTGCCAGTTTCTGGAATCACAGAATCACAGAATCACAAGGTTGGAAAGGACCCATTGGATCATCGAGTCCAACCATTCCTAACACTCCCTAAACCATGTCCCTAAGCACTTCATCCACCCGTTCCTTAAACACCTCCAGGGAAGGTGACTCAACCCCCTCCCTGGGCAGCTGTTCCAGTGCCCGATGACTCTTTCCGTGGAGAATTTTTTCCTGATGTCCAACCTGAACCTCCCCTGGCGGAGCTTCAGGCCATTCCCCCTTGTCCTGTCCTCTGTCACTTGGGAGAAGAGCCCAGCTCCCTCCTCTCCACAACCT
This sequence comes from Cuculus canorus, assembly GCF_017976375.1. Lineage (NCBI taxonomy): Eukaryota > Metazoa > Chordata > Aves > Cuculiformes > Cuculidae > Cuculus > Cuculus canorus. The sequence goes on from NC_071441.1 coordinate 76,787,143, forward strand.
CCTCTCAGGTAGTTGTAGAGAGCAATAAGGTCTCCCCTCAGCCTCCTCTTCTCCAGGCTAAACAACCCCAGCTCTCTCAGCCGCTCCTCGTCAGACGTTCTCCAGCCCCTCACCAGCTTTGTTGCACTTCTCTGGACATCAAACAGAGCCTCAACATCCTTCTTGTGGTGAGGGATCCAGAACTGAACACAGTACTCAAGGTGCGGTCTCACCAGTGCTGAGTACAGAGGGAGAATCACCTCCCTGGACCTGCTGGTCACACCGTTTCTGATACAAGCCAAGATGCCGTTGGCCTTCTTGGCCACCTGGGCACACTGCTGGCTCATGTTCAGTTGCTGTCAACCATTACCCCCAGGTCCTTCTCCTCCGTGCAGCTCTCCAGCCACTCTTCCCCCAGTCTGTAGCGCTGCACAGGGTTGTTGTGCCCCAAGTGCAGGACCCGGCATTTGGCCTTGTTAAACCTCATGCCATTGGTCTCAGCCCAGCAGTCCAGCCTGTTCAGATCCCTTTGCAGAGCCTCCCTACCCTCCAGCAGATCCACACTTCCTCCCAGCTTAGTGTCATCTGCAAACTTGCTGAGGGTGCACTCAATGCCTTCATCCAGGTCATTGATAAAGACATTGAACAGAGCTGGACCAGTACTGAGCCCTGGGGAACCCCACTTGTAACTGGAAGCAGCATCCCTGGCTGTGGATATGCTGGGACAGGCAATGAGTATGGGACCAAAGCTTGCACCAAGCAGCCTCCAAGGCCAGGCACAAGGATAAGAGGCTTTTCACGCCCGTGGATGGATTTAAGATGGATTTTGGGAGAAGTTTCTTTTGGTTAAGGGGGAAAGATCTGGACTCACCAAGCTGAAGGAGAAAAGGAGAAGCCAAATGGATATAAGGTGGAACTTGGCAATTCAATGAGGATAAAGCATCGCTCCTTGGAAAGGGATGTGCAAGCTGAGAGCTTGGGGGAGTGTGGGGAGGTGGTGACCCGGAATGAAGTGCTTTACACTGTGATCTCCACCTTCAGCTCACAGCGTGGTCCTGGGAAGTACTTTAATGCCCTGATAACTCATTTTCCTTTTGTAAAATAGGGATAACACTAATCCGTGCTTAGGAACCACTCCGGATGCTGACATTACAGCATAATCACAAGAGATGCCCTCCTAGTTTGCACCACACTGCAAAATATTAACAGCTTAGCTCTTTGTGACAATTCTAGAGTCAGGAATGCTGAGGATCTCGTATAGGTTCATGACAGAGCTTAGCCCGTCCCAACACAGGAGGAAGCCCTGTGTGTCACTGCAAGGAATGGAGCAGCCAAAGTGTCCCAAAACCCCTCCAGGAGGGAGGGACAAGCTTGGCAGGGGTGGAGGAGCCGCAGAGCCAGCCGTCCCCACTCGCACGGAGACGTCCCAGGGATGCTCTTATGCTTTATTAATGAAGCGCTCAGCTCACTCTCGGCATCGTAGGATGTTTAAATTTTAATTGGCTCGTGCACATACACTCATACCCAACCAGCACCCGTCTGAGGTGTTGCCATGGCATCTCCCAGCCCAAAGAACTGGTGTTCGGCTGCCAGATTATTCACTCTCAGCATCACCGAGGGAGAGTGGGGGATTCGTAGCCAGGATGCACCAGTGTGGGGGAAAAAACAGGCTGTTTTCACGTTCATGGACTTTAAAGAATCAGTGAAACTGTTGCTGTTCTGCATAATTACCCACTTAATTATCTGCAGGGAAAAGAAACTCGGAAACTCCAGGATCTCCCAAATTTCCCATTTGCAGGGGGGAGAAGTGTAGAGCTTGGGGTGTAGATTCACCAGGAGAGCCCCAGTGCCAGGCTCGGGATGTACCCTACAAGAAGACCCTACAACAACTCAGCTCTAGGGCCAGAACTTCATAGAATCATGGAATCATCGAATGATTTATGTTGGAAAGGACCTCAAAGCCCATTCAGTTCCACCCCCCTGCCATGGTCAGGGACACCCCCCACTGGATCAGGGGCTCCAAGCCCCATCCAACCTGGCCTGGAACACCTCCAGGGATGGAGCAGCCACCATGTCCCTGAGTAGCCTGGGCCAGGGCCTCACCACCCCTGTTGTGAAGAATTTCTTCCTAATGTCTGATCTAAATCTTCCCCTTTCCAATTTTAAGCTGCTTCCCCAGCTTCTCACCCATATATTCCCCTATATCTCATCCTCCCAGTGCTGTTTCCCGTTGGGGAGAAATCCTCAGCCTTTCTCTCCTTAAGGAACCAAGCGACAACCAGGAGGACACGTAAAGAATAAACAAAACCCAACTGACTTCCAGCTTACAACACCCAGCACATTATTTAATAAAAACTCTTTATTAAGATCAGTCGGAATTCCCAGAGGGAAAACATGTTTAAATGTCATTGGTGGGCGATGCTCACTGCAGTTGTTCCAAGGCAGGGCGGTGGTCCTGCCCTGGACACTCGCTCACTGCTCCCGAGAGCAACGAGAGGAAGAACATTTAATGCCAATTCCCTGTGCAGTCAGGTTACAATCCCCTTCACTTTGTCGGGTGTTGCGAGGAGGCAGCGCAGGTTGGTATTTTACAGCCTATTTCTCCAGGTGGACATAAACAAGGAGCCTTCGCACCTTGTTTGAGCTTCCAGGGGATTAAAAGCCTCCCAATGCCTAGGATATTGCAGGAATGCGTTACCAGGCAGTGCCAGAGTGCTGGAAAACATAATTTGGATTAGAGTTCACCTGGAGGCAAATAACCGTATGGCCTAGAAGAGCAGCTTTCCTTACAAGGCGCCCGGAGCTTGGAGCGGATAGAGGATGCCATCCCAAATTACGGATTCATTTGAAGTTTCTTTATCTGCAGTGGGCATCATCAGAACATGTGGATTTTGGGCAAAGGATGAGTTAGAAACCAGAAGCTCCCGTGGCAGCATCAGGGAATGAAGGGGCCCATTGGTATTTTCATAGAATCATAGAATGGCTTGGTTGGAAAAGACCTCTGAGATCATTGAGTCCAACCATATCTGTCCACCAGATCCCTGAGCAGCTCATCTGCCTGTCTTCTGAACACCTCCAGGGATGGGGAGTCCACCACTGCCCTGGGCAGCGTCTGCCACTGCTTGACCATTCTGTCAGTACAGATATTTTTCCTGATGCCCAGTCTAAACCTCCCCTGGTGCAACTTCAGGCCATTTCCTTTCATCCTGTCACATGTCACGTGGGAGAAGACACCAACACCCACTTCACCACAACCTCTTTCCAGGCTGCTGCAGAGAATGATGAGGTCTCCCCTCAGCCAGGCTAAACAGCCTCAGTTCCCTCAGCCGCCTCTCCTAATCCTTGTTCTCCAGACCCTTCCCAGCTCTGTTCCCTTCTCTGGATGCGCTCCAGCTCTTCAATGTCCTTCTTGGAGTAATGGACCCAAAACTGAACCCAGGACTGGAGGTGCAGCCTCAACAGCGCCAAGTACAAGGACACAATCCCCTCCCTGCTCCTGCTGGCCACGCTGTTCCTGATCCAAGCCAAGATGCCATTGGGCTTCTTGGCCACCTGGGCCACTGCTGGCTCATGTTCAGCCACTGTCAACCAATACCCTCAGGCCCTTCTCCTCCAGGTCAGTTTTCCAGCACTCTTCCCAGGGCCTGGAGCTGCACAGGGTTGTTGTGTCTGAACTGCAGGACCCAGCACTTGGCCTTCTTGAACCCCATACCATTGGCCTCAGCCCATGGATCCAGCCTGTCCAGATCCTCTGCAGAGCCTCCATAACCTCAGATTGACACTTCCACCTAACTTGGTGTTATCCACAAACTGACTGAGGGAGCACTCAATACCCTCATCCAGATCATGGATAAAGACATCGAACGGAACTGGACCCAGCACTGAGTTCCAGAGACACCATTTGTGACCGGCCTCCAACTGGATTTGACACCATTCCCCACCACTCTTTGGGCCCGGCCATCCATCCAGTTCTGCCTCAGCAGAGGGTTTCCTCAAGCAGATGGTTCCTCAAGCAGAAAGCTGTGAGAAACGGTGTCAAAGGCTTTCTTAAAGCCCAGGTCCACCACATGCACTGCCTTTCCCTCATCCACCAGGTGGGTACACTTGTCATAGAAGATCAGGTTCGTTTGGCAATAATTTTGAATTAATTCTTTGCTTTTTTGTAAAAGTGCAGGATGTGCCCATCAGGCCCTCGATCTGGGCTGCCAAGACAACGGGCGCAACCATGCTCTTTCCAGATGGAAGCAGACAGGAGACGAGTGATAAACCTGCTCTTAATTAAATATTTGTCTTGCAATTACACACTTCTGAGTAATTATCGCCATCAAGACAAACACCAACTGGATTACACAGAGAAGAGACAGATGGTAAAGGTTAATGGGTCTTCTTGTCCCTTTGCAGTTATTCCCAAAATAGTGCAGAGGGAAGGCCAGGAAGTCCAGAAAGCTGCTGCTGCTATGGGTAAGAACAAGCCCATTGAAGGACAAATTAGCCTGAACTGGCAGAATCTGGCTTTACAGGACTGAGAGAATCATAGAATCATCAGGTTGGAAAGGACCCACTGGATCATCAAGTTTAACCACTCCTAACACTCCCTTAAACCATGTCCCCAAGAACTTCATCCATTTGTTCCTTAAACACCTCCAGGGAAGGCGACTCAACCCCCTCCCTGGGCAGCCTCTGCCAGTGCCCGATGGCTCTTTCCATGAAGAATTTCTTTCTGATACTCATTAAGGATGCACTCAATGCCTTCATCCAGGTCATCAACAAAGATATTGAACAGGGCTGGACCCAGTACCGAGCCCTGAGGAACTCCACTTGTGACTGGCCTCCAGCTGGAGTTAACTCCATTGACCACCACTCTCTGGGCCCGGCCATCCAACCAGTATTCAACCCAGGAGAGTGTGTGTCCATCCAAGCCAGAGGCTGACAGTTTCTGAAGCAGAATGGTGTGAGAAACTGTGTCAAAGGCTTTACTGAAGTCCAAGAAGGCTACAGCCACAGCCTTTCCCTCATCCAGTAACACCACTGGCTTGAGCGGTATGGGATGCCAGCAAAGACCATCAGAGCCAGTGCCGCTGCACGATACTCACCGTGCGACCACATGGGTGTTACAGCTCTGACTGGCTTCTTGTGGCTTACATCTCACCGTGGTCCCCGGACCTCATCTCTTTCTCCTCAGTTACTCCCCTTTCTCGTGAGTTACAGCTGGATGCAGTGAACTATCCAGAGCTTCACATTGCTGGGTTGGAGAGTTTTATTGAAGTCTGATTTGCAGACAACCCTGCTTCCCCAACTCGTGCGTCTGATGTTGACAGACAGGGCCACCACCTCAGCTCCTGGTGCCGCATCCCAGGACGATGACAGATACCCATGGGAAGGAGAGAGCAGAGCAGAGCAGCATCAATGCATCAGAGAAGAACTGGCGATCATAGAGTAGCACAGACTAATCAAAGTGCAGATCAATTGCATGTGGTTGTTGCCTTGTCACTACAAGGACATCAAAGAACTGGAGCGTGTCCTGAGAAGGGGAACGGAGCTGAGGAAGGGGCTGGAGAACAAGGGTCATGAGGTGGCTGAGGGAGCTGGGCTGTTTGGTCAGGAGGCTGTGGAGAGAATCATAGAATCACCAGGTTGGAAAGGACCCACTGGATCATTGAGTCCAACCATTCCTAACACTCCCTCAAACCATGTCCCCAAGCACTTCATCAACCCATTCCTTAACACCTCCAGGGAAGGCGACTTGACCACCTCCCTGGGCAGCCTCTGCCAGTGCCCGATGACTCTTTCCGTGAAGAATTTTTTTCTGATATCCAGCCTGAACCTCCCCTGGCGGAGCTTCAGTCCATTCCCTCTTGTCCTGTCCTCTGTCACTTGGGAGAAGAGCCCAGCTCCCTCCTCTCCACAACCTCCTCTCAGGTAGTTGTAGAGAGCAATAAGGTCTCCCCTCAGCCTCCTCTTCTCCAGGCTAAACACCCCCAGCTCTCTCAGCCGCTCCTCGTCAGACGTTCTCCAGCTCCTCACCAGCTTCGTTGCTCTTCTCTGGACACCAAACAGAGCCTCAACGTCCTTCTTGTGGTGAGGGGCCCAGAACCGAACACAGTACTCAAGGTGTGGTCTCACCAGTGCCGAGTACAGAGCGAGAATCACCTCCCTGGACCTGCTGGTGACCCCATTTCTGATCCAAGCCAAGATGCCATTGGCCTTCTTGGCGACCTGGGCCACTGCTGGCTCATGTTCAGTTGCTGTCAACCAACACCCCCAGGTCCTTCTCCTCCGTGCAGCTCTCCAGCCACTCTTCCCCCAGTCTGTAGCGCTGCACAGGGTTGTTGTGCCCCAAGTGCAGGACCCGGCATTTGGCCTTGTTGAACCTCATCCCATTGGTCTCAGCCCAGCGGTCCATCCTGTTCAGATCCCTTTGCAGAGTCTCAATGCTCTTCACAGCTCCTGAAAGAAGGTTGTGGTGCAGTGGGTGTTGGTCTCTTATCCCAAGTGACAGGTGGTAGGATGAGAGGAAATGGCCTCAAGCTGCGCCAGGGGAGGTTTAGATTGGATATAAGGAGAAATGTTGTTCCTGAAAGAGTGGTGAAGCCCTGGCAGAGGCTGCCTAGGGAAGTGGTGGAGTCTCCATACCTGGAGGTGTTTAAAAACCATGTAGGTGTAGCACCTGGGGAGATGGTTACTGGGCACGGTGGTGTTGGGCTGACGGTTGGACTGGATGCGTTAAGAGGTCTTTTCCAATCTTAATGATTCTGTAATTCTATGAAAACCGAACTATGAAATTGGAATAGCTGGAATAAGTTTCATCCTCTCACAACTGACTTGAAAAGACATGCTTATGGATGGCCGCCTCCCCAGACTGGACCATCCAGAAGCAATGATCCGAGTCTCCCTGCTGCTATGGACAAAGCACCTTCCTACTTGTAAGACACAAAGCAAAGCAACCCGGGTACATTCCCAGTCGCTCGTCTGATTTGCTGAGCCACAGCTAAATTATTAACAACAAGCGCTGTGCTTTCTATTAAGGAAGGAGCACACAGGCAGCAACCATTACGCCAGCAAATCGTCTCAGCCAGCGGAGCTCATGTCAGTGATGAAGCTCGTCCGACTCCTCGCCTGCTCAGGCTGTGGTTAAATTTAATTATTTAGGTTTCTCAGCTGCTGCATAAATATCAAACATGAAACATTGGTCTGTGATTGAAATGCTGATGCTCAGCAAATGGCAAGAGAAGCTGCATCAGCAGGGATGAGCGAAGCGAGGCTGGCTGGTGCAGAGAGGGACATGGGAGTGGGACCAAGCTGCTCCCAAAGAATCATAGAACGGTTTGGGTTGGAAGAGACCTCAAAGCCCATCCAGTTCCACCACCTGCCATGGGCAGGGACACCTCCCACTGGATCAGGGGCTCCAAGCCCCATCCAACCTGGCCCTGAACACCTCCAGGGATGGGGCAGCCACCACTGCTCTGGGCAACCTGGGCCAGGGCCTCCCCACCCTCACAGCAAAACACTTCTCCCTCGGATCTCATTTCAATCTCCCCTCTTTCAGCTTAAAAACATTCCCCCTCTTCCTGTCCCTGCACTCCCTGATCAAGAGCCCCTCCCCAGCTTTCCTGGAACCCCTTCCAGTGCTGGAATCTGCTCTAAGGTTTTCCTGGAGCCTTCTCCAGACTGAACAACCCCAACTCTCTCAGCCTGTCCCTTGTAGTAGAGGTTCTCCAGACCTTGGATCATCCACATAGTTCCAAACTTAGCCCAGCTCTTGGATTTGGTTGCAGTAGAAATGTCTTATGGGGTCTTGTCCAGCAAGCATCAAACACTCAAGAAAAAAAGGCTATAAATGCAACACAGGATTAAAACCAATTATATTAAATCAAGGTTCCTGCTTTTCTGTGCTGTCAGTGGTGCAAGATTCCCCTGTGGACAGCAGAATGGTTTGGAACACAACGCCATGCTACTCCTCTGATGACACACATGAGGGTTGCAGGAGAGCAGAGCTGCCCATTTGTAGGCAGTGACTCCAATCATTACAGCATGTGAAGGTTATTTCATTTCCTGAGTCACACTCCGATAAAAGTGGGTTTTAAAAGTGGGTTTCACCAGTTCAGAGGGTGACAGGATAAAACGGTGCCAGGGAGAAATGCCTTTCTCAGCTCAAAGACACTTCTGTCCAAGTCCTGCTATCAAGGATCTGCCTCACCCAGCATTCCCACATGCTGTTCCTCACTGGCTTTGCTCAGCGGGAGCTCCCCGGAAGCGAGGATCCTGTGTGAGTGGAAAGGTTGCTTCCTATTCCTCCTTGTGAACATTGTGAAAGGGAGCATGTGGTCCCACAGATGGAAATTGTTGTCCCTGGAACAGCCCGCAGCCAAGCTCCACACTGAATACTCGTGGGTAAGAGAGGTCTGAACACTGATTCCGACAGATAAGTGTTTCCATCAGTGCTCCATCAGAAGGGGAGTTAAGGAGAATAAGCAATGCATTCTCTAACAACAAACCCCCTCTGCTCCACTCTCATGAGACCCCATCTGGAGTCCCATGTCCCATTCTGGAATCCCCAGCATAAGGATATGGAACTGTTGGAACGGGTCCAGAGGAGGTCACAGAGATGATCTGAGGGCTGGAGCACCTCCGCCAGGGCCTGAGAATCCTTTCAGTGAAAAAAATATTCGTGATGTCTAATCTGAACCTGCCCTGGTGCAACTTGAGGCTATTCCCTCTTCTCCTCACACCTATCCCTTGGGAGAGGAGACCAACAGGCAAGAAAGAATTCATGCAGCAGCCAAGCTTACCCAGACCACCACAAGTATTGAGGAGAAAACCCATGACACAGTAACGATATCGGAACAGAAAAACCCTGGGGGAACTATCTATCAGGTCTTCTCTGTGAGCAGCCAAAACCAAGTTTACATCGTACGCTGTCAGGTTTTGGTTTGTAATACCTAGCAAAGAGCAGTCCCTAGGATTCCAGCCTCAACCTAAGTCTGAAAACCTCTGCGGGCATCCAACAGCCCTTGGGATCTGGTGAGCAGAACTGTGTTGTCTGGTGGCAGAAGCCACACTCGGCCACTTCAGCAGCACAGATCAGCCTTTGACAACCACCTATCAGAGCCTGCCCGGTTCCTCCTGCTCTCGCACTATGACAGCTTTTCAGTCTGTTCCCGCATGTTCCATTCCTTCACCTTCCAGCAGTCCTGGCTGCCTGTGGATGTTCCACTTGACTGCAGGTTGGCAAATGTGATGACCACTTAAAAGAAGGGCTGGAGGGAGGATCCAGGGAATGCCAGGCCTGTCACTCTGACCTCGGTACCAAGGAAGGGCATGAAGCAGCTCATCTTGAGTGCTTCCTCAGACAGTCTATGGATAACACCAAGCTGGGTGGAAGTCTTGATCTGCTGGAGGGTGGGGAGACTCTGTAGAGGGACCTGGACAGGCTGGATCCATGGACCAAGACCAACAGGATGAGGTGCAATGAGGCAAAGTGCCAAGCCCTGTACCTGGGACACAACAACCCCATGCAGATCCTGGTGTGGGGGAGAGTGGCTGGAATACTGATCTATCAAGAAGGACCTGGGGGTGTTGGTTGACAGCAGCTGAACATGAGCCAGCAGTGGCTTGGGTGGCCAAGAAGGCCAATGGCATCTTGGCTTGGATCAGGAACAGCGTGGCCAGCAGGAGCAGGGAGGGGATTGTGCCCCTGGACTCAGCACTGTTGAGGCTGCACCTCGAATCCTGGGTACAGTTTTGGGCCCTCACTCCAAGAAGGACATTGAGGGGCTGGAGCACGTCCAGAGAAAGGAATGGAGCTGGGGAAGGGTCTGGAGCGCAGGAGTTCTGGGATGTAGCTGAAGGACCCGGGGTGTTTTAGCCTGGAGAAGACAAGGCTGAGGGGAGACCTCATCTTTCTCTGCAGCTCCCAGAAAGGAGGTTGTGGTAAGGTGGGCGCTGGTCTCTTCTCCCAAGACAGGCAATAGGATGAGAGGAAATGGCCTCAAATTGTGCCAGGACAGGTTCAGAATGGATAGCAAGAAACTTGCCTTCGGCTGCGGGTGAGTCTGGAGCCAGTCAACACCTGGAAATGTGACACCTAAACATGAAAGAAAGGGCAAACCAGTGTGGCTGTTTCGTGAGGAGACTTTATGAAACAGAGGGAGGCAAGTCTTGAGTCTCAAAAGACTCTCTGGAGTACGTGAAGTTGGGCAAAACCAAACTACCAACCAGAAAACAAACCAAATGACACACGGACCCAAATCAATGCACTTCATTGTCAATTAAGCCTTGCACAAAACAGACAGACTCAACAAAGTTATTGCCTTAACACCAACAGGGGCCAAGAGGAGGTATTTTGGATCAGATGTTAGCTTGATGGCAGATACAGACTCAAGGAAGAAAAATACCATACCCCTTCTTACGAAACCAGATCTGATTCGTCGCAGAGCTGGAATTTATCACAATAGTTCCACTCTGGAACAGGTCATTCAGAAGCAAGCTTCTCTAAGGAAAGCTGCAATGAGTTTGACCACTATTTTCAATGTAAAAGTTAAAACTTTCACTTAACCACCCCACGGCTCTCTTGTTTCAGGCAATGGGGTTGGTGTGGCTGTGACAAAGCAGGGAAACCCCCTGGGTAACAGAACGCACTGATCCTCAGTGAGGAAACGTTTAAACCACCTCAAATCTTCCTATTCCACCAACACCAACACCAAAATATGAAATTAGAACAGGAAGAAAAAGACACCTAGAAACGGGTTAAAACAAGATCAAACGCTTCCTTTAAGTAGGAAGAGAGACTGAAAAATTCTGTGAGGCTGTTTGAAATCACCTCTTCCCATCTAGGATAGAGGGCTGAAACACACCTCTTGGTCCCCACGAATGAGAAAATAAGAGAGCTGGATAGGAAAGATCACACAGAACCTCTGCAGGCAAGATCTATACCCAGTGCACTTCATCGCTCTGGATCCTGGGCAAATGGAATCCAGAAACCCCATCAGCAGATGATGTAGCGGACAAATCCAGAACAACGAATTTCTCTCAGTCTCTGGGCGTGGCGCAGGATACTAAGGATGTTGTAGCAGCGCTTATCCATCTTCAGCTGGGTGAATTCTTTGATGTCAGCTTCCATGATGAAAAATTCACCTGGAAACCAAAAGACAACATTGATATAGAAATGACTGCACTGCAGCGCAACGTGTGGTTTCAATACAGGCCGGGGGACGATGTGACTGACAGCAGCCTGAGGAGAAGGACTTGCGGTGCTGAGGATGAGAAGCTCGACATGAGCCGGCACCGTGCGCTCACAGCCCAGAAACCAACTGTGTCCTGGGCTGCATCCAAAGCAGTGTGACCAGCAGGGCAAGGGGAGGAATCTGCCCCTCTGCTCTGCTCTGGGGAGACCCCACCTGGAATCCTGTGTCCCGTTCTGGAATCCCCAACAGAAGAAAGACATGGAACTGTTGGAACAGGTCCAGAGGGTCGACAGAGATGATGTGAGGGCTGGAGCACCTCTGCTCTGAGGACAGGCTGAGAGACTTGGGGTTGTTCACCCTGGAGAAGAGGAGGCTGTGGGGAGACCTTAGAGCAGCTTTCAGGACAGAAGGGGCCTCCAGGAAAGCTGGGGAGGGGCTCTTCACACGGGCCTGGAGTGACAGGACAAGGAGGAATGGCTCTAGATTGGAAGGGAGAAGATTTAGATAAGACACTAGGAAGAAATTCTTCATGATGAGGATGGTGAGGTCCTGCCCCTGGTTGTCTAGAAAAGTGGCAGCTTCCCCATCCCTGGAGGGGTTCAAGGTGAGGGAGGAAAGGGAGGAAATAGGGGAAGGGAAGGGAGGGAGGGAAGGAGTTATTCTCGGCACTCCATAGCTGTAGCTGTCATTTCATATTCAGTCCTTATGCACTGCTCAGCGAGGAGGTAATTATAGATCCAGTAAAATGTGCTTTTAATGCTTCCTGAAACACAGCAAAAGGTTTTAACCACATTCACAAAACCGACAGAAAGAAAAGCGACCTGAAACCAGGAACGTGCTAATTAAGGTATGAGAGAGAAATACTCAATTATCTTCAAGGAGAAGCACTAGAAGGGAATAACATATTCCTTGTAGGATTGTGCTGCCAAGTCTCATGAGAAAGAAGTTGCGAGGCTGGGGACCTTCCAGCTTAAAAAGAAGATGGTATTTGTCCTCCTCCCATTACCCTTCAAGTTAGGCAGGGCAGCAGCATCTTAGACAAGATGGAAGGTGATAAGACAGGGATAGATAAAACAGGGAGGTGATTCGAGGCCGGCAGCACGGCTTCACCAAAGGCAAGTCCTGCCCAACCAGTCTAGAGGCTTTCTATGATGGGGTGACCACGTCAGCGGACACTGGAAAAACAATGGATGTCATTGATCTGGACTTTTGTAAAGCCTTTGACACAGTCCCCAAGAACATCCCTCTCTCTAAACTGGAGAAATAGGGATTTGATGGGTGGACTGTTCCGTAGACAAGGAATTGGTTGGATAGTTGCATTCGGGGAGGATGTTGTTTACTAAACAAGCACTTTGGAGCTTTACACAGGCAGGACTATGTTTTTATGTAAACATTTCACCCCCAAATTCCATCTTATGAGTGATCAAACAGGACACACACTCTGCTCTGAAGGAGCGTCCAAGGATGCGACAGCCGCAAGGACCGGGGTCCCAGAGCACCATTTATAAGGGCAGGGTTCCCCAAAACATTGCTCAGAGCTGAAGAAGAAAAGGACATGCTGTCTCACAAGCCAGCCCGTTCCGAGACCCGGCAACACAAGTGTCCTATGGGAATTAGAATATGCCCAAGACAACAACTCTCAGAAGCTGGAGGTCTTCCCTGAAAGGGGAACTACACTGGAATCACAACGGAGCTGACACAACTGCCAAATTCACATACAGATGAGCGGTGGAAAGTTCATAGAATCACGGAACCATTAAGGTTGGAAAAGACCTCTCAGCTCATCCAGTCCAACCATGAGCCCAACCCCACCACCAGGTCCCGAAGGGCCATGGCCACACATTTGCTCACCGGGAAAAGGAAAAACCCTTATAACGGCTTATAACACAACGTCTCCTCAGTGCTGCTCTCAATTCATTCTCTGCCCAGCCTGCTGTTCTGCTTGGGATTTTCCTGACCCAGGTGCAGGAGTCTTCACTTGGCATCATTTGGTTATCAATCTGGTAGATTCCAAAACTTTTAGTGATTCCAAATTAAATCATTGTGCACTCTAAAAGGTTTTGTTACAATCTGCCATGAAAAGGACATGTTTTCCGTGAAAACAAATAAAAGTAAACAAACTTGTTATGGGAAAACTCTCCAGACAAAACAAGAACCCTTGTTGCTGAACTACAGCACTTCATTCTGAAGAGGTGACTTGATTTTGTACTGATTATCCAGCTCCATACAGTAATAACACGTTTATATTCTTAGAGCCTGGAATCTAATCTGGGAATGAATCTCATTTCTGTTCTCCTTCTCCAACATCAATGAAGAACTGTTGCTCCAGACCATCCAAGTGTTGTTGTACAGGAAGTCCTCCACGTCAAATCCGATATAGGCTGTGCACCCCGTGCTGGGATTAATTAAAATCCTCAGTTTTCAGACTTAAAATATCCTCCTTGTGGCACAAAATGATCTCTTCGCTAATTATGGCTTACTTGAGTTTCTAGAAAGTCTCCCTTTGCAGCTGAGACTGCTGTGAATCACAGTGAGACTAAACAGCATTCCAGCATAGGAGAGCCCTTCCAGTGTTTCACCTCTGCCCTACATCCATGAGCTCAAAGTCCTCACTATCATTCTGTGGACAACAACAATTAAACCAAAACACTTCTCCAAGTTAAAGATGATGAAGCGAATATTTAAGAAATCCTATACTGATAGAATCACGGAATGGTTCGGGTTGGAAGGGAACTAAAAGCCCATCCAGTTCCAACTCTGCCATGGGCAGGGACACCTCCCACTGAATCAGGGGCTCCAAGACCCATCCAACCTGGCCTGGAACCCCTCCAGGGATGGGGCAGACACCACTTCCATGGGTAAACCCTGGCCAGGGCCTCACCGCCTCAGCATGAAGAATTGCTTCCTGATGTCTGATCTAAATCTTCCCTCTTCCACTTTGAAGCCACTCCCATTTGTCCTGTCACTCCAGGCCCTTGTAAAAAACCCTCCCCAGCTTTCCTGTGTTCCCTTTCAGCACTGGAAGCTGCTCTAAGGTCTCCCTGCAGCCTTCTCTTCTCCAGGCTGAACAACCCCAGCTCTCTCAGCCTGGCCTCAGAGCAGAGCTGCTCCAGCCACCGCATCATCTTTGTGACCTCCTCTGGACCCGCTCCAACAGCTCCATGTCTCTCCTGTGCTGAGAACTCCAGAACTGGACCTAAGACTGCAGGGTGAGGTCTCAACAAAGCTGAGCAGAGGGACAGAATCCCCTCCCTCCCTGCTGGCCGCGCTGCTTTGAATGCAGCTCAGGACATGGCTGGTTTCTGGGCTGTGAGCGCACATTTTTGGCTCCTGCTGAGTTTCTTATCCACCAGCATCCCAAGTCCTTTTCCTCAGTGCTGTTCTCAATTAATTCGCTGCCCAGCCTGCAGTTCTGCTTAGGATTTTCCTGACCCAGGTGCAGGACTTTTCACTTGGCGTGGTTTGATTTCATTGCTCCAGACCGTCCAAGTGTTGTTGTACAGGAAGTCCTCCACGTCCAATCCGATATATGCTGTGCACCCCGTGCTGGGAAAGGAGGGAAAGGCCTGCTACACCCACAGATCATTACTGCCCTTTCCTGTTCTCTGTCTGAGAATAAGCAATAGCAGGTCTGCTAAAATCTTTCAGGACTGACAGTTACAAGCATTCCCAGGGGTCAGGCCACTCCACCAGATCGCAGAGTGCTGGAGGGACTCTTTCCTGACAATGAGATGCTGTGTGTTACACCAGAACACCAACAGCACACACTGGCATTACTCACTCAGGGGTTTTTCCAGTACGAATTTCATACTTGTGCCGCAATATCCAAGCGTTATGAGATTGACACTAAGAAAGAAATACAAAAATACCTCTTGTTTCCTTTATTTCTTCTTCCAGGAACCTGCTGTAGAGTTTCCTGGCTGGTGCTTTCATAGATTTCAACGGCTGATGCATGATCTTGTACTTGGCAGCCACAGCATTGTTGATCTCTTGAATGACAGCATTAATCTGCTCACATTTTAAACGGCCTCTCAAGTACCTGCAAAGAAAAATAAAGATCAGTAACAAGAAAGTCACAGAGTTCTATGTTTATTTTTCTCTTTCCTCAGGCTTAATTCAGGGAATGATAAAATGGTTTGGGTGGGAAGGGACCTTAAAGTCCATCCAGTTCCACCTCCTGCTATGGGCAGGGACACCTCCCACTGGATCAGGGGCTCCAAGCCCCATCCAACCTGGCCTTGAACACCTCCAGGGATGGGGCAGCCACCACTTCCCTGGGCCAGGGCCTCACCACCCTCAGCGTGAAGAATTTCTCTCTCATGTCTGATCTAAATTTTCCTCCTTCCAGTTTAAAGCCTTTCCCACCCATTCTATTCCTGCACTCCCTGATAAAGAGGCCCAGTCCTCATAGCAGAGGTGCTC
This sequence comes from Cuculus canorus, assembly GCF_017976375.1. NCBI lineage: Eukaryota > Metazoa > Chordata > Aves > Cuculiformes > Cuculidae > Cuculus > Cuculus canorus. The sequence goes on from NC_071441.1 coordinate 76,802,727, forward strand.
GAGCCCTTGAATCATCTTCATGACCTCCTCTGGACCCATTCCATCAGTTCCATATCCTTCTTCTGTCAGGGATTCCAGAACTGGACACAGGACTCCAGGTGAGGTCTCATGAGAGAGGAATAGAGGGGCAGAATCCCCTCTCTCACCCTGCTGGCCACGCTGTTTTGGATGCAGCCCAGGACACATTATTCCTAGTTAGGGGCAGTTTTTTCTGCTTTGTGTTAATGAAGAAGCACAGCAGTTAATTTGGTTTCTTCCCTTCACTGTTCAATAATCTTTAAGGTAAAAAAGCCAAAAAGACAAAATCTAAACCAGAAAGATGAAACATTAGAAAGTAAAACCATCCAGTGCTTAAAGCTGTATGGAGCCTTTCAAACTGGAATAAAGACGGCTTTTTGTAGTATGTGTAACTACAGACACAGAAGAAACATGTAACTTTGCAGAAAACAGAGGACAAAACTGCAATTAAAGTGAGCACAATTTGGTTCATATTATAATCTTAAATAATCCGTGTTTGATCTTACAGCTATGCCTTTGTTTTCTGAAGAAATACCTATTTTGTGGTTTTTTTCTGTACTTCACTGCACAGCCTACACATGATACAGACACAGTTCTGTGCTACCAACATCCTCCCCTGAGCTGCCAGAGCCTAAAACCAGTACTAAAAGAAGGAGAAATGTTAATAGGTACAGGTAGTGCAGGAGATACAGGAAGTGCAGGAGAGGAAAACAAAGCGATGTGGAAATGCTAGACAACGAGAATATTTGCAAGGAAGGCTGTTCATCATTTATAGAAGCATTCAGGGAAAAGTAAAGATGCTGCAAGCTGAGAAGCTTTTATACACAAATGAAATCTGAAATTCACATGAGAAGCAGTAAAGTAAGTTAAATACAAAACAAAACCCCAGAAAACACTGCAGGAAAACCCAGAGCAACAATGCACCTGGAATGATTCTGTGATCCTCAGGGGTCTGTCCTGTGACCAGTGCTATTTAATATTTTCACTGATGATGTAGACAGAAGGATCAAGGGCACCCTCAGGGAGTTAACAGCTGACACCAAGCTGAGCAGTGGATTTGTCGCACCAGGACAGGATGTCATCCAGAGGGCCGTGGACAGGCTGGAGAGGTGGGGCTGTGTGAACCTCCTGAGGTTCAACAAGGTCAAGGACGAGGACCTACCTCTGGGTGATGGCAATCAATGGTTTCAATAAAGGCTGGGGGATGATGTGGTTGGGAGCAGCCCTGAGGAGAAGGACTTGAGGTGCTGGGGATGAGAAGCTCGACATGAGCCGACACCGTGCACTCACAGCCCAGAAACCAACCGTGTCCTGGGCTGCATCCAAAGCCGCGTGGCCAGCAGGGAGGGAGGGGATTCTGCCCCTCTGCTCCGCTCTGGGGAGACCCCACCTGGAGTCCTGTGTCCAGTGCTGGAATCCCCAACAGAAGAGGGATGTGGAACTTGTGAAACAGGTTCAGTGGAGGCCACAAAAAAGACCTGAGGGCTGGAGCAGCTCTGCTCTGAGGACAGGCTGAGAGAGTTGGGGTTGTTCAGCCTAGAGCAGAGAAGGCTCCGATGAGACCTTGGAGCAGCTTCCAGTACTGAAAAAGGCTTCAGGAAAGCTGGGGAGAGTCTCTTGATCGGTGAGTGCAAGGTTTTAAGCTGAAAGGTGGGGAGAATGAGTTGAGATCTTAGGAAGAAATATATTCCTGTGAGGGTGGGGAGGCCCTGACCCAGGTCACCCAGGGCCTCCTGGGTGGCTGCCCCATCCCTGGAGATATTCCAGGCCAGGTTGGATGGGCTTGGAGCCCCAATCCAGTGGGAGATGTCCCTGCCTGTGACAAGGGGTTGGAACTGGATGGGCTTTAAAGTCCCGCCCAACCCAAACCATTTCACGATTCTGCATGATGACCATTCAGTTGCTACTAATAACTGCTTATGTTTGCTTCAGTGTCAGTTTGCACATGTGGAACTGGAAAACCTCTACGGAGAAAAGCATTGCAATCGATTTTAGGAATGAATGGAATTTTTCAGCCCAGGATATCAGGTGGCGAAAATCTGCAGCACAGCGAGTCTGAAAAGATCAATGAACGAGTTCATCCCTCATTGTAATCTGAATGTAAACCTCCTTCCCCTGGAAAACGCACAAAGAATTTAAAGCACAAGCAGGTAATCCATTACAAAGTCAATGTTCCAAACCAGAATGTGGGCAAGAGTTCTCCCGTTGCCAACAAAACATCAGTGCTCGCTGTAGAGATTTATACTAGCCAGTCGCTGCAGGGAGACAGGTCTGCACGGGGGCGCAACAACTCCTGCACTCAAAGCAGTTGCTCTAATTTCAGGCTGAACTGACATGAAGTTATTTGTGCCCAGCTTTTAACTTCATTCATACTTTTAATCAGTCTCGATGCAAAGCTGGAAGTGCAGCCATTTCCGTAAGAACGCTCTCCCGGGCAAACACAATGTCTTTGCAGACAAAAGCGGCACAACCACCCCTGAAATGCAGCTATGCTCAGCGTCTATAAACAAGCAGTGCAGCCTACAGCCACGGAGGGCTTTCCCTGTACACATTAACAGCCATCCATCGCTCTACCTGCATCCCTGAGCCAAGTTACAAGTCATGCGGGAACGCGCAGAGCTATGAAGATTAAGGCCAGAGGTATAAAATACCTATATTTAAGTTCCTATGCGATCAATAGAGAAAACAAAGCTGAGAGAACATCTCAGCACATCCTGAAGGAGAAACAGAGAAGCAGGATTTGACAGCTAAACCAAGAAGCGAGCACTCTCTAAGAGGCCCTGGGGCATGCGGGATGCTCACACAGGGCCAGCAGATGTGCTGGGGGTTACAGAATACTCAGTAACTAAAGCTCTGGCAGCACACGCTGTTGCATCCGCAATGGCACCAGGCAGTTCTGCCCAGGGAACTGAAATGACAGCGCCGGCAGCTGCACCACGTTCTGCTGTCGGTGACTGCTGATGGAACCCTGCAATGGACTGGGAGCGGGGACAGGCGACGCGCCCGCAGGCACCCGTGTCACCCACGCTTAACTGCGAGTGCCTTGCTCTGAAACCAAACTCTGTCTAAAGGAACTGAAATTCTTCTGAGCATAACTAAGGATCATAAGAGCTCCAGCTGTTCCACAGTCTGCTCACAGAATGGTTCTGGTTGGAAAAGACCTTTAAGATCATCAAGTCCAACCATCAATCCAGCCCTGCTAAGTCCACCACCAGACCATGTCCCCAGGTGCAACATCTACTCGTCTTTTAAACACCTCCAGGGATGGAGACTCCACCACCTCCCTGGGCAGCCTCTGCCAGGGCCTGAGAACCCTTTCAGTAAAGAAATTCCTCCTGATATCCAGCCTAAGGCACCCCTGGCACACATTGAAGCTGTTTCCCCTTGCCCTGTCACTGGCTACTGGGGAGGAAAGACCAACACCCACATTCCTACACCCTCCTTTCAGGGAATTGCAGACAGCAATGAGGTCTCCCCTCAGCCTCCTCTTCTCCAGAGGCTTCTCGTAAAGCTTGTGCTCTAAATCCTTCACCAGCTTTGTTGCCCTTCTCTGGGCGCACTCCAGCTCCCCAAAGTTCATCTTGTTGTGAGGGGCCCCAAAGTGAACCCAGGACTTGAGGTGCGGTCTCACCAGTGCTGAGTACAGGGACACAATCACTTCCCTGCTCAGGGGGTGCAGGGATAGGATGAGGGGGAATGGCTTTAAACTGGAAGGCGGAAGATTTAGATCAGACATCAGGAAGAAATTCTTCACGCTAAGGGTGGAGAGGCCCTGGCCCAGGTTGCCCAGAGCAGTGGTGGCTGCCCCATCCCTGGAGGGGTTCAAGGCCAGGTTGGATGGGGCTTGGAGCCCCTGATCCAGTGGGAGGTGTCCCTGCCCATGGCAGGGGTGGAACTGGATGGGCTTTAAGGTCCCTTTGAACTTAACCCATTCCATGATACTATGTTTCCATGAAAATGCAGTGCTGTCCCTTGTCCTTCTTGGTAGATTATCAGACCTGCTTGAACTCACCTAAGCCCTCCTCCCCAGAAGAAACACGATTCTGCCACCTGAAAAAAAAAAATCTGTAGAGCCCAAACAAGCACAACCTTTCTGTAAACCAGCAACGAACACAGGAGCACCCAGCTAGCCTCGTTCTCCCTGCCCGCACACAGCAGTGGAAAACATTCCACTTTCAAGGGTGACAAAACTTTTCCAGACATTATTGGGAAGAGGATAGCTTTGACCAGACGCTAGAACAACATTTGGCTGGAACTTTTCAAGACATTATCAGGAAGAGGATAGCTTTGACTGGACGGCTGCGTCTACTCCTCTGCCTTAGCAGAGATAAAGACCACCAATTTCCATGTTGCAGCAATGGAAACCTACCTTTCCAAAACTTTCTCTCTACAGAAAATCTAAGGGAGTAAATCTGCCAAACACTAGAAATGATCTGCAGAATGAAAATACCAGGTGCATACATGTCTAAAAAGGAACGGAAACAGGTCTTTACTATTAGCTCAGGATTCAGGCTCCTTGTTTTTCCGCTATTAAGCAATTTCGTGGAAGAAAATGGACACTGTTCACCTGGAAATTCTGAAAGCTGATGGCAAAGGTGATTGGAAAGCCTTAAGGAAAACATAGACTCAAAAAAAGGTTCCTAATTGAAACAAGTATAGTCAGGGAACACTCTCTGAATCTGAAGTCTCAATAACAACTTAGCCTTGGGCGCTGTGTTTACTCCTTCTGCAGAAATATGTGTCATTGTCCCCAAAATGCCATTTAAGTAAAGTGATTCCTACATAATAGACTTAAGAGGCAGAAATCTGTCCATCGGGTGCTGACGAAACCCCCATCTTTCTGTTACAGAAATCTGGGATCTTTCAGTGCCAAGTGGTTTCGCTTTTAACAAGCCTGCTTTCTTTTTCATCTCAAAACAAACTGACAGGCTAAGACCTGAACGTTTCAGAAAGCAAGACATGGGTCAAAGGCAAACAGCATTTTTCTTTATTCTACCCACTACTAAACCAGAACCCGGAGCACCTCATCTGCCCATATGTTTTAAACACCTCTAGGGAAGAGGACTCCACCACCTCCCTGGGCAGCCTCTGCCAGGGCCCGAGAACCCTTCCACTGAAGAAAGTTTTCCTGACGTCCAGTCTGAGCCTGCCCTTGTGCAGCTTGAGGCCATTTCCTCTCCTCCTAACATTTGTTTCTTGGGAGAGGAGACCAGCACCCATCTCGCTACAACCTCTTTTCAGGGAGCTGCAGAGAACGATGAGGTCACCCCCCAGGCTCCTTTTCCTCAAGCTAAACAAACCCAGGCTCCTCAGCCGCTTCTCATAAGAATCCTTCTCCAGTCCCAGGCTTCTGAGAGAAGAGGTTTGGGTTTTAAAGGATGAGTTCCCATCCTTCCAATCTACACATACAAAAGAGCCTAATTAGCTCTATTCAATTCATTTGCAGGTCTGCTGGTATTGCATACAGACTATTCTGAGCCGTCATCGTGATGTTTCACCCCATTTAGATCAGACATAGGGAAGAAATGCTTCACGTTGAGGGCAGAGGGCCCTGACCCAGGCTGTCCAGGGAAAGGATGGCTGCCCCATCCCTGCAGGTGTCCAAGGCCAGGTTGGATGGGGCTTGGAGGAACCTGATCCAGTGGCAGGTGTCCCTGCCCATGGCACAGGGTGGGAACTGGATGGGCTTTAAGGTCCCTTCCAACCCAAACCCTTCTGTGATTTAAAATTTCAGCACACCCCTCAGTCTCCCTTCTTGAAGGGCTCACCTTCCCAAACCTACGACTGCCACCGAAGCGGCACAGCAGGGTCTGACAAAAGCCACGCTTACTTACGCAGGAATGTTATCAAATTCTTCAGGGCTTATTAAGGGCATTTGTTTAACAGCTGTTGTGTCTTCTTTAGATTTCTTTGTGCATTCAGCTTTTGTTGTCTCCTCCCGTTTGACAGCTGGACCGGTGTTGCTGTAAAGTGAAGGAACACAAAGTGGATACATAGCAGAGACGGGCTAAGAGTACAGTTCTACTGCCAGGTCTGCTCACTCACAGCCCCACGTTCCCACCCTCCTCTCGGCTGGGTGAACACAAGCCGGGATCTCACCTGAGGCAGAAAAATAAATCAAGGTATCCCACTTGCCTCCAACCGCCTGCTTTCCCTGACTGCCTTACAGCTCTTCACTTTGATGCTGGAGAGCCTGCCAGCAGGTGAACTGGAAGTGTTCCCAGCACAGAGCGGTTCAGAATTCATCGTGCCATTACAGTACCCAGAACACGAGGCCTCGCTTTTTATCACATAAACCAGGGTGCAGAGCTGCAGCCTAGTGGGCAGATCCAAAATACTACACAGTGCTTGGAAACAAGCTCAGATCTTGGGAAGCCCGACTCATCCATTCATTTCTGAAGCAAAGGAATCCAACACCATCCAGCAGGCTGGGATTTTATTATATACAGATAAATATTTTAGCCAAGATCCCAAAAGCTGAGCAATTTGCTGCTTTAAGTGATTAAAGACGATGGTGCAGAGGACAGGGAGGGAGTGCCACCGGCTGGATTCCAAAACTGCCTGGTCCGGGACAGAGTGAGGGGTGAAGCTCTGCTCCGAGCAATTGCACAGCGCAGAGCCCTCCGGAAATCCTGGGCACCAGCAGTTCAACTCATTCAGACATGAAGAGCTGGAAAAGAAGGTGAGCTCTGCACAAACTCATCCTGGCAGCCCAGAGCCAGCGCTACTTGTGGGGAACCTCAGCAAGGACGAGGGTCCAGTTCTGGAATCTCCAGCAGGAGAAGGAGGTGGAGCTGTTGGAACGCATCCAGAGGAGTCCATGGAGATGATCCAAGGCTGGAGCACCTCTGCTATAAACACAGGCTGAGAAAGTTGGGGTTCTTCAGCCTGGAGAAGACTCCACACAGACATTGGAGCAGCTTCCAGTACCCAAAAGGGTTCCAGAAAAACTGGGGAGAGGGTTTTTAAAAGAGCCTGCAGTGACGGGATGAGAGGGAATGGCTTTAAATGGGAAGGAGGAAGGTTTAGATCAGACATTAGGAAGAAATTCTTCACGTTGAGGGCAAGGAGGCCACGGCCTGGGTTGCCCAGAGCAGTAGTGGCTGCTCCATCCCTGGAGGTGTCCAAGGCCAGGTTGGATGGGGCTTGGAGAAACCTGATCCAGTGGCAGGTGTCTCTGCCCATGGCACAAGGTTGGAACCTTATGGGCTTTATGGTCTCTTCCAACCCAAACCCTTCTGTGATTTAAAATTTCAGCACACCCCATCAGCCTCACTTCTCAAAGAGCTCACTTTCCCAAACCTACGACTGCCACCCAAAGCGGCACAGCAGGGTCTGACAAAAGCCACGCTTACTTACACAGAAAAGCTATGAAGATCTTCCACATTTAACGGCACTTCTTTATAAGCTCTTGCCTCTTCTCTACATTTCTTTAACCATTCAGGTTCAACGGCTTTTGTTGCCTCCTCCCGTTTGACAGCTGGCCCGGTGTTGCTGTAAAATGAAGGAACACAAAGTGGATACATAGCAGAGACGGGCCAAGAGCACGGTTCTACTGCCAGGTCTGCTCACTCACAGCCCCACGTTCCCACCCTTCTCTCGGCTGGGTGAACACAAGCTGGGATCTCACCTGAGGCAGAAAAATAAATCAAGGTATCCCACTTGCCTCCAACCGCCTGCTTTCCCTGACTGCCTTACAGCTCTTCACTTTGATGCTGGAGAGCCTGCCAGCCTCCTTCGCTGCTGCTCCACTCAATAAGAGCTAAATTGAAGGTCAACAAAGACTTGGAAGAGGAATGAAGAGCCACTTACACCAGAAGAGATTCCGACCCATTATGGTCTGTCTGGCACGGGCAGAAGAGCTGTCGTGAGCTGGCAGACTGGAAGGCAATCCAACATCCCAAAGAATATTTTTGATATCACTGGCAACACAATGCCTAAATATGCCTCTTTCGTACCTAAACAATTTCCAGGAGCTAACATAACCTTAATTTCTTAATTTAGGAGACCCCATCATCTTAAGTTACAAAAGGCAGAACAACAATGATGATTTCTGAAGAAGTTCATTCTTTCACACGCACACACAAAATTCTGCAACATATAAATTGAAAAGGAGATGGAAAAGCAACAACACACAGAATCACAGAATTAAAAGGTTGGAGAAGACCTCCAAGATGATGCAGTCCAACCGTCAGCCCAACACCACCATGCCTGCTAAACCATGTCCCCAAGTGCCATAGGCACACTTTTTTTTGAACCCCTCCAGGGATGGAGACTCCAGCACTGCCCTGGGCAGCCTCTTCCAATGCTTCACCACTTTTTCAAGACAGACGTTTTCCCTGATACCCAGTCTAAACCTTCCCTGGTGCAACTTGAAGCCATTGCCTCTCGTCCTATCACTTAGAAGAAGGGACCAGAACCCACCTCGACACAACATCCTTTCTGGGAGCTGCAGAGAGAAACGAGGTCTCCCCTTAGCCTCCTCTGCTCCAGACTAAACAGCCCCAGGTCCCTCAGCCGCTCCTCATGACTCATTCTCTGGGCAGTTCCCCAGCTCATCATTCTGCATCATTCATGTCATTCTACATCTCTACACACATTTTAGGAGGCCATTTCCTAAGCCAAGGTGTTGTCAGTCTGAAGAGCAGCATTCAGAAGAAAGTTTCTGCACAAGTCATTTCACAACCAGCTAAAACTCATCCAACTTTCAATAAAACTAGCACCTACAGATAAGAATATCGCTACACACAACGCAAAATTACAGCTTATTTTTCTTTCTTCTTCCAAATACTTAGCCTTTCGCTTCGCTGGAACACACCTGGAATGTTTCAGATTGTCTGGTATTAGGAGTCACACCAGCTAAAGCTGATAGATTCAAGGCAAATATTGGAAGGGTTGAGTTCAAATATGTGGATGTGTTGCCTTCTGACAAGCTGCAGAGGTGGAAATAAGGGCTGGGATCTCCAAACCTTAGACTCTAGAAGGGACCTCCACCTGGCATACAATAACATCACTAAAAATTAAAATGCAGTTCTAATAGGCCAGAGGAAGAGCTGCCCACTCCAAGAAAACTGGTTAGAGTTACAATGTCTAAGTAGCTTTCTGCATAATAGGTATTATTTCAAGGACTTGTGTCTCACTCTCTCGCTTGAGCTACTTCATCCTGAACAGCTTCTTACACAGGTCCCTCAAAGGCAGGTGGATGCCAGGCTGCTGCAGGGAAAGGAGAATAAAACGCAGCAGTGACTCAAATCCCCACAGAAGGAGTTTGACTAAGATAAGGAGATTTCTTTTCAAATGATCACAGAATGGTTTGGGTTGGGAGGGATCTCAAAGTCCCTCAAAGGGACACCTCCCACTAGACCAGGTTGCTCCAAGCCCCATCCAATCCGGCCTTGGACACCTCCAGGGATGGGGCAGCCACAGCCTCTCTGGGCAACCTGGGCCAGGGCCTCCCCACCCTCACAGGAAAACATTTCTTCCCAAGATCTCATCTCAATGTCCCCTCTTGCAGCTTAAACCATTCCCCTTTGTCTTATCCCTGCATCCCCTGATCAAGAGGGATGCAAGAAAAAAAAAAAAGAGCCCCTTTGCAGCTTTCCTGGAGCCCTTTTCAGTACTGGAAGCTGCTCTAAGGTCCCCCCAGAGCCTTCTCTTCTCCCAGCTGAACCAGCCCAACTCTCTTAGCTTGTTTTCATAGCAGAGGTGCTCCAGCTCTCGGATCATCTTCATGGCCTCCTGTCGAGCTGCTCCAACAGATCCATGTCCTTCCTGACAATATCCTAAATGATATTTGATAGGGCAGCATTGAACCTCAGTTCTAGCAACTCAGCGATAGGATCAGCCCACCATTTAGTCCTTCAGCAAGGCAGTGATCAGATCAGTGCATCTGCAATTTTAAAGCACTCAGGTTTATCAAAGGCTTTCCGCTATAGTGTCACTCCCGACACTGGGAGCTTCCATCTGAACAACCTGGTGTTCTGAAGGCTTTACCTGAAGTATCTGTTGGGGCTACCGCAAGGCTGGAAGGATCAGACAAGAGCAAACTCCAGCGTGAACATGTGACACCATTGACTTCCAGAAGCGCACAGTTAACACACAGTAAAAGCAGTGGAGCTGTACAACGCCACAGTTGAGCGCTGCCAGGAGCGGCACAACACCTCCGCGCCTGTGTACCACGTACCAGCTCCGAGTTGGTTTGGGCAGGTATGGAGGAACGTTTTCCTGGAGGTGCTCTGCTTCGCTTCGCTGTCTCTCAACAGACATCTTTACCATCTGAAATTATCAGTAGACTCCATCAGTGTGAAAGTGAATGCCAAGCAAGTGAAATTAGCTTACTATTAGGGCTATGCTAATTGTTTAACTTATGAGGTGTTCTTTGCTCTCTCCCCAACATTTTACCTCTTCACCTCCTAGTTTCTCCAAGAGCAACTAGCGAAGCTCAGCAAAAAAGAGCTAAGCATGAGAAAATGTAAGCCTGCCTGTCTTTGCCATCAGAGCGTCCAGAGGCATTTGAGCGGGCAAGAAACACATCTTTATGATACCCTCTAGCAGGTCTGGGTCGGGGAATGGTGGCAGTAATGAAGAGATAGAACAGGAGATTCATCCACCTTTCCCAAAGAACACTGCCTCAGAGGACTTGGAACATGAAGGCACCGCAGACACTCAAACAAGCAACAGATAAATACTGCAATTAAATCATTTTCTTAGCTATTGGAAGGATGTAAAAATAGAACTACTCTTTAGGTTGCAGTATCTTCATCTCTATGATGAAGACATGCCCTCAACATTTAAACCTTGAAAAGACAATTTGAGCATTCGCTGCGCTGGAAATCTGCTTAATAAACCATCAGTAAGCACGTTTCTGATCTAAAAAAGAACAAACACACACTTATGCCTTTGAATCTCTCAGTATGTTATGAAAAGAAAAAAAGATTACTTTTAACCGATCCCTTAGTTTTTCTTGCTGCTGAACCTCTGCTTCCATTTCAACCAGGAGCCTGTGACAGACAGCCAAGTCCTGTCCCAAGTTGGAGACCACAGATCTGAGCGATTGTTCATTGCCTGTCAAAGAGAGAACATGAAGCCAAAACACATCCAACAAAACCAAAAGGCCATTTCTCTCCCCTCCACAAGAAGTGATTACCTATAGCCCTACGCTCCCCATATCACTCCAGGAAAAGCAGCAATATTCTCTGGTCTAACAGTTAAACCCCTACTCCGTACAGCCAACGGAGTTCCGAGCTGCCAAAGGAACAGAGCCCCTCTCCAGCGCAAGGCTGGGAAGCGCTAAGCTGTGCCCACTGCACTGCAGGTGGAGGACACAGCCTTTAAACACAGCTTGGCTGCAGCATCCTGGACTCCTTTGCCTTTACCGGAGATAGAAAGGCATCATCCTCTTTGGAAACGGTTACAGCTCCTCTCCAAACAAGAGGTGAGCTTCCCAACCAATGTCTCTACAATCCTGTGCAACCTGTTAGTGCCTAGGAAAGGATAAAGGGGGAATCAAAAACATTCTGATCCACGTCAGCACCTCAGTCTGAATAAGTTTGTTACCCACTGTGCGTGTACCTCAGCTCTGGCTGTTCCCAGCACCGGGTACCCACACAACCCCCGACTTGTGCCTTTCCACCTTCTTGTACTTGGGCTTAACACACTCAACACGATAGTTTTCCTTCTCCCACCTGGCACTTTCCCCACCAGGCATAGAGAAGACAGGGTGCATCGACTACCAGTGTCCAGCTCCCTCAGAGCAGCACACCTCCACTTAGCTCACCTTCTCTGCTTGGCATCTGCTTCCCTGATAACACTCCTATATTGACACCCTTGCTCACTTTGGTTTTGTTGTTCTCTATAGTTTAATTTATTCTTGCATCCCTTGCCGAATTAGAGCATTCCCATTTCCTGCAAATGAAAACCCACTCTTAATTTCTTTTACCTATACTTCTAAGTACAAGACGCTTTTTAGTTGCTGAAATCTTCGCATTCATATGAGTGCATAAATCTTCAAAGCTTGAAGAAGACATATTCCTCTGTGTGTCACACTGTGGGAAAACAATAAAACAAAGAAAGAAAGGATGCAGTAATTTAAGAAAGACCCAAGCTGCAAACATTAACCACACAGTCAGAATTTTAAAAAGGACCCTGACCTGTCAAAAAGGCAAAGGGAACTAAAATGAAGCACTTACTACACTACCTGCTTCCCACCTGACCTGGGGAGTCATTCTTCAGCCATACTGAGCATCGGTGAGGCTGCACCTCAATTCTTGGGTTCAGTTTTGGGCTCCTCACTCCAAGAAGGACACTGAGGGGCTGGAGGGCCTCCAGAGAAGGGAACGGAGCTGAGAAGAGCCTGGAGCACAGGGGCTTGGGGAGCAGCTGAGGAAACTGGGGCTGTTTAGTCTGGAGAACAGGAGGCTGAGGGAGACCTCATCACTCTCTGCAGCTCCCTGAAAGGAGGTACAAGCAAGGTGGAGGTTGGTCTCTTCTCCCAAATGTCAGGATGAGAGGAAATGGTCTTAAGCTGGGCCAGGGGAGGTTTAGAGTGGATATCAGGAAAAATTCCTTCACAGAAAGCGTTCTCAGGCACTGTCAGAGGCTGCCCAGGGAGGAGTCCCTGTCCCTGGAGGGGTTTAGAAGACGGGCAGATGAGGTACTTGGTGATCTGGTTCAGTAGTGGACAGGGATGGTTGGACTCAATGATCTCAAAGATCTTTTCCAACCAAGTGATTCTGTGATAAAACAGGACAGGAAGCACAAAGGGACTGGTGTAGACAAAACAAAGCCATTTCCCTGAACTCTGAGGATTAGAGTGGTGTAGTATCAGTATCACAACTCCTTAGGAAACTGTATAAGTCTTTGTCACATTAAGCTGTTCATAACTGAAGTAGTTAGAAATTCACCACAATAAACAAGACACATCTGGACCTATCAGGCTCTCTCAGAGTGAGTGTATCAGATGACCAATATTTAGAGATGGTTTGGTTTTTTGTTTTTTTTTTTTAAAGAGCAGTAGTTAAACAAAAAGAAACACGCACTTGCCTGCTGCCAGAGTGCAGGAGCACATCACAGAATCAAACAGTGGTTTGTGTTGGAAGAGACCTTAAAACCTATCCAGTTCCATCCCCTGCCATGGGCAGGGACACTTCCCACTGGATCAGGGGCTCCAAGCCCCATCCAACCTGGCCTTGAGCACCCCCAGGGATGGGGCAGCCACCACTGCTCTGGGCAACCTGGGCCAGGGCCTCCCCACTCTCATAGGAAAACATTTCTTCCTAAGATCTCATCTCAATCTCCTCTCTTGCAGCTGAAAACCATTCCTCCTTGTCCTATCCCTGCCCGTCCTGATCAAGAGCCCCTCCCCAGCTCTCTTGTGTTCCCTTTCAGTACTGGAAGCTGCTCTAAGATCTCCCCGCAGCCTTCTCTCCCTTGCTGGACAACACTTTCCCCCTTCTTGGGCCCCAACTGTCCCTGTCCCTCCAACCAATTTCCTCTGTCCTGGACCCCACTTTCACTGCAGCTGGAGACCAGTTTCCCCATTCCTGGATCTGTTTCCCCTTCCTCAATGTAAGAAGGATATGGAGCTCTTGGAACGGGTCCAGAGGAGGCTACAAAGATGATCAGAGGGCTGGATGCACGACAGATTGAGAGAGTTAGGTCTGTTCAGCCTGGAGAAGGCTCAGAGGAGACCTTGTAGTAACCTGCCAGTATCTGAAGGGCCTACAGGAAAAGTGCAGAGGGGCTATTCGTAAAGGCTCGTGGGGATAGGACCAGAGGGAACAGGTACAAACTGGGGAGGGGCAGATATAGGCTGGACATTAGGAAGAACTTCTTCACCATGAGAGTGGTGAGACACTGGCCCAGGTTGCTCAGGGAAGTTGTGGCTGCCCCATCTCCGGAGGTACTCAAGGCCAGGTTGGATGGGCCTTGGGCAGCCTGAGCCAGTGGGATGTCCCTGCCCATGGCAGGGGTGTTGGAACTAGATGATCTTTAAGGTCCCTTCCAACCCGAACTGTTCTATAATTCTATGATTCCCGGATCCAACCTTCCCCATCCCTGAACCCCAAATTTTCCCCCTCCTTTCTCTCCCCTCCCCAAACCCCCACTTTCCCCATCCTGAACCCCCACTTTCCCCATCCTGAACCCCCACTTTCACTATCCCTCCCCTGTTTCTCTCTCTCTCCCCCTTTCTCTCTCTCCCCCTTTCTCTCTCTCCCCCTTCTCTCCCTCCCCCCTTCTCTCCCTCCCCCCTTCTCTCCCTCCCCCCTTCTCTCCCTCCCCCTTCTCTCCCTCCCCCTTTCTCTCCCTCCCCCCCCTCTCTCTCTCCCCCCTTTCTCTCTCTCCCCCTTTTCTCTCTCTCCCCCTTTTCTCTCTCTCCCCCTTTTCTCTCTCTCCCTCTTTTCTCTCTCTCCCCCTTTTCTCTCTCTCCCCCTTTTCTCTCTCTCCCCCTTTTCTCTCTCTCCCCCTTTTCTCTCTCTCCCCCTTTTCTCTCTCTCCCCCTTCTCTCTCTCTCCCCCTTCTCTCTCTCCCCCCCTTCTCTCTCTCCCCCCTTCTCTCTCTCCCCCCTTCTCTCTCTCCCCCCTTCTCTCTCTCCCCCCTTCTCTCTCTCCCCCCTTCTCTCTCTCTCCCCCTTTTCTCTCTCTCCCCCTTCTCTCTCTCTCCCCCTTCTCTCTCTCTCCCCCCTTCTCTCTCTCCCCCCTTCTCTCTCTCCCCCCTTCTCTCTCTCCCCCCTTCTCTCTCTCCCCCTTCTCTCTCTCCCCCCTTTTCTCTCTCCCCCTTTTCTCTCTCTCCCCCCTTTCTCTCTCTCCCCCCTTTCTCTCTCTCCCCCTTTTCTCTCTCTCCCCCCTTTCTCTCTCTCCCCCTTTTCTCTCTCTCCCCCTTTTCTCTCTCTCCCCCTTTTCTCTCTCTCCCCCTTTTCTCTCTCTCCCCCTTTTCTCTCTCTCCCCCTTTTCTCTCTCCCCCCCTTTTCTCTCTCTCCCCCTTTTCTCTCTCTCCCCCTTTTCTCTCT
This sequence comes from Cuculus canorus, assembly GCF_017976375.1. Classification (NCBI taxonomy): domain Eukaryota; kingdom Metazoa; phylum Chordata; class Aves; order Cuculiformes; family Cuculidae; genus Cuculus; species Cuculus canorus. The sequence continues at coordinate 76,817,752 of NC_071441.1, forward strand.
CTCCCCCTTTTCTCTCTCTCCCCCTTTTCTCTCTCTCCCCCTTTTCTCTCTCTCCCCCTTCTCTCTCTCCCCCTTCTCTCTCTCTCCCCCTTCTCTCTCTCTCCCCCCTTCTCTCTCTCCCCCCTTCTCTCTCTCCCCCCTTCTCTCTCTCCCCCCTTCTCTCTCTCCCCCCTTCTCTCTCTCCCCCCTTTTCTCTCTCCCCCCTTTTCTCTCTCTCCCCCCTTTCTCTCTCTCCCCCCTTTCTCTCTCTCCCCCTTTTCTCTCTCTCCCCCTTTTCTCTCTCTCCCCCTTTTCTCTCTCTCCCCCTTTTCTCTCTCTCCCCCTTTTCTCTCTCTCCCCCTTTTCTCTCTCTCCCCCTTTTCTCTCTCTCCCCCTTTTCTCTCTCTCCCCCTTTTCTCTCTCTCCCCCTTTTCTCTCTCTCCCCCTTTTCTCTCTCTCCCCCTTTTCTCTCTCTCCCCCTTTTCTCTCTCTCCCCCTTTTCTCTCTCTCCCCCTTCTCTCTCTCTCCCCCTTCTCTCTCTCGCCCCCGCCTCTCGCTCTCTCCCCCTTCTCTCTCTCTCCACCCCTTCTCTCTCTCCCCCCCTTATCTCTCCCCCCCCTTCTCTCTCTCCCCCTTCTCTCTCTCTCCCCCCTTTTCTCTCTCCCCCTTTTCTCTCTCTCCCCCCTTTCTCTCTCTCCCCCCTTTCTCTCTCTCCCCCTTTTCTCTCTCTCCCCCTTTTCTCTCTCTCCCCCCTTTTCTCTCTCTCCCCCTTTTCTCTCTCTCCCCCTTTTCTCTCTCTCCCCCTTTTCTCTCTCTCCCCCTTTTCTCTCTCTCCCCCTTTTCTCTCTCTCCCCCTTTTCTCTCTCTCCCCCTTTTCTCTCTCTCCCCCTTTTCTCTCTCTCCCCCCTTCTCTCTCTCTTTTCCCTCTCTTCCCCCTCTTTCTCTCTGTCCCCCTTCTCTCCTTCCCCCTTTCTCTCTCCCCCCCCTTTCTCTCCCCTCCCCCCTTTCTCTCTCTGTCTCCCCCTTCTCTCCCGATTCTCGCCCCGCACCCGGCGCGGGGACGGAGCCGCTGCCGCCCCGAGGGAACCGACCCCGCTCTCACCGCACCCGGGACGAGGAGGAGGGAGGCAGAAGGCGAAGAATGGCGGCGGGAGCTACTGGGGCGGATTCAAAGCTGCCGCGCCCGCCGCCCGTTGGGAGCGAAAGCGCCTGCGTGAGGCGGGAGGGACATTAAAGCCATGGAGCTCCGCCCCTGCCATGGACAGGGACACCCTTAAGCGTCCAGGCTGCTCCAAACCCATCCGCCCCGGCCTCGGACACCTCCAGGGATGGCGCAGACACCGCTGCTCTGGGACAGCTCCTTCCACTCTCCCAGAAAAACATTTCTTCCCAAGGTCTCATCTCAATCTCCCCTCTTGCAGCTGAAAAACATTCCCCCTTGTCCTCTCCCTGTGCTCCCTGATCCAGAGACCTCCCAGCTTTACGGAGCCCCTTTCAGTACAGTAAAATAAACGGAGATTCTACAGAAAGAGTTGGATTGAGATTACATTTCTTTTTAAATGATCACAGAATCACAGAACAGTTTGGGTTGGAAGGGACCTTAATGATCCCCCAGTTCCACCCCCTGCCATGGGCAGGGACACCTCCCACTGGATCAGGTTGTTCCTAGCCCCATCCAACCTGGCCTTGGAGGCCTTTGGGGATGGGGCAGCAACAGCTTCCCTGGGCCAGGGCCTCACCGCCCTCAGCATGAAGAATTCCTTCCTAGTGTCTGATCTAAATCTTCCCCTTCCAATTTAAAGCCATTCCTCCTCATCCTTTCCGTGCCCTTCCTGATCCAGAGTCCCTCCCCAGCTTCCCTGGAGCCCCTTTCAGCACTGGAAGCTGCTCTAAGGTCCCCCCAGAGCCTTCTCTTCTCCAGGCTGAACAACTCCAACACTCCCAGCTTGTCCTCAGAGCAGATGTGCTCCAGCTCTCTCATCATCTTCATGGCCTCCTCTGTTCCTGTTCCAACAATTCCATGTCTTTCTTCTGTTGGGGATTCCAGCACTGGACACAGGACTCCAGGTGGGGTCTCCCCAGAGCGGAACAGAGGGGCAGAATCCCCTCCCTCCCTGCTGGCCACGCGGCTTTGGATGCAGCCCAGGACACGGTTGGTTTCTGGGCTGTGAGTGCACATTTGATGGCTCATGTCGAGCTTCTATATTAACCATACTATTGTCCAGCCTTTAACAGACAATATAAATACATGTGCACATGGGCATACATTTATTGCTAAATTGCAAGGGTGCGATTGCTGATCTGCTGGCTAAAACAAAGCAGCTCAGTGTGACGCTGCACCACAAACCAAAGGGTTCATGCTTTGGAAGAAGGTCCTCACACCCCTGGATCACTCCCAACCACCGTGGATGCTGAACGGCACAGGGTGTGTGTGCTTCACCTTCACCTCGTGGCCAGGGGGGTCATTTACTATACCACCAAAAATTGTTCATACACCTTTGTTTGCTCCAGTGTAACTCCCTGGGAGTTTGGTGGGCCTTTTTCATTTTTCATCATTGTTTCTCCTGCAGAAGAAGAGGGAGAAACAGTTCTTCGATTTGTAAGAAAGCAGCACACTTGTCTGGAGGAGATCAATAGCCATCGAACTCTCACACTTCCTCCACTTAGTCTCTTGAAGCACCTTCCTTCATTTGTTCTTTCTCACATCAGATACAGCATACAGTGAGATTTTTCCCTTTAAGGCTACTCAGTGGCTTGTGCCACCTTGGGGTGGAAAGAGCTGAGCTCCTCCACTTGCAATCCCAAGCGCATATAAAGGCTTAGATATGAATGGATGGGGATCAGTCCTGCAGAGGACTTAGGCAGCTGGGGAATGAGAAGCTCAACATGAGCCAATAACGTGCATTTGCAGCCCAGAAACCAACCGTGTCCTGGGCTGCATGCAAAATAGCATGGCCAGGAGTGCGAGGGAGGGGATTCTGCCCCTCTGCTCCACTCTGGGGAGACCCCACCTGGAGTCCTGTGTCCAGTGCTGGAGTCCTCGGCATAGGAATAAGATGGATCTGTTGGAATGGGTCCAGAGGAGGCCACAAAGATGATCAGAATGCTGGAGCACTTCCCATATGAGGACAGGCTGAGAGAGTAGCTGGAAACTGAAGATTTCTGCCTTCCTGTATTAAAAGGGTCTCCAGGAAAGCTGGGAAGGAGCTCTTGATCAGGGAGTGCTGGGATAAGGATGAGGGGGAATGATTTTCAGCTGCAAGAGGGGAGACTGACATGAGATCCTAGGAAGAAATATTTTCCTGTGAGGTTGGAGAGGCCCTGGCCCAGGCTGTCCAGAGCAGTGGTGGCTGCCCCATCCCTGGAGGGGTTCAAGGCTGGGTTGGATGGGTCTTGGAGCAACTTGATCCAGTGGGAGGTGTCCCTGACCATAGTGGACTGGATGAGCTTAATGTCCCTTCCAACCCAAACAATACTATGATAACAGCCTGCAGCTCCGTGGGGCACCACCCCAAATCGCTTAGACTTTTCTCCTCAAGGAAGGTCCTGCTCCAGTAGGGGCAGATCTCAGGAGTGGACAGATGGAAGGATGTTACCATGCTCCAGGGTTTCCTGGGGCCAAAGGTGGTCCTGGCACCAGGACACTGACTTGATTCAGATGTGGAAACCCACGTACTGGTACCCACACAGTGTTTTGTGCACACTGGTCAACAAACATTGGTGTCAGGAAGGGAAAGGGTGGAAAGCCCAGCCAGGGCTGCCTCAGTGTTCAGAAGGAAGGGGGTCACCTCGGAACCAATACTACCCACTGTGAGGGCTGTCTTGTGGTGGGGACCAGGTAGGAACACCTAAAGTGATACCACACAGTGAATGGTGGGGAAGATACCATCAATGGTTCCTCACACATGGAATGGATAGGACAGGGGAACAGATTCCCCCCACTGGAACTGAAGGTACAAGAGAAAACATATCCCTTAGTGGATCCTCACAGTGAATCCTCAAGAAAACTATGGCTAGGTGAATAGGTTCCTGAAAAGGCTATGGGGACATACACAGACCATGGAGGAGCTCCTCAGGTTATGGGGACACACACAGAACCTGGAGCACCTCCTCATGGGCTATGGGGACACAGAATTACCCTGCAGCACCTCCTCGTGGGCTATGGGTCCACACACAGACCATGGAGCAGCTCCTCACAGGCTATGGGACACACATGTACCCTGGAATAACTCCTCATGGGGCTATGGGGACACAAGAAGACCCTGGAGCAGTGCCTCATGGGGCTATAGGGTCACACAGGGACCCTAGAGCACCTCCTTATGGGCTATGAGGACACACACAGACCATGGAGGAGCTCCTCATGGGCTATGGGGACACAGAATTACCCTGGAGCACCTCCTTATGGGCTATGGGGACACAGAATTACCCTGGAGCACCTCCTCATGGGCTATGGGGACACAGAATTACCCTGGAGCACCTCCTCATGGGCTATGGGGACACAGAATTACCCTGGAGCACCTCCTCGTGGGCTATGGGTCCACACACAGACCATGGAGCAGCTCCTCACAGGCTATGGGGGACACATGTACCCTGGAATAACTCCTTATGGGGCTATGGGGACACAAGAAGACCCTGGAGCAGCGCCTCATGGGGCTATGAGGACACACACAGACCATGGAGCAGCTCCTCATGGGGGCTGTAGGGACACACGGAGGCTGGAGCAGCTCCTTGTGGCCTATGGGAACACACACAAACCCTGGAGCAGTTCTTCACGGGGCTGCGGGGACGCACAGGTACTCTAGAGCACCTCCTCGTGGTGTGGGGACACACACACAGACGTGGAGCAGCTCCTCAGAGGCTGTGGGGATACACAGACCCTCGAGCAGCTCCTGACGGGGTTGTGGGGATGCACAGACCCTCGAGCAGCTCCTGACGGGGTTGTGGGGATGCACAGACCCTCGAGCAGCTCCTGACGGGGTTGTGGGGATGCACAGACCCTCGAGCAGCTCCTGACGGGGTTGTGGGGACGCACAGACCCTCGAGCAGCTCCTGACGGGGTTGTGGGGATGCACAGACCCTCGAGCAGCTCCTGACGGGGTTGTGGGGACGCACAGACCCTCGAGCAGCTCCTGACGGGGTTGTGGGGACACACAGACCCTCGAGCAGCTCCTGACGGGGTTGTGGGGACACACAGACCCTCGAGCAGCTCCTGGCGGGGTTGTGGGGACACACAGATCCTCGAGCAGCTCCTGGCGGGGTTGTGGGGACACACAGATCCTCGAGCAGCTCCTCATGGGCTATGGGGACACACAGACCATGGAGCAGCTCCTCACAGGCTATGGGACACACATGTACCCTGGAATAACTCCTCACGGAGCTGTGGGGACACAAGAAGACCCTGGAGCAGTTCCTCCTGGGGCTGTGGGGTCACATACGGACCCTGGAGCACCTCTTCATGGGCAGTGGGAACACAAGGGGACTCTCGAGCAGCTCCTCATAGGCTATGGGGACACAGACCCTGGAGCAGCTCCTCATTGGGCTTTGCGGACACACACAGACCCTGGAGCAGCTCCTCACAGGGGTTTGGGGACACAAACAGAGGCTGGAGCAGCTCCTCACAGGGGTTTGGGGACACACATGGCCGGAGGGGGGTGGGGGAGGAGGGGGGCACTAAGACCCCGCTCTCGCCCCTCCTTCCCCTCCCCTGCACGTGGCCCCCGCGCGGCAGCCAGTGGGTGACGTCACCCGCGGGGGCGGGAGCGCGGTGCCGGTGCGCCGAGCGGAGCCGAGCGCAGCCGAACCGACCCGAGCGCAGCCGAACCGACCCGAGCGCAGCCGAACCCAGCCGAGCCGTGCCGGAGCTGGGCTGCTCCGGTGAGTGAGGCGCCCAGCCTTGTCCGCGCTACGCCCCGGCGCTGCTCCTGCCTCCCTCGCGCCGGTTCGGAGGGGGTTGCGGGGCTGGGGGATGCAGGGCTGAGGGAGCGAGGATGCGGGATTGTGAGATCAAGGATGTGGGGCTGGGGAGCGACGGATGTGGGATTGTGGGATCAAGGATGCGGGGTTGGGGGAGCGAGGGATGCGGGGTTGGGGGATCAAGGGTGCGGGGTTGAGGGAGCGAGGGATGCGGTGCGAGAATGCGGTGCAAGGATGCAGAGCTCGGGCAGCGAGGATGCGGGGCTTGGGCAGCAAGGATGCGAGGCTGGGGGATGCAGGGATGCGTGGTTGGAGGAGCGAGGGAAGCGGGGTTGGGGGAGCGAGAGATGTGAGGCTGGGGGATGCAGGGGATGCGGTGCAAGGATGCGGGGCTCAGGCGGCGAGGATGCGGGACTGGAGGATGCAGGGATGTGGGGTTGGGTGAGCGAGGGATGCGTGGTTGGAGGAGCGAGGGATGCGGGGCTGAGGGTGCAGCGATGCGGGGTTGGGGAAGCGAGGGATGTGGTGCAAGGATGCAGGGCTGTGGGAGTGAGGATGCGGGTCTGGGGGATGCAGTGATGCGTGGTTGGGGGAGTGAGGGATGTGGGGTTGTGTAGTGAGGGTGCGGGGCAGGGAGATGCAGGGCTGGGGGAGCGAGGGATGCGGGGTTGGGGAATCCAGGGGATGCGGTGCAGGGATGCAGGGTTCAAGAAGCAAGGATGCTGGGTTGGGGGATGCAGGGGTGCTACCAGCGTGGTCGCTCCTTGACCCATTTGGGACTGGGGATGCGGAGCTGGGGTAGTGAGGGTGCAGGGCTGGGGAAGCAGGGGCTGGGGGAGTGGGGATGAGGGACTCGGGGAAAAAAGGATGCAGGGCTGGAGGAGAAGGGGATGAGGGACTTGGGGAGAAGAAGATGGGGGGCTAGGGGATGTGGGGCTGGGGCAGCAGGGGGTGCGGGGCTGCAAGATGTAGAACTTGGGGGGGGGAGGATGTGGGAGTAGGGAGGCAGGGACACTGACATCACAGCTGCTCCATGCCTAATGTGGGACTGGGGATGCGGTGCATGAGGAGCAGGAGATGCAGAGCTGGAGGATGCGGGGAGCCCAGGGCTGGCAGTGGGGACCCCATCTGAACATCTCTCCCTGAAGCTGTCTGCTGGGTCGGTGCCAATTTTCCCTTCCCAGGGGCCGGGAATCCCCTTCTTGAAAGAGTGGGATTGGGAGCCTACAGTGCCCAAGAGGAGCAGCTAGTGCACATGCTTTTGCTTTGCTCCGGTTTCATACATCCTTTTGTGTCTATACATGCTTTCTGTGTCTCCACACACTGACCTGTGGGCTTGCAGAGCTAAATCTGTGCAGAAGCAAGCTGGCATCATCATGCCTTGCAGGTTCCCGACCCCCTTCCCAATGTCCAGAATGGGAAATCTGCTTCTCTTGCACAATTTTTCCTCTCTGTCTTACTTATTTGCCAACCTTCTGGTCTGAGAATGTGCGCTGAAGGTGGCAGGTGATGATGGTCCAGGCTTTAATGGCATTGAACATGCTCAATGGGTGGTGGATGCGAGCTTGGCTGCTGCGCTGTGAGGCATGACACCCCGGCAGGACTCATCGCAGGTTGGTGTAGTGCGAGTACCAGAAAGGAGGGGAGAGAAATACAACCCTGGTGTCCCAGCCAGACTGTCCTGCCTAGCCACATCCTCAGAGTTGGGGTTGTTCAGCCTGGAGAAGAGAAGGCTCTGGGGAGACCTTAGAGCAGCTTCCAGTGCTGAAAGGGGCTCCAGGAAAGCTGGGGAGGGGCTTTTGTAAGGGTCTGGAGTGAGAGGATGAGGGGGAATGGCTTTAAATTAGAAGGCGGAAGATTTAGATCAGGCATTAGGAAGAAATTCTTCACGCTGAGGGTGGGGAGGCCCTGGTCCAGGTTGCCCAGAGCAGTGGTGGCTGCCCCATCTCTGGAGGTGTTCCAGGCCAGGTTGGATGGGGCTTGGAGCCCCTGATCCTGTGGGAGGTGTCCCTGCCCATGGCAGGGGGTGGAACTGGATGGGCTTTAAGGTCCCTTCCAACTTAAACCATTCTATCATTCTGTGATCCTCCAACTCCAAGGCGTGGGATGGGTTAGGGGAGAGGGGTCCTCAGGGACCAGTGTGCACCCAGAGCTCACAGGTGTTTGGGCACTTCTGCTACCTGTGCCAGGAGCCTGTGTTGTGTCTGGGTGCTTGGGCATTGACATGGCCAGAGAAGGTAATGTGGAGTGTCATGGATCTCAGGAGGATTTCTCTTGATAAAGCAGTTTGGTTTTGGAGACACAACACTTGGATACTACTGAGAAGGATTTCGCTCACAGAATCACACAATCACAGAATCACTAGGTTAGAAAAGACCTCCAGGATCATCGAGTCCAACCATTCCTATCAACCACTAAACCATGCCCCTGAGCATCTCATCCACCCATCTTTTAAACATCTCCGGGGATGGTGACTCCAATCCCTCTCTGGGCGGCCTCTGCCAGTGCCCAATGACCCTTTCTGTAAAATTATTTTTTTTTCTGATGTCCAGCCTGAACCTCCCCTGGCAGAGCTTGAGGCCATTGCCTCTTGTCCTGTCCCCTGTCACTTGGGAGGAGAGGCCAGCTCCCTCCTCTCTACAATTTCCTTTCAGGTCGTTGTAGACAGCAGTAAGGTCTCTCCGCCTCTCCAGGCTAAACAACCCCAGTTCCCTCAGCTGCTCCTTGTAGGACTTGTTCTCTTGGTCCCTGCATTCTGCTCTGTGTTGCTTACTCCTCACTGTTAATTAGGTACGTCTAATCCTACTCCAATCTTACTCGGCACTGGGAACTTCCAGAAAACACAGAGTGCTTCTCTCTGTCCTGGTCTGCAGCAGGAGCCCAGCTTCCTGCCGAATAAGGCCTGGAGATGGTGACATCTTTCTCGCCACCTTGGACATGATGAAGGGGTGCAACTGAGACTCAGATTTGCACTTTCCTCCTTTTGGATGGACAGATGTCCATCAGGTTGAAGGCAAGAAGGAAGTCCCATGGAAGTGCATATCAAAGGATTGCAGGGAAAAGGAGGCCAGGACTGTAGTGGACCATCACTGGAGCTGGAGTTGCACGTAATATTTTGACGATAAATCTCACACCCAGCAGGTGAGCATCAGTGTTACCTCTTTCTGCAAAAGAGGAAAGGGTAAAAGGATGTGATATCCCATGTACCGTTGGTTCTTCTGTGCTTGGGAGACCACTGTTGACAGCCTCTGCCTGGGTTCGAAGCCAGAGCAGAGAAATATCAGGCTCACTGCAGTCCTTCCCCTTCTCAAGCTAAGGCCAGCCTGTTAACAAGGACCAATAAGGTCTGAAATCCCAATGAAATAATCCATGTTCATAAAGATGGTGCTGAACTGTGAGCATTTCATCCAGGCTCAAGTTCTCCAGGTGGAACACTTCATGCCACTGGTCTATATCTCTTCTTTATACCTAGAACAGAAACGTGAAGACCTACCTTCAGGTGCTCAGGTAGCTTCTCGTCCTCCTTCTGGCCAGGTTGGATGGGGCTTTGAGCAACCTGATCCAGTGGGAGGTGTTCCAGCTCGTGGCAAGGGGGGATGGAACTGGATGGGCTTTAAGGTCCCTTCCAGTTCTAACCATTCCACCATTCTATAATTCTGCCTCCTGGGTGCTGGACTCAGCAAGGCAAAACAGCTGGAACTGGTGTTACGAGCTGAAATTACCTCTCAGTTTCTGGGACGGTGTGAGGCAGCTCACCTGCAGTTTTGAAGCTGTTTTGTTTGATGCGATGTGTTTGCCATCCCTTGGGCATCTGAAAGTCTCTGGTCTGAGCTGCCCCCACCAAATGGAGGAGACAGGCACCTCCTGAAAGTGATTTGTTTGCCTCACTGTGAACCTCAGACGAAGGACAGGCAAATGCCTTTCAGGGTACTGGAAATCCAAGTTTGAGAGGTCTAAATTTAAGTGAAATGAATCTCACCCAATGCTTGCAGACGTGGGTTTTCAGTCCTTTTGCCTTTATCTTTCCTTTTTTTTAGTGTGACCCTGCTGTTTTCCTGCCACTCAGGCCTTTTTTGAGGCATAAATAATGCTTCTGAAACTTTCCACATCCCCAGGTGGGAGGTGTTGCAGAAATGCAACTGAAGGGAAGCATTTGCAGCTCATCCTTCTTCTGCAGACACAGAAGGCTGGGTTAAAAACCAGCCTGTTAATTTTCTTTTAATGGCTCTCAGCAATGGTGAGCACCTCCCTCCCCTTCTCCCTCCCACCTTCCTCCCATATTTTGTGCCAACATTTAATTGCTCCCACTCTGGGGAGATGCTATCTCATTTCAAGGTTGAACTTCTCTAGCTTTGACTTGCAGAGAGGGAGAATGTTATTGTGCCCTTGTCACAAAGGCAACCCGTCACTCCGGGCTCCGTGCCCACAGCGATCGGGTCACCTCTTCACCTGCTTCTCAGGAGTCTGAAGGTGCTGTAACCTCACTGTGAGAGGCTCTTGCTCCATCGTGTACGCTGTTTGTAGCTACCCTTGGGACCTGCCTGGTGTGACTGCATCATCCAGGTGCTGGTCTGGATGCAGCCTTGACCTTGGCAATGCTGTGAGCTTGCTTTCCAGCTTCTATGGGACACATTTCCCATTCCACCTGCAAGGACCACCTCCTTTTGCTCTGGCTTTGCTCTGACAGTGAGTGCAGAAGAAGCGCCCCATGCTCATCCCAAATCCTTTTCTATCTCAGAGAGAGATCCCTTTTCTGGCCTTGTGCATTACTTTAGCATTTGTGAGACCTCACCTGGAGCCCTGCATTCAGCTCTGGAGTCCTCAGCACAGGAAGGACATGGATCTGTTGGAGCAAGTCCAGAGAAGGCCACGGAGATGATCCAAGGGCTGGAGCATCTCCCAAACAAGGAAAGACTGGGGTTGTTCAGCCTGGAGAAGAGAAGGCAGTGGGGACACCTTAAACAGCTTCCAGTATGGAAAGGTGCTCCAAGAAAGCTGGGGAGGGTCTCTTTGTCAGGGAGTGCCGGGACAAGGTGAAGGGGAGTGGTTTTAAGCTGCAAGAAGGGAGATTGAGATGAGATCTTAGGAAGAAACGTTTTCTTGTGAGGGTTGTGAGGCCCTGGCCCAGGTTGCCCAGAGCTGTGGTGGCTGCCCCATCCCTGGAGGTGTTCAAGGCCAGGTCAGATGGGGCTTGGAGCCCCTGATCCAGTGGGAAGTGTCCCTGTCTGTGGCAGGGGGTGGAACTGGATGGACTCTGAGGTCCCTTTCAACCCAAACCATTCTGTGATTCTACGACTTTTCCGTGTGAAAACGTAGTCTGTTAGACTGTTATTTCCACTGAGGTGATACGAATCTCAATGCAACTGTGTCATTAGCCAACCATCCGTTAGCTACTGGGCTTTTTATGTGTTAAAGGTTTATATTAAATATAATCCCCAGAAGGGATCACAGATGAGACTGAGCAGCAACAAAAATCCCTGAGGTCCAAGCTTGACTGCTGGCTTCCCTCCCTGGTCTCATCCCATCAGCAGCCACGCTTGGAGCTGTGCTGGCACTCATCTGACGTGTTCGGGCTTCGTTTCACCTAGTGTGAGATTTATCCTCAAAATAGTAGGTGCTTTGGGGAAATTCGGGCAAACGCTGCACTGAGGCAGTTGCCTGTGTTATGCAGCCCTGTCAAAGTAAATTAGGTCTTTTAAACAGACCTAATTACAGGAAACCCAGCTGGCTGATAGGAATCGTATTTTTAGTCTCCAGTTTGTGTATTTACCTGAAATTTCTGTCCCATTGTTGTAGCTGGAGGTGACCCCGGGTCTCCTGCTGCTCCTGCTGTTCACCTTCCATAAAATACTGCACTACACAAAGTTTCCCTGCTTAATTTTAAAGTGTTTTATTGCAGCAGAGTTTGGCAACACTCAAATCTCTGGAATTATGGGGTTTTAAGGTAGATTGTTGTTGGGAAAGACCCTGTTTTTGCACAATAGGGTGCACAGGGTTAATCTGTAGATCCAGTTTCTCTCGTCTGCTTCGGTAACAATGATTTTATCCCATCGGCAAAGAACTGCTCCTAGTTTTACTGATGGTACCTATTAACGAGTCTAGCAGCTACCTAATCCTCTATCCTAACATGCTTTAAAAGTGCCTTATTTCACAGTGAATTCTGTTGGACATTTAATGGACTCCTTTAGAGGTCCTCATCAATCACCAGTCCTTCACCGTTCTTTTTTGCTGCCATTTCTTTTCCCTTTTCTGTGCCTTTTAGAAAAATCATGTTTCCATGGATTTTCCACATCTTATATTTTCCAGAATCATGAAATGGTTTGGGTTGGAAGGGACCTCAAAAAAATCCTTCTCAGTGTTATCCAAGTATTGTGTCTCCAAAACCAAACTGCTTTATCAAGAGAAATCCTCCTGAGATCTGTGGTACTCCACACCACCTTCTCTGGCCACGACATTGCCCAAGCACCCAGACACAACACAGGCTCCTGGCACAGGTAGCAGAAGTACCCAAACACCTGTGACACAAGGCTGAGCTCTGGGTGCACACTGGTCCCTGAGGACCCCTCTCCTCTAACCCATCCCATGCCTCGGAGTTGGAGGATCATAGAATGGTTTGAGTTGGAAGGCACCTCAAAGCCCACCCAGTCCCACCCCCTGCCATGGGCAGTGACACCTCGCACTGGATCAGGGGCTCCAAGCCCCATCCAACCTGGCCTGGAACCCCTCCAGGGATGGGGCAGCCACCACTGTTCTGGGCAACCTGGGCCAGGGCCTCACTACCCTCCCAGAAGAACATTTATTCCTAAGATCTCATCTCAATCTCTTGCTGCTTTACTGGCTTTGTAACTTCTGGGGTCTCTGGTAGATGCTTTGAGTGAGTCCCGTATCCAAGTGATGCCCACAATTTACTTTTGGCTTTGTAAAATTTACTTTTTTAAATTTAGACACCGATGCCGTTATTTTGGGCTCGTAGCACAGAAACATAAAAGGAGAAGGCTTCCATTAGACATGGCAGTTCGTTTTGGCTTCGTCCTTGTCACGTAGGTTTGCTGCTACTCCGTGGTCAATTAATGCTGAAATGTGAGCTAGTCCATGTGCCAGTGGCAGCTTTTCATCTGGAAGGCTTCTCAGTGTGTTCCTGGGTTTTGCTATTGATTATTCATTAGTTGTTTGCACTGTGGTGTTTTTATTTGCCTCTCTGTCTGTGTGTATGTGATGAATAGAGGTGAGGTGTTATCTTCCTTGCACTGCTGTAGCTGAACGCGTAGAAAAGTCTGAAATTCAGTTCTCATAGAGTCATGGAATGGTTTGGGCTGGAAGGATCTCAAAGCCCATCCAGTTCCACTGCCTCTGCCATGAGCAGGGACACCTCCCACTGGATCAGGTTGCTCAATCCAACCTGTTGGTAGTTGCCCCATCCAACCTGGTCTTGAACACTTCCAAGGATGGGGCAGCTACCACTTCTCTGGACAACCTGGGCCAGGGCCTCCCCACCCTCAACACGAAGAACTTCTTCCTAATGTCTCATCTATATGTTCCAATTTAAAGCCATTCCCCCTCGTTCCATCACTCCAGGCCCTTGTAAAAAGTCTCTCCCCAACTTTTCTGGAGCTGCTTCAGGTACTGTAATGTCTCCCTGCAGCCTGCTCTTCTGCAGGCTGAACAACCCCAACTCTCTCAGTCTGTCCTCAGAGCAGAGCTGCTCCAGCCCTCACATCATCTCCGTTCCAACAGTTCCATGTCCTTCGTCTGTTGGGAATTCCAGAACGGGACACAGGACTCCAGGTGAGGTCTCCCCAGAGCAGAGCAGAGGGGCAGAATCCCTTCCTTCATCCTGCTGGCCACGCGGCTTTGGATGCAGCCCAGGACATGGGTGGTTTCTGGGCTGCGAGCGCACGTTGCCGGCTCGTGTTGAGCTTCTCATCCCCAGCAGGCCACCTCCTTCTCCTCTAGGCTGCTCTCAATCTCTTCATCCCACAGCCTGTACTGACACCACAGATTGCCCTGGCCCAGGTGCAGGACCTTGCCCTTGGCCTTCTTGAACCTCATGAGATTCTCTCAGCCCCACCTCTCCAGCTTGTCTAGGTCCCTCTGGATGCCATACTGTCCTTCTGGTGTGACAACTGCATCACTTAGCTTGGTGTCATCTGCCAACTTGCTAAGGGTGCCCTTGATATCACTGTTGGTGTCATCAATGAAAATATTAAACACTGGTCCTGGGATGGACAGCCTGAGGACACCCAGCAAATGGTCTTCAGGTATCTTTGGCACCACTGAGGAAGAAAACCACATCCTTCAGATAGCTTGAATTATTCTTGCATCTTGCATCTGTAAGCATCAAATCTCTTCTTTTGTGCCCTGGTATCTTCATACTCGTCTCCTGCCAGACTGCTGCACCTTGCAAACCTCATTGGGTGTGTTTCCCAGGCAAGCATGATGCTGACTGGTGCAGCGCGACCTTAGCACCGGGAAGACACTGTGTGTTTCCCATGATCCGTGCGAGGATGGAGTTTTATGGTGATCTGCTTTAAGGGCTTTCCAGGCAGATTTGCACGCGAGGATTTACAGGAGCCGATTTCAGCCCCGCTGAAAGGAGCCAGGATGACCTTGTGGGCCGGGGTCAGGAGTGGGACAAGCTCCCAAATCCCTCTACTGAAAACTTGCCTAGGCTTGGAGGCTGCAGGGGGGATTAGCGATGCTTTCTTCACACAGCGCTTCGCATCCAAGCTAAGCCTGTCTTTAAAAAGCAGCCGGCGTGGTTGTGCTTGGAACAAGCAGCTCAGTTTCTATATTATACACAACAGTCATCTCCGTAGGAAGCCGGGCAGCCCACGCCGCTGCAGCAGCCCAGTGCTACATGGCTTCTAGCGCGCTTATCCTCAGGCCATTCCTGGGAGGAAGGAAAGGATCTGGGGAACTTAAGGGAAAAGCTTTCCAGAGTGCTGCAATGAGCATTCGCTGGAGTGAGAAGCAATGCCTGGGTACACAGAATCATGGAATGGTTTGGGCTGGAAGGGATCTTTAAGTCCATCCCGTTCCACCCCCTGCCATGGGCAGGGACACCTCCCACTGGATCAGGGGCTCCAAGCCCCATTCAGACTGGCTTTGAACACCTCCAGGGATGGGGCAGCCACCACTGCTCTGGGCAACCTGGGCCAGGGCCTCACCACCCTCATCATGAAGAATTTCTTCCTAATGTCCAATGTAAGTCTTCCCCCTTTCCAGTTTAAAGCCATTCCTCCTCATCCTACCACTCCATACCCTTGCAAAAAGTCCCTCCCCAGCTTTCCTGTAGCCCCTTTCAGTACTGGAAGCTGCTCTATGGTCTCCCCACATCCTTCTCTTCTCCAAGCTGAACAACCCTAATTCTTTCAGCTTGTCCTCATATAGGAGGTGCTCCAGCCCTCACCTCCTCCTCTGTGGCCTCTTCTGGTCCTGTTCCACTAGTTCCACACCCTTCTTCTGTTGGGGATTCCAGAACTGGTCACAGGACTCCAGGTGGGGTCTCAGGAGAGAGGAATAGAGAGGCAGAATCCCCTCCTTTGCCCTGTTGGCCACACTGCTTTGGATGCAGCCCAAGACATGGGGTGTGTCTGTCAGATGCATTGATACATCCACATTCCTCAGGTCTCTGTCAGGGATGCTTATGTGTTTTTATGGGTGCACAGTCGCACTGTGGTGGGGACAGTAGTCCCCTCCTGGCATCCGGTGTGGATCCACCATGTGAAGGCAGGAAACCTGCATTCTGCTCTTGCACCCTTAGTGCCTTCATCACCATCCATGACCTGCTGCAGATAAAAAGTTACCCTGCGCTGCCGGAGCTGTTGTCTCACTCCCAGGCTGAGCAATAGGAGACATCCCAAGTACTTACAATTTCCCAAGGAAGCAGCTCGGCTGTGTCTCAGCTTCATGTTAGGATCCCTTCGGATTCAGAGAAGAGCAAACAATGCCCCGGGGCTGATACCTGGTCCATGTCCATCTGTCCCAGCTGTTCAGATTGTTTGCACAAGTCAGTTCTTGGCTACACCTGATTTTACAACAGTGTTAATTACATATTAACTGATACACTTGCAGCAATTAGCTGTGTAAACTCATTATGGAATTGTAGAATCGCTTTTTTTGGAAAAGACCTTTGAGATCATGGAGTCCAACCGTACCTGTCCACCACTAAATCAGATCCCTGAACACCTCACCTGCCTGTCTTTTAAACACCTACAGGGATGGGGACTCCACCACTTCCATGAGCAACCTCTGCCAGTGCCTGAGAACCCTTTCAGTGAAGAAAATTTTCCTAATGTCCAATCTGAACCTGCCGTGGAGCAGCTTGAGACCATTTCCTCTTGTCTTATCACCTGTCAATTTGGGAGGAGAGACGAGAACCCACCTCATCACAACCTCCTTTCAGGGGTTTATAGACAGTGATAAGGTTTCCCCTTAGGCTCCTTTCTTCCAGGCTGAACAACCCCAGGTCCGTCAGCTGCTTCTCATAACCTTTGTTCACTAGTCCTTTCCCCAGCTCTGTTCTCTTCTCTGGACGTGCTCCAGCTCCTCAATGTCCTTCTTGGAGTGAGGAACCCAAAACTGAACCCAGGATTCAAGGTGCAGCCTCATCAGTGCTAGGGGCACAATCCCCTCCCTGCTCCTGCTGGCCATGCTGTTTCTGATCCAAGCCAAGATGCCATTGGCCTTCTTGGCCACCTGGGCCACTGCTGGCTCATATTCAGCTGCTGTCAACCAACACCCCCAGGCCCTTTCTCCTCCAGGCAGCTTTCCAGCCACTCTTCCCCAAGTTCTGGAGCTGCATGGGGTTGTTATGTCCCCAAGTGCAGGACCCGACTCATGGCCTTGTTTGAACATCAGCCCACTGGTCTCAGCCCACCGATCCAGCCTGTCCAGGTCCTTCTGCAGAGGCCTCTCTGCCCTCCGGCAGATCAGCTCTTCCTCCCAGCTTGGTGTCACTCATAAACTTACTAAGGGTGCACTCAAAGCCCTCATCCACATCAAAAAGATTAATTAAAGCATAATTGGAATTTCCTGTTGCAGACTACATCCTGCTTCCCAAGTCATTCTCTTCTAATCCCTTACTAAAGGAACCTACAAATCATTTCTGGATCCTGAGAAGGGCTTGTTCCTACATGTAAGTGAAGTGAGGCAAAGGGAATGCCATATATCACCTACAGAGTCATGATGCCTGTCTGGAAGGAGTTGTTCCCCCTTTCCCATCTCTCACTTTTGTAGCTGTGATCCTCCTGGTTCTTTGTGGAAGGAGCTGGAAGGTATCTCCAGCCCCACGCACGTGCTCCTGGCCTGGGTGTTTACAGAGGTGGAAGAAAGCACAGGCTCAGTCACGTTTGCAGTCAAGGTGGGAATCTCATCCCACGTTGGCCGTTGCAGCACCAGTTGTGCCCAGCCCCTCTCTGGGGCTCTGTGCTCCATTAATTCCCCCTGCCCCATCCCCTGCAACACGGAAAGTTTTGAACTATTAGAAAGTGCCTTTGGGTAAAGGTAAAATTAAACCCTTGCCTGCTGCGAGGAGGCAGGGCTGGAAACGCAAATGTGGAAATTAGGTCCTGGCTTAAAATGACTTCCAAGGACAGAGGGTAGGTGCTGGGCTTCTCGAGATCTGATTCAGCTGGGACCGGTTCCAATTAAAATGAGATCAAGGAGAATGAGAAGAAGAAAAAGAAGTTATTACTCTGTGTTTCTGTCAGTATTGCACGTTGGAACATTTGGACTGGTTTCCATTTCTTCTACAAGCACTGATTCTGACCCAGGGAGTATTTCGGGTTATTTCTCTTAAGAATTACAGTTTTTCTGCTCTCTGGGAATTCTGATTTCTTCCTTTTTTTTTTTTTTTTCCTTAATTCCAGGGTTGAAAGAAAGCCTTTTCTCCAGAGCTTGAAATGAGCAGAACAGCCATTGTTTCCTGCCACGTATTCTCCCAGGCTGACCATGGTCAGAAGTGCAGAAATGCCATAAATCAGAAATAATTGTGTGCTTTTTAGTAAGGCTGTGAGTGCAGAGCCGGCTGCTGCTGTTTCTGTGAGGGCAAGTGGGGCTTGTTGTTGTATTCCTCACTCCTGCAAACCTATGCCACTACTTGCAAAGCCTCAGTGATATAATTTTAATGTGAAGCTGAAATGTCATGTTTCTCTTATCTTGCCTGATTTTTGCTTTGAACTTGGGGTCACTTTTGAGTTCTTAAGAATCTTAAGTACAAGAGGTGAACAAGAAAATGTGAAATCCAGTAAGAATCTTTTAGGAAAATGAAGCTTGAGTTGTAACCAGCAACTGAAATGGTATCATCAAGTCATCTCCTTTCTAGCTTGAATGAGGAGCAGGGAAACTTCAGGTGGCATCTTGATGGGTTTTATGTTTGCTGAGCAGTATCAGCGGTTCATAGAGAATCACAGATTGGTTTGGGCTGGAAGGCACCTTAAGCCCATCCAGTTTTCACTCCGCTGCCATGGGCAGGGACACCTCCCTACTGGATCAGTGGGCTCACAGCCCCATCCAACCTGGCTTTGAACACCTCTGTACTACTGACTTTTCATAGAATTGCTTGGTTGGAAAAGACTTTTGAGATCATCAAGTCCAACCCATCTGTGTCCACTTCTAAATCAGATCCCTGAGCACCTTGTCTGCCCGTCTTTTAAACCCTTCCAGGGATGGTGACTCTACCACCTCCCTCGGCAGCCTTTGTCAGTGTCTGGGAGCTGTTCCATGAGAAATTTTTTCCTGAAGTCCAGTCTGAACCTGCCGTGGTGCAACTTGAGGTCATTTCCTCTCATCCATATCACCTGTCACTTGGGAGAAGAGACCGGAAACCCACCTCATCACAACTTCCTTCAGGGAGCTGTAGACAGTGATAGGTCTCCCCTCAGCCTCCTTTTCTTCAGGCTAAACACAGTTCCCTCAGCTGTTTCTCATAACCCTTGTTCTCCAGATGCTTCTCGAGCTCCGTTCCCTTCTCTGGATGCACTCCAGCACCTCAATCTCCTTTTTGGAGTGAGGGGCCCAAAACTGAACACAGGATTCAAGGGGCAGCCTCACCAGCACCGAGTCCAGGGACACAATCACCTCCCTGCTCCTGCTAGCCACACCATGGCTGATCCAAGTCTTCTTGGCCACCTGGGCCACTGCTGGCTCACGTTCAGCCACTGTCAACCAACACCCCCAGGGTCTTCTTTGCCAGGCAGCTTTCCAGACAATTCCCCAAGCCTGGAGCTGCACGGGTTGTTAGGTCCCCAAGTGCAGGACCCGGTACTTGACCGTGTTGAACCTCATTCCATTGGTCTCAGCCCATGGACCCAGCCTGGTCCAGGTCCCTGTCCTCCAGCAGATCAACACTTCTACCCAGCTAGTGTCACCCACAAACTGACTCAATCATCTCATCCAGGTTATTGATAAAGATATTGATCAGGATTGTACCCAGCACTGAGCCCTTGGGACACCACTTGTGACCAGCCTCCAATTGCATTTAACTCCATTCACCACCACTCCCTGGACCCAGCCATCCAGCCGTTTTTTACCCAGCAGAGGGTTTGCCTGTCAACTCTCTTACTTACATTCCAGCCTCACACAAGCCCTATCTGCTCCTCGCTAATTAAGAAGCGCTTAAGAGAACAACAACTCAGAGAGCAATGAGAGGGCTGCAGCTGCTCCCAAAATACCTGCTTGTTTTCAGGCACAACAGACGACCATGCCATCTGCGTGCCTTCTTCAGCGCTGGGTTTTAGCCCAGGGTGAGCAGCTGCATCCCCGCATCCCCTGACGTTCAGGCAGGGTGAGCGGGCTGAACAGCTTAGTGCAAGTGACCTCGGATTTCTGGTAAATACCAACTGATTAACAAAGTTTAGATGCTGCAGAGAGCGCTTCGCTGAGCCGGACGAGGCTGAAGGAGACACAAACAAGATTGTTAGCGACGCTGATTGGGCTTGTACAAAGTTTGATCAAGGCGCTTCAAAGACCTCATTATCTTGTGTATTTAGAGGAACCGATGGTGATTTTGCATTCAGGGAAGGTTTTCACATCTTTGTCTCCTTAAGTGTTGTGGTTTGAGCTAAAGCAGAATCAGTTTGTGACTTCAGCTCAGTCTCGTCTGAGGTAGCTGCATTTTCTGAGAGTTAATGCCTGTGTTCCAGACAGGCTCCTCTCCAGCAGCGACCACACGGGCACTGGGATGCAGAAAGGCCCGGGCTTGTGCTCATCCCTACACAAACCAAGGGCCCGTCCTGGACAGGAGGAGCCGTAAGGGAAAGGGGGGAAAAGGGTCACACCTGCAGGGAGGGGCGGACAGGAGAGGTGACCCCCAACCTGACCAACAGAGGGATTCCAGCCCATACACCTCATACTCGGGGTGAAACTGGGAGATCACGAGGGTCAATATCTTATCACTCTCTGCAGCTTCCAAAAAGGAGGTTGTGGTGAGGTGGGTGTTGGTCTTTCTCTCTGGTAGCCAGTGACAGGATGAGGGAAATGGTCTGATGACATGCCAGGGGAGATTTAGGTAGGGTATCAGGAGGAATTGCTTTACTGAAAGGGTTTTCAGGCCCTGGCAGAGGCTGCCCAGGGGGGCAGTTGTGTCCCCATCCCTGGTTGGGTTTAAAACACAAGTAGATGTCGTACTTGGGGACGTGGTCTGGTGGAGGACTTAGGGCTGGATCGATGTTTGGACTCAATGATCTTAAAGGTCTTTTCCACCAAAACCATTCTATGATTCTATGTCTTCTTTGATGTCCGGTGCAGGACCTTGTCTGCCGTTTGCCCCTGATCCTGGATCCATGCGTTCTAGATCCAGTTCTGAGCTCAGCTCCCTCCCAGCCTTGGACCCTTTCCCTCTTGTCAGCCCTGCAGCATCTGTGGTGACACACAGTCATTGAGGGGTGGAGGCGTGACTCCAAATATTTGTGTTATATTTTATTACTTTTTTATTGTTTTCTTATTATTACTATTATTACTGCTATCTCCATAAATCTATAGTTTTAGTTTCTAACCTGCAAGCTTTTCCTCTCATTTTGCTTCCCCTAAGGGTGGACTGAGCGGGAAGGGAATTGGGAGCTCAACTGCTTCATTTTAGCTGCTGAAATTGGCCCGGCCAGGGCTAAACCGTGACATTAAGTCATTAGCAATGACGTGGTCTCTTAGAAAGCTAATTTAGAGAATCACAGAATCATGAATGGTTTGGGCTGGAAGAGGACCTCAAAGCCCACCTCCTGCCGTGGGCAGGGGACACCTCCCACTGGAATCAGGTTGCTCCAAGCCCATCCAACCCTGGTCTAGAACACCTCCAGGGATGGGCAGCCACGACTACCCTTGGCTATTGATCAAATGCAGCAGAATGGACAGAGCACTTCTTGGAAAGAAGGGGAGAATTGGAAAGAAACTCCCTTATAATGCCTGCAACGTGAAACTGTTGTGTGTTTCAGTCAGGTCTCAGGAGCAGTCGCAGGAATAATCCACTAGATGAGCAACTAGGGAAAAGCTGTGGTGGCAAGGTTTGGAAACTCCTTTTTTCCTGTGGAAGAGTTAGGGCTTTGGTCCTCTTATCTGTTTTGTTTCCTAGTGCCGTGGCAGTGAGGAGAGCATACCCTGGGAAGGGTATAGGGGGATGCTCCTTTTAACGCAGGACATTCCCTATTGTGAATGCAGAATTCCTGTCCCCCACAGAGTTGCCACATCTCCCAATGATTTGGCCTCACATAGTGGAATCTAAGCTCATCTCCTACGCTGGCCTGTTTTATTCTGAATAAATCTCATGTGCGTGCTACTCGTCATTCAGGAAAGATAAGCTTATTGCTGTAATTTATTTGTCAGCTTTCTTTATCCCAGCAAATCACGCCGGGTTCTGCAAAATTGCCTTGAAAAATACGAGCGTTTTTGAGCGATAGATATTAAAAAGGGTAAAATGTGCGTCTGAGGACATGAATCTTGCAAACCAAATCACTCAGCCAGGTTGTCTTGGCAGGATTCCTTCTGCAAAATGGCATCTTGCCACCCACTGGAGCCAGAACTCAAGAAATGGATAAGGTTGTGAAATGGCTCCATCCTGATCCCTCTTCTACAGCCCACGCAGAGCAGGAGGGAAGTTTGGAGGCAGTGTTTGGCTGGACACTTGGCACTGGCAGTCTAGAGCCCTAGCTGGTGCAGAGGACGTTTATTATGTTGCTCCTCACGAAGCGTTAGGCAGACTGATGCTTTGGCCCTACCTTTAAATCATCAGGTGTGAGAGAACAGAGTAAACAAGCCTGAAGCTTGTGCAGCCTCCCAGCTGGCTGTGGAGCTGCTTTCTCACTTCCTTCTCCCTTCTGGGCACCCAGGTCTTACTGGGGAGCAGAATTAGAGGGCTGGAGCACCTCCTATACGAGGACAGGCTGAGAGAGTCAGGGTTGTTCAGCCTGGAGAAGAGAAGGCTCTGAGGAGACCTTAGAGCAGCTTCCACTACTGAAAGAGCTCCAGGAAAGCTGGGGAGGGGCTCTGCATCAGGAGGTGCAGGGACAGCATGAAGGGGAACAGTTTGAACCTGAAAGAGGGGAGACTGAGATGAGATCTCAGGAAGAAATGTTCTCCTGTGAGGGTGGGGAGGCCCTGGCCCAGGTTGCCCAGAGCAGTGGGGGCTGCCCCATCCCTGGAGGGGTTCCAGGGCCAGGTTGGATGGGGCTTGGAGCCCTGATCCAGTGGGAGGTGTCCCTGCCCATGGCAGAGTGGTTGGAACTGGATAGGCTTTAAGGTCTCTTCCACACTAAACCATTCTATGATTCTGTGATTCTTTCCCCCACAGCATGGCCTCATTAAAATTTAAGAGTTAAAGTGGGAGGAATACAAGAGAATTTGCTATTAAATGTTTGGTTCATTTTTAACCTGAAGGCTTGGATGGAGTTTGTGCAAACCACTGGCAGGGCAGTTAAAGGGGCTTTTTAATGGGTTATTTTTGTAGCTTCACTGAGGGGCAGCTGAGGATGCCAGGCTGTGAGCTGCCTGGGGTAGAGACCATACTTGTGCTGTGCTGTGGTGGTGCTTAATCCCTAATTGGGTTTTACATGTGAACCCTGGCTGAGTCACGACAAGAGAAACAGTGCGGAGATGTGGCTGGATAGAACACAGGGAGCAAATTGTCTGGGATTCGCTCCCCAGGGATCAGGCTTAGATCCATCCTGGGAAAAAAGGAGTAAAGGACTTCGGACCATGCAGTGTGACTTATTTTGAATCACAAAATTGTTTAGGTTGGAAAAGACCTTTAAGATCATTGAGTCCAACTGTAAACCAAACACTGCCAACTCCACCATGAAGTGATGTTCCTAAATGCCACATCTCTACAACTTCTAAACCCCTCCAGGGACGATGACTCTACCACTTCCCTGGGGAGCCACTTCCAGTGCTTGACAGCCTGTTCCATGAAGGAATGTTTTTTTGCAGTTGCTGGGTGTTTTGCAGGAATAAGCTCCAGGGAGAAAAAGCAATAAAAATGAGCTTGCTCAAAGAGTTCCTCTTAAATCCTGAGGACAGTTGAGAGAGAATGAGAGCGAGTGCACAAGCGCTGGGTTTTCTGAGCAAGTGTGCAGTGACTGTAAAACAGACCCATTCCTCCGAGCACTGGGCAAACGCCTCCCCGCATCTTGGTGAAACACTACTTGTGTTGGATGCTGCTGCATCCTCCATGGTGAAGGATGCTGTGATGATCATAGAATCACAAAATGGTTTGGGTTGGAAGGGACCTCAAAGCCCATCCAGTCCCACCCCCTGCCATGGGCAGGGACACCTCCCACTGGATCAGGGGCTCCAAGCCCCATCCAACCTGACCTTGAATCCCTCCAGGGATGGGACTGCCACTACTGCTCTGGGCAACCTGGGCCAGGGCGTCCCCACCCTCATGGTGAAGAATTTCTTCCTAATGCCCAATCTAAATCTTCCCCCTTCCTATTTAAAGCCATTCCCCCTTGTCCTGTCCCTATGCTTGAAGATCAAGAGCCCCTCCGCAGCTTTCCTGGAGACCCTTTCAGCACTGAGAGCTGCTCCAAGGTTTCCTTGAATCCTTCTCTTCTCCAGGCTGAACAACCCCAACTCTCTCAGCCTGTCCTCAGAGCAGAGTGCTCCAGCCCTTGGATCATCTTAGTGGCCTCCTCTGGAACCATTCCAGAGGATGATGATGAAATCTGTTTCTGGACTTGGTTGGGGGGCATCTTTCCAGGCATGTGCCCTGTCGGCAGCTGAGGAGAAGATGTGAGGCTTGTCATCTCTGTATGGACTGCAGAGTGCATCCTGGGTTGCTCATTCCCTCCAAGGTTTGAGTCAATTTCACAATGCAGCATTGGAGGAATGCAAGCTTGGGCCTGGCTAAATTCATTTCTTGTGCAAGTCAGCCAAGAGAAACCAGAGATGAATGTGTTTCTCTCAGTCACATTCATTCATTGCCTGCATTAACACACTTCTGTTGCCTTGCAATTTCTCTCCACCTAGGTTATTTAGAGGAATGCTTTCTAAAAATAGCCACCTGGCTTGATGTCTTTCCGGCATTATTCCATGTAGAACTAAAAACCTGCGTAGAAAGGCCGCCAGTTCATTGACGTTTCCTTAAAATATGGCTAATCCACATAATCTCATTACAGCAATAGGTGATAAAACTGAAAGCAAGGTTTAGCTGTGGTTCTTTTATTCCCCAAACTATTATCTGGCCAGCTCGAAGTCGCTGGGAGTGTGTTTTAGTTTTGCTGGGGCTATTTGGGCTGCATCCAAAGCAATGTGATCAGAAGGGCAAGGAGGTGATTCTGCCCCTCCTCCTCCTCTCTTGTGACAACCCCACCTGGAGTACTGTGTCCAGTTCTGGAATCGCCAACATGAGAAGGACATGGAAACTGTTGGAATGGGTCCAGAGAAGGCCACAGAGATGATCTGACGGCTGGAGCCTCTCTGCTATGAGCGTAGGCTCGAGAGTTGGGGTTGTTCAGCCTGGAGAAGAGAAGGCTCTGGGAGACTTTAGAGCAGCTTCCAGTGCTGAAAGGGTCTCCAGGAAAGCTGGGGAGGGGCTCCTTGATCAGGAGGTCAAGGATAGGATGAGGGGGAAAGGTTTTAAGCTGAGGGAGGGAGATTGAGATGAGATCTTAGGAAGAAATGTTCTCCCGTGAGGGTGGGGAGGCCCTGGCCAGGCTGCCCAGAGCAGTGGTGGCTGCCCCCATCCCTGGATGGGGTTCAAAGCCAGCTGGATGGGGCTTGGAGCCCTGATTCCAGCAGGAGGTGTCCCTGCCCATGGCACAGGGGTGAAACTGAGGGCGTTGATGTCCCTTCCAACCCAAACCGTTCCATGGTTCTATGATTTTAGGACCAGGACCTTAAAACATTTTTGTTTTAAATCTCTAGCAAATCTCCCAACTTTTATGTTGCCCACCACATTTCTCCCACTGGTCACTGGATTTCAGCATTGCTGGCATCTGCATGACTATGCACTGTGGTCTCCCAAAATCATGGAAGTGGTGAGCATTAACATGTTAGAGACCTTTCTCCCAGGCTAGAAGAGAGCGAGCCTTTGTGGTGGTCAAGTTGTTAGTGTGGAATTCCAGATCTCCAACATCTCTTTGCGGGTGAGGGAACTTGTGGCCCTGCTCTTCAAGGAATCAGACCAAGGAGAGGGCTGAAAGTTAGGATGCTGAGTCCCTGTCTTTGGGAAGGACCTGCCTTGCTCCCCAGGCAGATGGTGTGTGGTGTTGGTGTGTGGTGTCTGTGTCAGGCTGAAGGGGCTGACGTCTCGATTGTGCTGGGAGATAACGCGAGGCAGAGGTTTATACCATGGAAACCTTACCTTACAATGAGCAAGGACTTGTGCCTGTAGGAGCAGTGAAGCAGTTTGTGCTTCAAACGTGGCTCAAGCTTGTCCTTGAAGAGCAACATCTTCCAGGACACATTGCTGCATAAAACACTTGTACGCTTAGATCAAGGACTGACTCTTCAACTCTGGCCACTATCATAGACCGTGTGGTGAGATACCATGTCTGGACAGTCTCCTGGACTTGTGACTAATTCTTCTTGACTTTTGAAACAGCCTGTGCTGTTCGTGACAGGTTACGGGTCATGTTCTGTGCATATCAGTCGGCTGTGCCCCTTGGTCCAGGAGCCCCAGCGCCTCGGGGCAATGTCAGTTTGGTGAAGCCTGCCCTCGCCCTCCCAGAGGATTGTTCATAAGGTGGATGTCTCTGAGAGCTTGCTCCTTCAATCACAGAGTGGTTTAGACTGGAAAATAACATCATCGAGTCCAACTGTCAACCCAACACTGCCAACTCCACCACTAAACCGTGTCCCTAACTGCCATATCTACAAGGCCTTTAAATTCCTCCAGGGATGGGGACGCCACACCTCCCTGAGCAGCCTCTGCCAGTGCCTGAGAACCTTGTGTGAAGGAATTTTTTCCTGATGTCAGTCTAAACCTGCCCTGGTGCAACGTGAGGCCATTTCCTCTCATCACTGATTACTTTGGAGAAGAAGAACCAACACCCACTTCACCACAACCTCCCTTCCTAGGGAGCTGCAGAGAGCCATGAGATCTCCCCTCCACTCCTTTTCTCCACAGTGAACAATCCCAGGTTCCTCAGCTGCTTCTGTAAGGCTTGTGCTCTAAACCCTTCCCCAGCTCTGTTCCCCTTCTACAGACCTGCTCCAGACATCCTTCTTGTAGTGAGGGGCCCAAAACTGAACCAGGATTTTGAGGTGCAGCCTCACCAATGCTGATTCCAGGGGGACAATCCCTTCCCTGCTCCTGCTGGCGACACCATGGCTGATCCGTGCCAGGATGCTATTTGCCTTTGTGGCCACTGGGCCACTGCTGGCTCATGTTCAGCCAGGGTCAACCAGCACCCTCAGGTCCTTCTCCTCCAGGTAGCTTTCCAGCCACTCTTCCCCAAGCCTGAGCTGTTGTGTCCCTGGTGTAGGACCCAGCAACTTGGCTTTGTTGAAACTCTTCCCGTTGGCCTTGGCCCATGGATCCAGCCTGTCCGCGTTCCTCTGTAGAACCTCCCTACCCTCATGCCGATCAATACTCCTGCCCAGCTTGGTGTCATCTGCAAACGGGCTGAGGGAGCACTCGATTCCCTTGTCCAGGTCATGGATAAAGACATTGAACAGATTGGCCCCAACACTGAGCTCTGAGGAACAGCGCTCTCGAGGACGATGGATGCATGAGCACTTGGGTGGAAGTGCAGCTCCCCCGTGGTCCTGCCTGGGAGGACGAAGGGCATCGGGGCTGGTATTCTTGGCTGGGGCGCTGGGCAAGTCTCTGCATGATGCAGTTTTGCCCCTTTCCTCTTCCAGTCGCTGGGGGAGCCTGTCTCGCTGCGTTGTGGCTGCAGCTGCGTGTGGCTGCGACTGGGGGGCTGCAGTGGGGGTGGAACCTATTACAAAGTGATTCCTGCAAACAAATGCAGAGGTTTTTTCCTCTCCATAATGTCTGTCTTCGTTGTTTTCCCAAGCTGAGCATGCAGGTCTGTGAGCGGTCCAGCTCCGGCCCCCTGAATAAACTGGATGAGCTTTGTCAGTGAGCAGAAGGATTAAGGGGGAGGTTAATCCCTGAGAGACACAAGTGCAAGCACTTTTGTCAGATCCCAGTGCAGTGTTTTCAGAGGACGTCAGGCTCTCTGCTCACAGAGGTTCCTCTTGGGGCCCATGGAGGGTAGGGGCAAGTGGAAGGAGTCGCTCTGCTTTCTCTGGTTGCTGGCGTGTGTTGCACATTCCTCCTTTGGGGCAAATTCCTGGTGCAGGATCCTCAGTCACAGCAAAAAAAAAAAAAACAAAAAAAACCCACAACCCTTAGGGCTGTTCCTATCTTTTTTTTTTTTTTTTTTTTTTAATAACCATCCTGCTTTTGCTTATCTTGGTCCAGCCCCACCAGTGATAACACAGGCAAAGTCCTGACCTGTGGTGTCCTGGGGAGTTACAGCCCAGTTCTCCGACCAAGTGCCGGCAGAGAGTGGATCTTCTTGTCTCGTAGAAGAAAAGCCTATAGGTGCCAAACCAAAAGGGCAAAGTGATTTGCCCTGATGAGGTATCGTGTTTCTGCTCTGGCTTTTATGGGTAGTGGTGAGGCTTCTGAGTCATCCATTCTAGGATTACTTTATTTAGGGTAACGGAAATAATTCTGCTGGTTTTAAATCAAATGTGGTGTCAGCCGTTAAAAGCCAGTGCGGCATGAAAACCGCAGCTGGCAGGGTCAGGGCTGAAGGGGGAGTGGGATGGAGGCTACAGGTGCAGCAAAACGCAGCGGCTACAGTGTTTTTCTGTCCATCATGGACAGCTTGAACAGGCAGATGCCTTCATAGAGATGGAGCTGGGCTTTTCCAGCTTGATCTCATGTCAAACATATGTGTTTAGTCTGGTGGGAGAGGGTGCGTTGGATGCCCTGCAATGGAGCTGGTGAAGAGGTGGGAGCACAGGGGTTATGAGAGGTGGCTGAGGGACCTGGTGCTGCTGTTTAGCCTGGAGAAAAGGAGGCTGAAGGGAGACCTCGTCGCTCTCTGAAGCTCCTGGAAAGAAGGGAGGTTGTGGTGAGGTGGGTACT
This sequence comes from Cuculus canorus, assembly GCF_017976375.1. Lineage (NCBI taxonomy): Eukaryota > Metazoa > Chordata > Aves > Cuculiformes > Cuculidae > Cuculus > Cuculus canorus. The sequence continues at coordinate 76,846,181 of NC_071441.1, forward strand.
CGTCTCTGCTCCCGAGTAACCAGTGATAGGATGAGAGGAGATGGCCTCAAGTTGCACCAGGGCAGGTTCAGATTGGACAGCATGAACAATTCCTTCAGGGAAAGGGTTCTCAGGCCCTGGCAGAGGCTGTCCAGGGAGGTGGTGGAGTCCCCAACCCTGGAGGTGTTTAAAAGCCGGGTGGATGAGGTGCTCAGGGATCTGGTTTAGTGGTGGACAGGGACGGTTGGACTCTAATCTCAAAGGTCTTTTCCAGACAAGTGATTCTATGTTTCTATGTACTGAACTGTGTTTATTCAAGGCACTGTCTGGTTGCTGTCTGGCTGCAAAGTGCTGAGCCCAGAGTGTTTTTCCGTGCTAGGTCCCACTGTGAAATGAGACCTTTCCCCATGTCTCGACTGTGTTCAGCTGCTCCCAACCCCTCGCCATGGCTGATTTACCAAAACCGGCTGTCTGGCCCTGGGGCAGCCGGGTGGCTTTCCCGCACCACTTAAAATCTCTGCGACTGTCAGCAAGTTCTTCATTGTTTTCTGTTCTTTCTGTGAACTAATGAGCACTGTCTGATTTCCCCTCGTCCTGCCTCTGAGTGTGATTTGGCCTGGCCACAAGCCGTTAAGGAGGAAAATTCCTACTTTCCGGAGGGAGCTTTGGGCAGCAGAGGTGGCTTCACGGTGCTGAGTGATGCTCTTTACAGTACATTGGTGTTGCGGGGGGGGCTGTGTTGAACTGTGGAACACACACTGTTCTGGAGTCATTTTCATGCTGCTTCTCTTTGGGTTTGCCTTGTTCTGGCTTTTCCCACTGGCTCACGGAGATTCCACCTTCCTTCTGGGACAGTGCTACTTGATGCATACTGGCCTTTTGCTGTAGGCAGCTCTCCTCAATGTGTTTCCATTTGGATTCTGATATTAAAGGCATTCAATGAGTACTGTTTCAGGAGAAATAGGTAGATGATCCACTCCTGAGCCGGTTGCATGGGTAGTGTTTGAAACAGCTAGGTTGACAGGGCACGACGGATCCCTAAGGAAAAAAACCCTTCTTGGGAAACAGGTTACTTGAGATGACCTGGGGTACCTGATGTGCTGTGCGTCAGCAGCTCTGGCAAAGCAGGGGGGATAAAATCCAGAGTGCGCTCATCGGTTTGACTCTGGTAATCTCTGACTCTTTGCTATAAGCAGCTCTGGCATAAGAGGGTCTGATTCTGCCCAGAGCGGGGAGAACTCTGCCAGAGATAATTAGCAAGTGCTTCACTCAGAGGAGCTCACAGCAGCAGTCCTCTGACTTTGCAGCTTGATTTTAGACAGCTCCAAGTGCTTCCAGTCTGTGCAGAAGCTCAGGATGCTTTCTGGGGTGCCAGGACGAGTTGTCTGTGGCTGAGACCCCAGCACCGAGGCAGCTGAGGACATGCAGTGCAAGAGCATCACAGGGACACCTCCCACTGGATCAGGGGCTCCAAGCCCCCTCCAACCTGGCCTGGAACACCCCCAGGGATGGGGCAGCCACCACTGCTCTGGGCACCCTGGGCCAGGGCCTCCCCACCCTTAGCATGAAGAATTTCTTCCTAATGGCTAATCTAAATCTTTCCTGCTCCAATTTAGAGCCATTCCCCCTAGTTCCCATTTATATTATAGCTTGAGCAGCAGGAGGAGAGGAAAGAGGCTCTTTGCCAAGACGAGAGCAGAAGCGTTGCCTTTACCTGCATTCAGCCCCGAAGAGCAGCATTCCCCGGGGCTCTTGGTGGGGTGTTCCTGCAGAAATGAGCACCAGGAGCCCATATTTATTGATGGGAAGGACTAATTAAATTTCAGCCTGGAAGTGATTGTTAGGCTGGGAGCTAAGAGCCGTGGGAGACCTGCCTACATTTCCCTCTGCCTCAGTAACTCTGTTCCTGTGACTAAAGCTTGGAGAGACTCCCTAAAGACGTGTGAGTCCATCATGGGAGAGCAGGCACCAGATTCCCTGGTCTTGGTCCACTGTGCCCTCCACTGTGGGGTCTCTGCTGATCGGCTGCTCCGAATCTGAGACAACCTCCGCCATACGCGGCAGGAATGCTGCTGCTGCGGCACAGGGAGCGGTGAGGCAGAGATAAAGGTCGTTTGAAAGGCTTTTGCTGAAGGTGGGAGGGACGCATGGACAAGGAGAGGGAGTGAAAAAATGAATCTCATCCTGCTCCTGCCAGATCTACCCGATATAGGAATCAATAAGCTAAGTCTGTACGACGAACACAGCCCTTGTCAGACCCCTCCTGCACAGTGTTTAATCTTGGGCCCTGCTGAAATGTCATGGTTTGCAGGATCCAGCCTTTTACAAAGGTGTTCAAGTGAGAGATGGCTTTTATCCTCCTTTAATTAGCACCTGCGGTGCTCTGTTAATAACAGACATCTTCTTACGACACTTGAGCTTTAATGAATTCATCCAGATACAGAGAGATCACTGCTGCTTGGAGCGGATTCGGTGAAAGGGAAGATCCCATCACAACCCTGCAGTCAGGTTTTGAGCTGGGAAATGATGGGAGCTTGCTGGGACGAAGCAGTGGAGAGCCCATGTGAGGGCACCCAGAGCCCTTCTGAGCCTGTGTGAGGGCACCGAGAGTCCCCCCGACCCCTTGTGATGGCACCCAGACCCCCATCCAAAATCCTGTGAGGGCACTCCAAGTGCCCATAGCCCCTGTGGGGCACCCAGAGCCCTTCTGTGCTGGAGCAGGGGCACCCATAGTCCCCACATGGCCCTGTGAGGGCACCCAGAGCCCTCACCAAACCCCTGTGAGGGCACCCAGCCTCCCCACCGCCCCAGTGAAAATCCTGCAAGACCACCCCAAGATCCCTGAGACCCTGTGAGGGTATTCAAACCCCTTCACAAGCCCCTGTGGGGTCACCCGCAGCCCTTCTGGGTCCCTGGGAGGGCACTCAGAACCCTCCCAAGCCACTGTGAGGGCGTCCAGAGACCCACAAGCCTGTGCGAGGGCATCCAAAGCCCCCCAAACCCCGAAAGGCCATGAAATCCCCTGAAAGGGCACCCAGAGCTCCCTCAAATGCCTGAGAGGGGACCGAACCTTCGGAGGAGGGAAGGGAGCAGAAAACTCAGCAGCAACACAAGGGAAAATGCTTTCCTTGCACAGGGTGCTGTGGGAGAGAAGGAGAAAGGATGGAAAATGAAAGAAAATGTCTTAATTGCCTCATTCTTGCATTGTGGGGTTATAGAATTTCTGGGGTGATTCGCTGTGTAAATTTGAAACAGATCTGCTGCCATCAGTTGAAAAATGTTAAATTGAAACTAAAATGTGTTCTGCGTTCATAAGGAGGGAATTTGTCTCTGCATTTCCCGCATTGTTCTTACACGTGCAATGTTCCTTGGGAATTCAGTTGTGTAATTCTCTGTATAAGCAATTGCATCCCTTCCTTGGTTGCCTCTCTGTGCCCTGGCAATGGGAGGACGAGCATCGCAGGATCTCCTGACCCTCCCCTCTGTCCCTGCTGCAGGTCTGAATGATGTGTATTTATTAAATCGAAGGGATTTACGGTCTGCAGGACAGGATGATTTTGCAACAGAGGAAACTTTTGGTTCGTACTTTCTGAAAGAACCTGAAATCTCTCCTAGCTTTAAGCTAGGATAGATAGGAGGTGGGAAAGGGGATAGGAATATAGTTAGCACTCAGATCCCTTTAAACTAATGTCCCTTTGTGTCTTCCAGCCCCCCAGCAAAAGTGTCTATCGAGCACATGAGCAAAGACTGGGGTGATTCCACCAAAATCAGCAAGTCATATTGATTTTCATAGAATCATGGAATCATAGAATCATTTGTTTGGAAAAGACCTTTGAGATCATCAAGTCCAACCATACCTGTCCACTACTAAACCAGACCCCTGAGTACCTCATCTGCCCTTCTTTTAAACTCCTACAGGGATGGTTACTCCACCAGCAACCTGGGCAGCCTCTGCAAGTGCCTGAGAACCCTTTCAGGAAAGGAATATTCCTGATATTCAAAATAAACTTCCTCTGGCACAACTTGATGCCATCTCCTCTCGTCCTATACCTTGTTACTTGGGAGAAAAGACCAACACCCACCTCACTACAACCTCCCTCAACCTCCTCAAGGCTAAGCAACCCCAGTTTCCTCAATCGCTCCTTGTAAAATTTGTTTTCCAGCCCCTTCCCCAGTTCCCTTGCTCTTCTCTGGACACGCTCCAGCCCCTCAATGTCCTTCTTCAAGCGAGGGGCCCAAAACTGAATCCAGGATTCGAGGGGCAGTCTCACCAGTGCTGAGTACATGGGCACAATCCCCTCCCTGCTCCTGCTGGCCAAGCCAAGATGCCGTTGGCCTTCTTGGCCACCTGGGCCACTGCTGGCTCATGTTCAGCCACTGCCAACCAACATCCTCAAATCTTTCTCCTCCAGGCACTTTTCCAGCCACTCCTCCCCAAGCCTGGATCTGCACGGGGTTGTTGTGTCCCAAGTGCAGGACCCGGCACTTGGCCATGTTGAATCTCATTGCATTGACCTCAGCCCTTGGATCCAGCCTGTTCAGATCCCTCTGTCCATCACTGCCTTGGTGGAATCATGAACTTTATTGCTGTCTGATCCTGCCCTTCTGTTGTGCCTCAGGACAACTGTTGCCTCTATTCTGCTGCAGTTTGCCCTTAAGCTCCCACTGAATTTGTCTTTCCAAGTAGATGGCAGATCCTGGCCTCATCAGCCTGAAAACCCCTCTGGGATTCTGGTTCATAGTTCCATGAAAATGGGCTGCATCTTCCATCATCTGCAGCCAAATTGCTACTGGTTTTATAACTCCTTTTGGTCCCAGCAGCAGTTTTCATTAGATTACTGAAATCATAGAGTTATGAATCACAGAATGGTTTGGGTTGGAAATGACTTCAAAGCCCATCCAGTTCCAGCCCCTGCCATGAGCCGGGAGGGACACCTCCCACTGGATCAGGGGCTCCAAGGCCCATCCAGCCTGGCCTTGGACACCTCCAGGGATGGGGCAGCCACCACTGCTGTGGCCAACCTGGGCCAAAGCCTCAACAAGCTCAGTGTGGAGAATTTCTTCCCAATGTCTCATCTTAAATCTTTCCCCTTCCAATTTAAAGCTATTCCCCCTCATCCTGTCCATGCACTTGTTCATCAAGAGTCCATCCCCAACTTTCCTGAAGCCCTTTTCTGTACTGGAAGCTGCTCCAAGATCTCCTTGGAACCCTTTCTTCTCCAGGCTGAATAACCTCAACTTTCTCAGCCTGTCCTCATAGCAGAGCTGCTCCAGCCCTCGGATAATCTCTGTGGCCTCTGGACCCATTTCAACAGTTCCATGGCCTTCTTCTGTTGGGGATTCCAGCACTGGACACAGGACTCCAGGTGGGGTCTCCCCAGAGTGGAGCAGAGGGGCAGAATCCCCTCCCTCCCTGCTGGCCACGCTGCTTTGGATGCAGCCCAGGACACGGTTGGTTTTTGGGCTGTGAGTGCACGTTGTCGGCTCATGTAAAGCTTCTCATCCCCCAACGCTCCACCCAAGTCCTTCTTCTCAGTGCTGCTCTCAATCCTGTCTGTATTGAAACCCCAGCCTGTATTGAAAGCTTGGAGTGCCCCGACCCAGGTTTGGAACCTTGCCTTGTTGAACCTCACCTTGTTGAACCTCACCTGGTTGAACCTCACCTTGTTGAACCTCATACTTTTTCACTAGAATAGGCTTGGAGGACCAAGAGGAAAGGAAAGACAGGGATTGCTGATGAGGAGGCCGGCATCCTGAGCCCACCTGCCTTGAATTGCTGCAGTACTGTCCCACGATCCAGCCTTGTGTTGGAAACGCACATTTAAACAGTCAGATGGTTGCTCCCCCACTGCAGTTCCCAGGCATCAGCTGCTTGGATAACTTGGGAGCTGTGCCTAGCCTGCGTGCATGCTTTATTCTATTTCTTTAGTGCTTCTAATGGAATAACTGCTCAGGATCCAATTGGGATAATGGAGTGCACTGTAAAAATACCTCCTGCAGCCTTTCAGTGGAGGCTAGTCAGAAAAAATCCTTTGGGTTTGCTGTTGTCTGAGTTGGAGGAGGCAGAGAAAGACAAGTGGAGATGGTGGTCAGTCCTGCAGGAACGTGTTGTCTGCTACTGCAGCTTCCCATATTCCCTGGCAATTTTTCCATGGATGGTTCAGTTAGAGGGCACCCAGACACAAGAGTAAGGATAGGAACAGAGCCTGTGGTCCTCCAGGGCCATCCTTGTAGGCACCCCTCTGCTCTGGCTCCTCTGTAATTGCAGAAGGTGCTGCTGGGTCATCACTGTTAGAATCATAGCATCACTGAGGTTGGAAAAGACCTCTAAGCTCATCCAGTGTAACTCTCAGCCCAAGCCCACTGTGCCTACTGAGCCATGGCCCCAGTTGTCACATCTACATGGTTTTTGAACCCCATCAGGGATGGAGATTTCAGCACTCCTCTGGGCAGCCTCTTCCAGTGCTTCGCCACTCTTCCAGTGAAGACATTTTTCCTAACATCCAGCCTAAACCTTCCTCAGCCAAGGACTGAGATGTAGCCAAAGGGACTGTGAAGCCCATTGCCTTGCTCATGAAATAAAATAGGGCTCTTTCTTCTCTTTTTAGTCTTATGCAGCACATTTTCCCTTTCAGTGCTTCTAGAACTGTACTAATTATTAATAATTAAGCTGATGAGGCAAAACTTGGTTTCTTTCCATTTCATCTAAAGTAAGCCAAGAAGGTCAGTGTGGGAGCTCACACCACATCCTGATCAGCTTTACCTACACTCAGCAAGCCCTGAGGGGCTTCGCTCACAGAGATGAAAAGCTGAGAAGCTGGTGGTTCTGGGTGGCGGGGCTGAGAGGTGGGATATAGAGCAGCTTCCAGTACGGAAGGGGGCTCCAGGAAAGCTGGGGAGGGGCTCTGGATCAGGGAGGGCAGGGATAAGATAGGAGGAATTTCACTTAAGATGCAAGAAGGGAGATTGAGATGAGATCAGGGAGAAATGTTCTCCTGTGAGGGTGGGGAGGTCCTGGCCCAGGTTGCCCAGAGCAGTGGTGGCTGCCCCATCCCTGGAGGGGTTCCAGGCCAGGTTGGATGGGGCTTGGAGCCCCGATCCAGTGGGAAATGTCCCTGCCCATGGCAGGGGTGAAACTGGGTGGGTTTTAAGGTCTCTTCCAACCCAAACCGTTGCACGTTTCTGTGTTTAATAAGAAGTAACCCCCCCAAAATAATATAATTCAGCTGTGCTTTCAACGAGGACCACAGGGTTGTATGTGTGCCTCTTAACATGTTTTTGTGTGGAAGAGCTTTTGGGTCTGTGAAACCATGGACTCCTGCAGGAGGAGAAGAGCAAAGCTGGGAGGCTGCAAGCTGGTTCAAGCCTCCGAATGGAGTAGCTGCTAGACTTGGGCAGATGGGGAAAGTGTTTTTTGCAACATCTGGGTGCTGAGCACATCCTTGTAAAGGACATGGTGAGAGGTGAAGTCAGCTCCTGTTTTCCTACTGGGTTGTCCCACTCCTGTGTTCACCACCAGCAGAGCTGCTGGAGAAGCAGGAGGACGTCTGCCGTGCCGAGCGGCTCTTGGCAGAGCTGGGCGCCTGGGCTGCGGTCGCAGGCACTGCTGGTTGATGGTGAATCCCTGCAGCTAATGACAGGGCTCGTCCATCTTAATGAGGATGCTCTCCTCCTTCCCCCTCCACTCTGGAGAAGAAACATCATTAACTGCCTGTGCACCCCACAGCATCTCTTTACAAACGCGCTGAAATGTTGTGGTTTGCTGTGTGAAGGAAGGGCTTGGCAGCTCCCTGCAACCGCAGGCATGGAGCCAGCGGTATCCTCAGGCTGCTGCTGAGGTTTGCTGTGGGATCCAGAATTCAGGAGGTCTCCCACCCTCGTGGATGGGTTTTAGGGCTATTTGCAAAACCTGCCAGGGTGTCACCGCCTTGTTTGCCTGAGCAATTTTGGTTGTTGTAAGTTGAAAAATTCCATGTCCCTCTCTGCTCTCAGCTGGAAGGGTTCAGCCTGTGCTTTTCTTGCAGTTTCAATGGGCAGTCGGAGACAGAGTGTGCTATTGAACCTTTGCCTTCTGCAAATCACTCTGTAGCGTTTTCAGACAGATTAAAATCAAGAAACAATAAAGGGAGAAGGAAGAGTTACAGTTTTCTGCGTGTTACAAATCAAAAAGGAAAAATTGACCATCTGAAAAACGGTGGTAATGACGCTTGCCTTTGGAGGAGATAACTAATGAGTCTCTGAAAGGTCACAGTTTTGCTCATGGTTAACCTTAAGCAAGTCATTACGTAGGCAGTGCTGGTATCAAATGCATCCATCTCCTGTTTTCTTCCAGGAGGGGAACAGAGACCTGCTGAGGAATAACGGCAGTGCAGAGAACTCCTTTGACAAGCTTGAATGGCACTTGGCTACGCCAGGGAAAGGCACGCAAGGGGAAGGTGTTGGAACTGCAGACGTGGAACCTTTCTGCACTGAATGCAGCCGATGATAAAGTGAGTTTTGGTCTGCAAAATATTTTCTGCCCTCGAGCTTTCTGTCTGCTGATGGGGAAGAAGGGGTCTGCCCGTACCGAAAAGGGAGGGATGAGAAGGGCAAAGCTTTGCTGACTGTTGGGGACCCTTGCCAGAGCCTGGATGCGCTTCGCTGGAGGGGAAAACACTGTCAAAACTTGTGGGCAGGGAGGATTTGGGGCGGCGGAGGGGCCCTGGGGCTGCTCTGGGCTCTGCCCTGCCGTGAGGGCAGCAGCCAGCTCCCCTGGCACCGAGACACCAGGAACGCAGGTCCAGGCATCCGGTTGTGCCACTGCCCTGCGCTTCGGCATCATTTGGGGGATATCAGAGAAGAGAAACAAGAAATTGGATGAAAAATATAGCAGCACTGATCCTTAAGTCTCAAGAAAAATAACCTTTCTGTTTTGCTAGACATCTCTGGGCTGCGTTTATCCACACTGCTTGGAAAGTCTCTTCTACCCCTTGGTTTGTCACACAGTTTAAAACATTTTATTCACATGTGTGTGCTTGTATCTATTTTCACTGCATTTGAGCGTCATCTTGAAGCCATGGGCATCTCCAAGTAATAATGAAGCACGTGATTTCCAACCTCGCATATGATCTGGAAGCCCTTGGACTCTCTCTACTTTTCAAGTGACAAAGAGAAAAAGCTGATAGAGGACAGAGCCCGCGATGGCAGAGAAGTGCGACTGCATCGCCAGCATGTATGGGTACGACCTGGGCTGTCGCTTCATTAATTTTCGCCCCTTGGGCTTTGGGGCCAATGGGTTGGTGCTGTCAGCCCTCGACAGCAAGAGCTGCCGCAAAGTGGCAGTGAAGAAGATCACCATCAGCGATGCAAGGAGCATGAAGCACGCTTTCCGGGAGATCAAAATCATCCGCCGTCTGAACCACGATAACATTGTGAAGGTGTACGAGGTGTTGGGGCCAAAGGGGACCAACCTGCATGGGGATTTTTTCAAGTTTAACATGGTTTACATCGTCCAGGAGTACATGGAGACAGACCTGGCGCGGCTGCTGGAGCAGGGGAAGCTCGCTGAGGAGCACGCCAAGCTCTTCATGTACCAGCTGCTGCGGGGGCTGAAGTACATCCACTCAGCTAACGTCCTCCACCGTGACCTCAAGCCAGCCAATATTTTCATCAGCACGGAGGACCTGGTCCTGAAGATTGGTGACTTTGGGCTGGCCAGAATCGTGGATCAGCATTACTCACACAAGGTAGGCAATGCCAAAGTGCCCAGGCTGGTGTTACCTCAGTGAGCTGCCGGCCATCACCGGCTGCGTTGAACATAGGTATGTTGAAGCAGTTGGGTTGTGGTGGTTCTTTTCAGGAGAAACTGATCCTTGAGCCTGCTTGGGGAGCTGTAAGCCCTGCTGGCGTGGGCACTGGTGTTGGTTGCCCTCCCAGCCACAAGCCGGGATGTGTTTCCTGGGCATAGCTCGAGGGCTGAGCTCTACCAAGCGCCTCCCAGGGCTCTCTAGTGCTTCAAAGCAGCAGGCAGGGCTCAGGAAGGGTTCAAGTGCCGTTCATGGCTTTGTATCATATATATTGCATATATATGTATGTATATACTCCTCACAGGGAGTCCTGTATTCAGTTTTGGAATCCCCAACATAAAAAGGATATTTAAAGGAACTTTTGGAATGGATTCAGAGGAGGCCATGAAGGTGATCCGAGGGCTGGAGCACCTCTGCTGTGAGGACAGGCTGAGAGAGTTGGGATTGTTCAGCCTGGAGAAGAGAAGGCTCCGAGGAGACCTTAGAGCAGCTTCCAGTGCTGAAAGGGGCTCCAGGAAAGCTGGGGAGGGGCTCTTGTTCAGGAAGGGCAGGGATGCGATGAGGGGGAAAAGTTTTCAGCTTAAAGAGGGGAGATAGAGATGAGATCTTAGGGAGAAATGAGGGTGGGGAAGCCCTGTCCCAGGTTGTCCAGAGCAGTGGTGGCTGCCCCATCCCTGGAGGGGTTCCAGGCCAGGTTGGATGGGGCTTGGAGCCCCTGATCCAGGAGGTGTCCCTGCCTATGGCAGGGGATGGAACTGGATAGACTTTGAGGTCCCTTCCAACCCAAAGCATTCTGTGATTCTATTTTTCTCCTCCCAGAAATGGTCTGTGGGGAGACGTGTGTTTGCTTGCTTTATTTAAATGACTAAGCTCTGTGTTTCTTGCTTTGCTGCTTTTATAAAACATGAGCTGCTGTTCATCCCAGCAGTGGAAGTGCATGGAAAGGGCAACTGCCTTGTCTGCAGACTTTCTGCTTATCTTTGTCCTCCCTTCTGTGCCGACCCACTTTGTGAAAGCCCAGCGCTGTCGGAATTACACTTATTTAATCATAGGGAATAAGGGATGGGCTTTTGATGTACAGTCATATACTTCTGTCCAAGGCTGAGATCCACACGATCTGTAAAGCTTTTTTCCTCTTTTGTACTGTGTTCTAATGCAATAATAATTGCGAGGGGGTGGGGGCAGGCTGGCGTGCCCCACCGCTGCCCTGCTTAGGGATCTGCACAAGATTCCCTGCGATTCCATCCGTTGGTCCATGCACACCTTCTCATGACACTCGGGGATGGTGAGGGAGGGAAAGGAGGAATGAAGCAAAATGCAGGAAAATAAATACCTTCCCTTGAGTGGGGGAAATCTATCCCCTCCTTGGGGGGGGGGTGTTTCGGGCTGCCTTGGTTTTCCTCTCCTGCTGCTGTCAGTAGATTTTCTCCATCTGCACAAGAAGGGCTGAAACACTCCCAAAGTGGCACTTTCTAACAAGAAATTATTGAGCCAGCGGCTGAGAACTTCTCCATGTAGGTCCATATTCCCAGGCAGATGCCGAACCTTGCAAAATAATTTAAGGTACTGAAACCAGTTTTATAGTCAAACAAAAATATATTGAAAGAATTGGGGTTTTCCTCTGACAAATTTAATTCAGCGTGGCAGTTTCTTGCAATAAAACTCTCCTATTGGGATAGCCCTAGGTGTGTTGCGTTCTTTCAGAGCAGGGCCTGGAGAAGGACCCAGCACCTCCCAGCCACCACAGCCGTGCTGCTCCAGACTCTCCTGTGCCCTCGCAAATGGGAGATTGGAGCTGGGAGCAGCACACGGTGGCTTCACTGGTGGAGCAGCTCCATGGGGGAGCAGCGGCTGTGCTGGCAGCAGGCAGACACTGCGGGAAAGAGGGAGGCAAGGGGAGCTGGTAAGAAGTCTCCCTCGCGCGCACTCCTGATGCTAATGGATTTTGAAGGGAGCTGCAGATGTTTAATGCAGGTTGCCATCCAGGCTGGAGGTCTGGAGCGGTGGAGGAGTGCGGTGGAGGCTTCATCAACTCACAGATCCGTGTGGTCCCAGGAGAAAGCTGTATGGTGTGGTCTGCAGAAGCAGGCGTGATGCAGTCTGCAGCCAGTTTCTGGTTAAAGTTACAGTTTGGTCGTGTAAGAAAAGAGAAAATCTTGGGGTTTAGTTGATTTTTTGTATGTAGGAGTGTCAATGTCCTTCACAGACCCACTGTTGTGTCTGTGCCGAGGTTTAAATACACTAGGCATTTATCATTCTGCCCAGCACAGCTCTGATTTGGGCACTGTTGCTTTGTGCAGGAAGTCAGGGAAGGGGAGAGGGAAAGGATGGTGAAAAGATGATCTTGTGATTCTAAAACTTGGCTCTGGTCTGCTCTGATTCAAGTCTGGGGAGAAACAGAGCCTGGAGAAAAGGGAAAAGGTTGCAAGGAGCACTGGCAGGTGAGTGCGAGATTCTGGATACTGCTGCCTGCCCCTGGGCCCCCTTCCTTGCTGGTTATTTATTACCCAGCTCAGGGAGAGGTTCCTGGTTTTTTAGGTGAATGGTTTGGGTTGTTTGGGTTTTTTTTGTCATAGAATCATAGGATTGTTTGGTTGGAAAAGACCTTTGAGATCATTGAGTCCAACCATCCCTGTCCACTACTGAACCAGACCCCTGAGCACCTCATCTGCCTGTCTTTTAAATCCCTCCAGGAACGGCAACTCCACCACCACCGCCTCTGCCGATGCCTGAGAACTACTTCCATGAAGGAATTTTTCCTGATGTCCTATCTAATCCTCCCCTAGCACAACTTGAGGCCGTTCCCTCTCATCCCGTCACTTGTTACTTGGGAGGAGAGACCAACGCCCAACTCACCACAACCTCCTTTCAGAGGGCTGCTGAAAGCGATGAGGTGTCCCCTCAGCCTCTCCAGGCTAAACAACCCCAGGTCCATCAGCTGCCTCTCATAACCCTTGTTCTCCAGCCTCTTCACGAGCTCTGAGTCCCTTCCCTAGATGCACTCCAGCCCCTCAATGTCCTTCTTGGAGTGAGGGGCACAAAACTGAGCCCAGGATTCAAGCTGTGGCTTTTAAATTGGGTGTTTTCAGAGTCTTTTCCCAAAGGAAGGTATCTCCTGGAGGAGAACCCTGCAAACAGGCCAGCACTGTTTTAAAGTCACTGACTGAAGGAGCATCATCTTATCAGGGACTGCAGGATCAGGGTAGGAGCCGTCTGTCGCTGTGTGCTGCAGAATTATTGGTTTTCCTAAGCAATACTTTGCCACCTTAATAACAGCCAGTGCAGCAGTAAAGAGCTGTCAGGGCCTGCGGCTTCGTGGTGGGACGTAACCAGTGCTGTTTAATATTTTTATTGATGACACAGACAGTGAGACTCAGCAAGTTGGCAGATGACACCAGGCTGAGTGATGCAGGTGTCACACCAGAAGGACAGTATGGCATCCAGAGGGACCTGGACAAGCTGGAGAGGTGGGGCTGAGAGAACCTCATGAGGTTCAACAAGGCCAAGGGCAAGGTCCTACACCTGGGTCAGAGCAATCTGTGGTTTCATTACAGGCTGTGGGATGAAGAGATTGAGAGCAGCCCCGAGGAGAAGGAGGTGGGGTGCTGGGGGTGGTGAAGGCTCTGGGATGACCTTGGAGCAGCTCCTAGTACTGAAAGGGGCTCCAGAAAAGCTGAGGAGAGTCTATTTACAAAGGCATGGAGTGATAAGATGAGGAGGAATGGTTTTGAATTGGAAGGGGGAAGATTTAGGTCAGAAATTCTTCATGATGAGAGTGGGAAAGCCCTGGCCCAGGTTGCTCAGAGCAGTGGTGGCTGCCCCATCCCTGGAGGGGTTACAGGCCAGGTTGGATGGAGCTTGGAGCCCCTGATCCAGTGGGAGGTGTCCCTGCCCATGGCAGGGGGTGGGACTGGATTGGCCTTAAGGTCCCTTCCAACTCAAAGCGTTCTGTGATTTTGTGATTCTATGATCCTAAGCACTTGTTACTTTTTTCCTTTAGGGTGTTTGTATCTGGAATGTGCTTGGACTGATGGCTGTGATCTGCTGAAATAAAAAATTGCAGGTTGTGTGCAGCTATAAGTCTAAAAGGTCATGGCTCTCCTGACCCGATGTTTCTCAAATCCCAAACCATCCCGCTGAGTGTTAAATCGGCAAATAATAGCAGCCATAGATTGTAAGCAGAGTTCTAAACACAGTTTAGAAATACATATACTACCTAAATAATAGTCCTTACTTGGCAGTGTGTCTTGTTTACATGGCTTGCAGCAGGCAACCGCTTAATTAGGATAATTTGGTGGGAAAGAGAGAGCTCTCCAACTCTGGGAGATGCCCTGGAACACAGCAGGGTGCTGGCCTCCACCAGCTTTGAAGCAGAACAGCTTTGCCGGCGTTCCTCCCACCATTTGGCCAGTGTTTGCCACTATAGTCTCTTTCTCCAGCTGTTAAGAGCAGCACAGGGGCTCCAGGAAAGCTGGGGAGGGGCTCTTGATCAGGGAGTACAAGGTTAGGATGAGGGGGAATATTTGAAGCTGAAAGAGGGGAGACTGAGATGAGATCTTAGGAAGAAAGGTGTTGCTGTGAGGGTGGGGAGGCCCTGGCCCAGGTTGCCCAGAGCACTGGTGGCTGCCCCATCCCTGAAGGGGTTCAAGGCCAGGTTGGATGGGGCTTGGAGCAACCTGATCCCATGGGAGGAAGACAGAAATGCCTTGTCTACAGGGATACACAGACTTGCTGAATCTCTCTACTTCACGTAACAAGACAGCAAAGTGGGACACCCTTTTGCCTGCCCACGTTGTGCAGAACTGTCACATTAGTTCTTCTGAGGATCTGGGGCCTGAAAACACCTGGGGTCGTCTGCTTGGGGCTGCCAGGGGACCTTCTTTCCCTTTGTCTCTTGGCAACATTAATTACAGCATTAATTGGCAGGAGTTCCACGCTAAGAAGGGTGTGACAGCCCTTTTAGGGGGAGAGTTCATGCTAAATAGATTCCAGAACATCATCAGACCTTTGAAGTCCTTCCTTTGTTTTGTACTTGCTGGGAGGTGATTATGGCCCTCTGCTCTGGTGAGATCTCACCTGGAGCTCTGCATTCAGTTCTGGAGTCCTCAGCACAGGAAGGACATGGATCTGTTGGAGCAACTCAGAAAGAGTCCATGGAGATGATCCAAGGGCTGGGGCACCTCTCATTCGAGGACAGACTGAGAGAGTTGGAGTTGTTCATTCTGAAGAGGAGAAGGTTCCGGGGGAACCTTAGAGCAGCTTCCAGTGCTGAAAAGGGGCTCCGGGAAAGCTGGGGGGACGGCTCTTGATCAGGGAGTGCAGGGACAGGGCAAGGGGGAATGGTTTTCAGCTGCAAGAGGGCAGATTGAGATGAGGAAGAAAGACCTTAGGAAGAAATGTTTTGCTGTGAGGGTGGGGAGGCCCTGGCCCAGGTTGCCCAGAGCAGTGGTGGCTGCCCCATCCCTGGAGGGGTTCCAGGCCAGGTTGGATGGGGCTTGGAGCCCCTGATCCAGCGGGAGGTGTCCCTGCCTGTGGCAGCGAGGTGGAAATCAATGAGCTTTGAGGTCCTTTCCAACCTAACCCATTCCATTAGTCTGTGATTCTGTGGTTAGTGCAAACATAATGGCTTCCAGTTCATCCAATAAACAATACAATTCTCAGATGGGTCATCATGAGGAGCTCTTCAAAGGAGACAGGGTTGTGAGATGTTGCTCCCTGCTTACCCTGGAGGAGACCATCCTTTGTGTTCAACCCTTGGGCAGCTGTGCTTGGCCCTGTGCAGCCAACACCGCTCCTCCCTGCTGTGACCCTGGCTCAGTTATTCTCCTTCTCCGTCCTCTGATGAAGCACGTAATAGTCTGCAGTCCTGAAATAAATGCACTCTGTCATCCCAAAACAATGAGAACACATGTCACGTTGCTGGAGCCGTGCACAACGGCAGTTCTATTACTTTATTATGGAGCAATGTTCCTGCAAATCCGGCCTCTTCCCCAGCCTCTCCTAGAACTGGCCTACCTGCCTTTTAAAGAATAAGCTTAAAAAAACTGTGGTGAGGAGGCACTGCGCTGCTGCTGCACCAGGATTATTCCAGAAAGCTTGGAATGATTGCTGTTTTGTGTCCTCTCCTTGACTCTGCAGCCATCTGCACCAGGAGCCGACCTGGTTCTCGCGGGGGCGGTGGGAGAAATCCGCTTTGTGGCTGGGGATGGAGGCATCGACAAGCAGGCTGTGGCTGGATCCTGCTGGAGTTCCAGTCCACAGGCAACTAATCTGCTCCTCTGTGACTTGTTGAGGGCAGAAGGGTGGATTTTGGTGTGAAATATGCTCAGGAAAGGCTTTGTGCTCTGGTACAGGGTCTGCTTGGTTTGCAGTGGGTGCAATCCAGAGGGACCTCGACAAACTGGAGAGTGGGGCTGTGAGAACCTCATGAGGTTCAAGAAGGCCAAGGGCAAGGTCCTGCACCTGGGTTGGGGCAATCCCCAATTTCAGTACAGGCTGACGACGACGTGGTTGAGAGCAGCCTTGAGGGGAAGGACACGGCTGGACTTGGGAGTGCCAGCCATAAGCCGTAAGTTCCTCCTCTCTGTGCATCCCTCCTGGGCTTGGTGGTGAGTGCCCATGGCCTGGGTTATGAAAGCAGGTAGGTAACAGTCAAATATATGGAGAGGGATAACAGAAGAGAGAAGCACAATGAGTAGCCCTGCTAATAAATCACCACCAGTAACCTCACATGTCAGCCAAGGGGTTGAAGATGTGTCCTCAGAGGTGATTCTTCCCCTCTGCTCCACTCTTGTGAGAGCCCACATGGAGTCCTGTGTCCAGTTCTGAAATCCCCAACATAAGAAGGAGATGGAGCTGTTGGAATGGGTCCAGAGGAGGCTGCAAAGATGATCCGAGGGCCAGAGCACCTCTGCTCTGAGGACAGGCTGAGAGAGTTGGGGTTGTTCAGCCTGGAGAAGAGAAGGCTCCAAGGAGACCTTAGAGCGACCTTCCAGTACCTGAAGGGGCTCCAGCAAAGCTGGGGAGGGACTTTTTACAAGGATCCAGAGTGAAAAGATGAGAGGGAATGGCTTTAAATTGGAAGGGAAAGGTTTAGACTGGACATTAGGAGGAAATGCTTGATGCTGAGGGTGGGGAGACCCTGGCCCAGGGTGCCCAGAGCAGTGGTGCCCCATCCCTGGAGGGGTTCCAGGCCAGGTTGGATGGGGCTTGGAGCCCCTGAGCCAGTGGGAGGCGTCCCTGCCTGTGGCAGGGGTTGGAACTGGATGGGTTTTAACATCCCTTCCAACCCAAACCATTCTGTGATTCTATGATATTTGCAGTACTTAGCTCATGTATTTTGCTGTCAGCAAAGAGAAATGGATGAACTGAGTGTTAAATCTGTAAAGAGAGTGGAATTCTGTTGCTGGGAAAGAAGGGAAGTTGCTCCAGCTAGGAATTGCCCTGGATTGCTATCCTCAAAATTTATTTTCTTAGTTTTTTTTTCCAGTAAATACCTGTGTTTCTATTGTTGGGAATAAATACAGTACCTGAGAAGTGACAGTCCAATCGGATAACACTCAGAGGCTTCAGTGCCGGTTCTGGTTCATCAGCATTAGCAAAATTATAACAACATTAAATGAAACTCCTCACCTAATATGTCTCCATTACAACTTATCAAAATTTCAACAGACCAAAATTAACACGTTCTTTTAGAAATAAACACTTTATGACTAAAAGCTTGACGACTTTCATGTAGGAATTGGAAGAACAACCTGCAGTGGGGGAAGAGTGGCATTATAAACCTCAAGGTGTTTGTGATGGTTGTGAAACTGCTGTGGTGTTTAGGCTGAGAGATGTATCCTGTAACCTCGTCTGAGATGTTAGAGAGGATGACGGCGTCTGCAGTGTTAGTGCCACTGAAAACTGTTCAGGAAGCTGTATTGGTTAGGATGGAGCTTTTATGTGAACCCCATTCATGCTGTCACTGCATGCTCATAGAATCATGGAATGATTTGGGTTGGAAGGGACCTTAAAGCCCATCCAGTCCCAACCCCTGCCGTGAGCAGGGACACCTCCCACTGGATCAGGGGCTCCAAGCCCCATCCAACCTGGCCTGGAACACCTCCAGGGATGGGGCAGCCAACACTGCTCTGGGCAACCTGGGCCAGGGACTCAGCACCCTCATAGGAAAACATTTCTCCCTCATATCTCAATCTCCCCTCTTGCAGCTGAAAACTCTTCCCTCTCATCCTATCACTGCCCTCCCTGAACAAGAGCCCCTCCCTAATTTTCCTGGAGCCCCTTTCAGTACTGGAAGCTGTTCTAAGGTTTCCTTGGAGCCTTCTCTTCTCCAGGCTGAACAACCCAAACTCTCTCAACCTGTCCTCAGAGCAGAGGTGCTCCAGCACTCTGATCATCTCTGTGGTCTCCTCTGGACCCATTCCAACAGTTCCATACCCTTCTTCTGTTCGTGACTCCAGCCCTGGATACAGGACTCCAGGTGGGGTCTCCCCAGAGCGGAGCAGAGGGGCAGAATCCCCTCCCTCCCTGCTGGCCACGCAGCTTTGGATGCAGCCCAGGACACGGTTGGTTTCTGGGCTGTGAGTGCACGTTGCCGGCTCATGTTGAACTTCTCATCAATGAGCAGTTTGATACTCTCCAAATGGCTCTTGGCATCTAATTGCAATTCAACTTTATGTTTTCATTTTATTTTGTCTTTTCTGCTGTTTTTCAATCCATCTCGTTCTGTTAATGCATTGTACTTAATACACAAAATGTCTCTTGCGAGTATTCCACCATTATCCTGATGAAATAACCATTCATGTACAGCTCCAGCGTGGCACCCGCGCATCCGGAGCTTGGCCGGTGAGTGAAGCCAGGGGTGCTGGGACATCTATTATGATGCTGTTATTATTTACAGGATTGAACACATCCCCTTCATTTCAGCGGGAGCTGCTGAGCGCTTGGCACTTGTATTAAATCTCCTAGGTGAGCACAGGAACGGGAGGGCTGTGGTCCAAAAAACTACAGCGCTTGGTCTTTATCCCATGGGATACTGCTGACTGCATCGCCTTTAAAACCAGGTCAAGCATCCCAACTGACCATCCTCACTATATGCAAAGGGATGAGGACCTGCCCCACATCACCCCCTTGCCAGCAGTGATGCTAGAGCCCCAGCAGCTGGGTATCGAAGGAAAAGGGGGACTTTTTTAGGCAGGACTCAGGTTCAATGCAGAAAAGGCAGCGTTTCCTATCTCTTCATTAGCCAGCTAATCCCCAGAAGGGTTTCCCCGGTTATCCCCCAGCGGCTTATTTTCAAGAGTCTTGGCTGGGAGCCCTTGCTGTGTTAGCTGCTCATCAGTGCTTTGAGACATCCACCACAGCCCAGGTGGCCAAGAAGGCCAATGGCATCTTAGCTTGGATCAGAAACAGGGTGGCCAGCAGGAGCAAGAAAGGGATCGTCCCTCTGGACTCAGTGCTGATGAGGCCGCATCTCAAATCCTGGGTTCAGTTTTGGGCTCCTCACTCCAAGAAGGACCTTGAGAAGCTGGAGCACATCCAGAGAAGGGGAACAGAGGTGGGGAAGAGGCTCTGGGAGCAGCTGAGGGAACCGTGGTTGTTTATTCTGGATCAGAGGAGTCTGAGGGACACCTAATCACTCTCTGCAATTCCCTGAAAGGAGGTTGTGGCAAGGTGGGTGCTAGTCTTTTCTCCCAAGTAACAAGGGATAGGACAAGAGAAGATGGCCTTAAGTTGTGCCAGGGGACGTTTAGTTTGGATATCAGGAAAAAGTTTGTTACTGAAAGAGTAGTGAAGCACTGGAAGAAGCTGCCCAGGACAGTGGTGGAGTCTCCATCCCCGGGGAGGTTCGAAAAGTGTGTAGCTGTGGCACCTGGGCACGTGATTTAGTTGGCACGGTGGTGTTGGGCTGGTGGTTGGACTGGATGATCTTAGAGGTCTTCTCCAACCTTAATGATTCTATGACGAAGTAGGATGGAATCAGCAAAAAGATTGCACACTGGTAACCTTTGGAAATCCGAGCACTGCGCTTGTGGGTACAGAGGCTTTGCTTACACACCGGTGGGTTATGGCTGGGACCTAATGGATTACTTAAATAATGTGCATAACTTCCAAAATGTCTCAGGTGGTCCAACTGGGATTTATGCAATATATCTAGGTCATCCATACAGTGACCTCGCGTCACTTTTGCAGGTGTGATCTGCCAATCTGTGCTATTAAAGCCATCTGTCCTTTGCAGAAGATGCTTCAATATCTCAGTGAGAAACAGCAGATCAGCTTTTGGGGAGCAGAAGGTGCTTTGCTTTCTGGAGCAATGAAGCATCTCTGTTTCCAGTGGCATAAATCTCGCCTTCTTGCTTCCTGCAAGACACACCACCGCAGCCTGCCTTAAATGCAGCACAGTCATGGTGAGCAGGTTCCTCTGCAGCATCCGATGGTGGGTCCGTGGCAGGCAGCGAGGGCTGAGCAGGGAGCAGCAGAGTTGCTCTCCTGCAGGGCTGCTGACATTTCTCTCTCTGCTCTTTCAGGGTTACCTTTCTGAAGGCTTGGTAACGAAGTGGTATCGCTCCCCTCGCCTCCTCCTCTCGCCAAACAACTACACCAAAGCCATCGACATGTGGGCAGCTGGCTGCATCCTGGCAGAGATGCTGACGGGAAGGATGCTCTTTGCTGGTAGGTTTTTGCCTCTCTGTTGATTAATTTTTTTCTCCCCTCCTGCCTCCTTTGCTCCCCAGTTCGAAGGCTTTTTAGCATGGCAGAGGGAATTTCCTTCTCTTTTTGGCCAGCATCACCACAGGGATCCTACATTTGGTTCTTAGCCATGAGAGTAGTCTCCGGCGTGAAGTTTACTCACAAAGGCTCTACTCTTAGAGGGTCTCTTGTTTGGTGCAAACTGCCCTGGTGCAGGCAGGCCCTTGGGGCTAGAGAAGAGTTCCCATCTTGATTTTCACTCTTCCTTCTTGCGCTTATCCGGAATGGATGCAGGGTGGTATGGGTGTGATGGCACAGAGTCGGAAGCCACTGGACTGTGGGGTGTCTGAGGCCAGCCGGGGTCAACAGTGCCTCTGTGCCAAGCCTTGCCAGGCAGGGATGGCCTTCTGCGAAAAGCAAAACCCCAAACAAAGAACAATTCTGATGAAACAACAAAACCTTTTTCTGTTTCTGGATTTCCGACAGAAAATAAGAGCTGCTTGTTGGGAGAAAGGACGCTAAAAAATATCACAGGGTGGAGTATAATGACATGAGACAATGCAGCCCTGTCCCATGAGGTTTGTGCTCTGTGCTGTGGATTTTAATTGTGATTGATTGGTGTTTTCAAGGTATTTATTTTCTCTGAAGGAAAACATTTGAATACCATTTCCAGCATGAATTGCTTCCTGTAGGCAATGATAAGGGGTTCAGCGTTGGCTGACCCATGCAAGGAGCTCAACTGCAGCCCTGAGTTGTCCTGCAGTTTTATCAGTGATCATCATGAAATCCACAGTGAGGAAACCCAGAATTAGTCTAAACCAGTCCTATGACATTAAACATATTCTACAGAGGCCCATATTTGTCGTTTGTTGTATTTTCTGTGAGCAAATTCAGAGCCAGAGGTGGTTCAGTCCTGCTCAGGGGCTGCCTGGCTGGAGACACGTAGCTGGAACCCCGTTTCTCTTAAACAGGGGTGTGGATGTGCCAGTGATCTCACAGCTGTGCTTTTTGCTGTCCTTCCCAGCTTCCAAGTAGCTGCTTGTAGATTTGGAAGTTCCAGGATATTCCTATAAGCAGGCATTGGAGTAGTAAAGGTGCAGTGAAAGGCGAAGAAGACAAAAAAAAATCACTGACGAGGAATGTGTAGTTATCAGTGCAGTTCAGCTCTGACATTCTGGAGAAACAAATATTTATTTAATAGAGTTCCGAAAATGCTATTGTAGAGCACAAAACTGTGCTTCCCAAGCAGGACATGGAGCTGCTCATCTAGGAATGCAGGAGATGCTCTCCTCCTGTCGAAGCAGCTGCCTTCGTGCCCAATGTTTGCAGCAATGCTCCTCCTTGGTTATCTCTACTATCACCCGTTAGTGTTTTGAGTGACAAGATTCAACGCATTCCGTGAGCAGCTGTTTGCAGAGTTTGTAAATAAATAATTATACCCATTAATAATGGAAAAGGACATTTTCTTCACAAATATTCCAGTGCACTGCTGAGTTCCGCAGCTGGTGCTCGATTGCAGCTGCTCTGTCACTCCCTCTGTGTTCCCGCTTGCAGCTTCCATGTTTCTTTTGTGAAAGCTGAAAATTAAGCAGTCGGTTTCATTTCAGGGAAATCATTAAAACTGCCTTTCTCTCCTTCCTTCCTCTTGTCCTCAGTCTTTCTACCCCAGATTTCTTTAATGCAGGGTCTTCAGCTCTGAAAATTATGCATCAGACCTGGCTGCTCCTACCACATCCCTGGAATATATTCCAGGAGCAGGAATGTCTCTTGTGTGCCACTTGTCTCTGCAGACACAGAGCATTTTCTGTCCTGCTGGGGATGCTGCATGTGAGGGAGCTCCTGAGGCTGCTCTGCCAGCCACCTCCCCTAGCAGAGCCATGGTTTGCACCATGGAAGAGTCTCCAGTCTTTCTGGGTGAAAGCAAATTGGATGACATCTTCCCAGGGCTCAGAAACCGAGCTACCCCCAAGTGAAACAGAGGAGCAGAAGCAAACCCCAGCGTGATGCCAGAAGCCTGGTCCTGCAGGAGTTGCACTGGATCAGAGCGAAGTGCTGCCTTTTATTAAACTGGATGTAGCTGGAGCCCCAGGGAAATCTTTTTGGACTCTCAAGTCACTCTCTGGTCCCCTGTACCAATTCCTTGTGTCAAGGAGCAAAACAAGACTTGCATGTCCGGGTCCTTCTCTGGCCATTCCCACCATAGTAACCAAATAAAGAGCTCATCTTTATGCTGGCTTTTCAAACTGTGCTTGACCCAGGTCTCAGCCCCAGCTTGATTTATTTTTTTGCTCTTTGTGGTGGAAGTTATGTTGGTTGACACCAGCTGCCGACCACCTCTGTGTCCATGCTGGTCCTTCATGCTCCCTTCCTGGCTAAGGCAGAGGCAAAGGCAGCTCTGGGGTGTGATTTGCCTGGCCTCTGTCAGCTCTCTGCCTTAGGTGAGATGGACCGTGCCTTAAAATGTTTATTTCCCCACTACTGCTCGTGAAGAGCACCTGGAGAAGAAGCTGGAATGCCCATGCTGGTGTTGCACGTGGCTACAGGTGAGATCAATCCTTTCCCAGCTGCCCAGGCAAGATGCCCCAGCGCAGCCCTTTGGTTTGGTTCCTGAGAGTCCATGGCACATCAGAGATCAAGAGACGGGATTTGGCAGATCATAGGCTGGGCTCAGCCAGACAAGCATCCCTTCTTCTCTGCTTTCCAGCCCTATGCAATCGCTTAATTAGCCCCCAAATGATGGCAAGGTGCTTAGTTAATGGTTGGGGATCAAAATTGAAGCTTGAGGATCCAAAGGAATGTCAGAAAGATGTGTCAAGGGATGGTTAGGCTGGGTGTTAGGGAAACATTCTTCCCCCAGGGTGTGGTGGAGCACTGGAACAGCTCCCAGGGAAGCAGTCACAGCACCAAGACTGACAATATTCCAGAAGCATTTGGCCAAAGCCCTCAGACCCACAGTTTGGATGTTGCGGGTGTCCTCTGCAGGGACAGGGGCTGGGATCGATGATCCTTGTGGGTCCCTTCCAACTCAGGACATTCTGTGATTCAATTATTTTATGGTTCAAAATGCATATTCCTTTCAGGTTGCTTTAAAGATAATCTATAGAGTTGTTAGGGCAAAGTCCTGGCCTTTGCCACATTTTCCTGGTCTCCTCTTACACTAGTAAGCGAAGAAGAGGCAGGATGGGAGCCTGGCGGTGGGGCAGGGTGCCCATGGTGTTCCATGCCACGTACCATCTTTCATTGCTTTCGTGTCCAAAGAGAAGGAGAATAAAAACTCAGTCACTCAGAACAGCTAAAACTGAATCACAGAATCACAGGTTGGGAGGGACCTCAGGGATCATCTGGTCCAAACTTTTAGGCCATTTATAGTTTGAATGGCATGGCCCAGCACCCTGTTGAGCTGAGCCTTAAAAGTGCCCAGTGCAGAGGAATCCACGGCTGCCCTGGAAAGATGATTCCAATATCTCAGTGTTCTCATGGGGAAACATTTTCTTCTGGAATCTAATTGGAATCTTCCCAGGAGCAACTGAGCCCCGTTACCCCTTGTCTTTTCTATGTGACTCCTCATAACAAGGGCATCTCCATGCTCTTGGCAGACACTCTTTATGTACTCGTGCCTGGCAATAAGGTCTTCCCTAAGCCTTTTCCTCTCAAGGCTGAACAAACCCATTTCTCTCAGCCTTACCTCGTATGGAAGGTTTCCTCGTTATCTGATCACCGCCGCAGCCCTTGTCTGCACCCTCTCCAGCCTGTCCTCCTCCTCCTAGAGAAACACGCTGCACAACAGCGTGGCTTCATCTTTGCATTTGCTTTTTTCCTCTTTTTTTTGGGAGACAGAGCTTGTCCCTGGCCAGATGCAGCCATGCTCTGCGGCTGCAGGACGAGACTTTCAGAGAGGCCTTGGTCACCAGCAAACACCCTGTGGGAAATAACACTGGTGGAGTTCCCAGAATGTTGCAGACCTCCAGTAATTGCCTTACAGTGGATAAAGTGTTTTTTGAGTGTGCGTCAGCAGCAGCGTTTAGATGGGGTGCTTAGCATAAGTCAATATAATTAACTCTGTACTCTGTCTGGGGTGCTTTAGCAGCGCAGTTAAATTAAGGCGGTCAGTTATTAGGATTAGATGTTGCTCCCTGCCTTCATTCTCCTACGCCAGTTAACAAATATGAGCAGAGAGAGACCCCCTTGCCCTCCCCACAGTCCCTTCTCTGGGTTGTGTGGTGGCTGGAGCTGCTTTGGCTTTGGCCGAACCTTGAGAGGGCACAAGAAATTCGGCTAACCCAAAGCTCACAGGAGTGTACCTCATTTTCTGCAGCTAAAATCTGATTCACAGACCTTTGGAGAGCTCCTCACCACGAACAGGATGGAAAGCAGGGAAGAGCATCCCTAACTGAGCGACTACAGCTCCCTCCAGTGACTCTTCCACCCTCTGCTGTTGAAGCAAGACAAAATAGGAGGAAAAGAAAAGCTGCCTGTCCTTGCAGATATTCAGGGGATTCCCCAGTGGGGCTGTGCCCAAAATCAAGAACTAGGAGCTAGCATGGGGGATTTTCCCATGGGATCAGTGTTTGCTCCCAGAGGATTTGCTAGCAGGGATGCTCAGCTGGGACTTGGCTGCAAGCTCGAGGGAGGGTTCTTTTTCTCCAGAACACAATGCAGAACTCCTCGTCTGCTCCTTGGGTGACGCCATCACATTTCATTCACGCTGTCTGTAGTTCGTGTTTTTCTTTTCAGGAATTAATGCTCCAGAAGGTCCCTAGGAATTACATAAATAGAGGATAATGGTGGAAAATTGAGTTCCTGAGAGCCATAATTCAACACTTCCAGCACTGCATTAGTAGCTTTTTTTTGTGTGACTAAACACGATGCCTTTTGGTGGCCAGATGCCAGCAAAGAGTTTCACTGACAGGAGAACAGCCACGAAGCCTTTTTAATATCCTGTAATTTTGATAGCAACTTGGGAATTAGCCTGACTAACATGGTGTTTTTTTTCCTGACAGTATTCTTCAGTTTCTGCTGGAGCCATGCTGTGAGCCTCCAGACAACCTGAAATGAGTTTTTCTTTAGGAACATGCATTCATCTGCCCAGAACTGACATGAGGGTGTACCTCTGTCTTTTTTGCTTTTCCTATTTCTCTGTCTTCTGAGGCTTTGTTCAGAGCGAACGTGTGCTGCGATGGTGACCAGCTGTGATGTCAGTGTTGGTTTGAACCTCTCTAAGTTCATTGCCACATCCTGGCTCAAAGCTCAGGCATTAGGGTGAAAGTGGCCATGACTCCGTTGAATAAAACCTTGTTGTAGTGGTGAGGCCATGAGGGATGGAGACCCGTTCCCAGCCTCAACATTTGGGCCTTCTCTTCCCCACGGGAGGTGTGTATTTGGGGTTCGTCTCCATGAATGTGGTTGTAGAAACCCATAGGGAGCTCTGGGATAGAGACGGCAGCCTCCGTGGGGTACCAGGGACCTCCAAAGGGACGGGGTTGCTTGAGGGCTTGATGCCAGCAATGTACGTTCACAGCCCAGAAACCAACCATATCCTGGGCTGCATCCAGCAGGGAGGGAGGGGATTCTGCCTCTCTGCTCTGCTCAGGGGAGACCCCACCTGGAGTGCTGCACACAGCTCTGGCATCCTCAACACAGAAAGGACATGGAGCTGCTGGAGCAGGTCTGGAGGATGCCATGAAGATGATCCAAGAGCTGGAGCACCTCTGCTCTGAGGACAGGCTGAGAGAGATGGGGTTGTTCAGCCTGGAGAAGAGAAGGCTCCGGGAAGACCTTAGAGCAGCTTCCAGTGCTGAAAGGGGCTCCAGGAAAGCTGCGGAGGAGCTCTTGATCAGGGAGTGCAGGGACAGGATGAGGGGCAACGGTTTTAAGCTGAAAGAGGGGAGACTGAGATGAGATCTTAGGAAGAAATGTTTTCCTGTGAGGTTGGGGAGGCCCTGGCCCAGGTTCCCCAGAGCGGTGGTGGCTGCCCTATCCCTGGAGGTGTTCAAGGCCAGGTTGGATGGGGCTTGGAGGAGCCTGATCCAGTGGGAGGTATCCCTGCTCATGGCAGGGTTGGAACTGCATGGGCTTTGAGGTCCCTTCCAACATAAACCATTCCATGATTCTATGATCTCCAGCATCCCCTACAAACTGACCTTTCCACTCTCCCTGTGGACTGATCAGAAGAACTGTCACCAACGAGGTTCACTTCTCTTGCTGCAGACTAGCCAGGCACTGCTTGCCCGGGAAGCAGCCTGAAATCCATGTCTGGGACAGCAGGGACTTGGTAGCCCAAAAATCCCCATTGGTTTGTCCGCCCCAGCTGGCTCACTTTCTTAATGGGTAGTCCTGCCTCTAATGACAGACTATTTATATCTGGTGTTTCTGGCAGACAGAAAATCAATAGCGCGACTTGGTATTTCTGCCAGGCTGCTTCTCCAGACACATCAGAAGCTGGAAATCAGCCGCGGAGCTCTTGGTCGCATCCAATAGTGTGCTAAAGAATGGGATTAATGTTCATTAACAGTTGGCTCTGCTCCGCTTCACTGCCACTTCTGTCCTCTCACTGACTGGTAGTTAGTCTTCAGTGGAGGCTTAGGGGTGTATCCTGAAGGAAAATTATTGAAAATACATGATTGCTCATAGCAGTCGTGGGGATTGTCAGCATCAGAACCTTGACTTGGTGCCCAGCAGCCGCCAGGAGCTGGTCAGAAAATGGCTTTCCCACTGGGAAAGCACGGAGGTAGGGCATTTGCATTCATTTAAAGCTGAAGATCTGGGAATCCTGAAGCTGGGTTCGTGATTCAGGTGGCCAAGAATACCAGTGGCATCTTGGCTAGTATCAGAAACAGCGTGGCCAGCAGGAGCCAGGAGGTGATTGTGCTCCTGGACTTGGCACTGCTGAGGCTGCATCTCAAATCTTGGGTTCAGTTTTGGGTCTCTGACTGCAAGAAGGACATTAAAGGCCAGGAGCACGTCCAGGGAAGGGCACGGAGCTGGGGAAGGGTCTGGAGCCCAGAGGTTACAGGAGGCAGCTGAGGGACCTGTTGTTTTTTATCCAGGAGAAAAGGAGGCTTAGGCAGAGGAGGCAGAGATCTTGTCACTGTCCACAAGTGCGTGTAAGGAGGTTGTAGCGAGGTGGGTGTTGGTCTCTTCTCCCAAATGACGGGTGATGGGATGAGAAGGAATGGCCTCAAGTTGCACGAGGAGACATTCAGATTGAACATCAGGAAAAACTTCTTCACAGAAGGGGTTCTCAGGCCCTGGCAGAGGCTGCCCAGGGAGGTGGTGGAGTCCCCGTCCCTGGAGAGGTTTAAAAGATGGGCAGGCAAGGTGCTCAGGGGTCTGATTTAGGTCAGGCACAGTTGAACTTGATGATCTCAAAGGTCTTTTCCAACCTAGGGATTCTATGATTCCATGATTCTATTGTTGGGGTTGTAGCAGCACTTTCTGTCACCATGCACAGAGGAGCTTTGCTTGGTGTAGCACAGCAAGTGGCAGGGAGATGCAGTGATCCTGTCAGGTACTTCCCTTCCTGGCCACAGTCCTGTGAGCTGGGATGGTTCATTTCAGGTTACGAATGAGCCCCTGCGTAGTGTTGATTAAAGACGGCCGTCAGTTTTAAGCTGTTTGAGCCAATATCTGACTCCAGGATGGACTCAGCCAATGGCTAATCACAGAACCATAGAATGTTTGGGTTGGATGCGACCTCAAAGCCCATGCAGTTCCAAACCCCTGCCATGGGCAGGGACACCTCCCACTGGCTCAGGGGCTCCAAGCCCCATCCAACCTGGCCTGAAACACCTCCAGGGATGGGGCAGCCACCACTGCTCTGGGCAACCTGGGCCAGGGCCTCCCCACCCTCACAGGAAAACATTTCTTCCTAAGATCTCACCTCAGTCTCCCCTCCTTCAGCTGAAAACCATTCCCCTCGTCCTATCTCTGCACTTCAATGATTTCAGTCAGGAAGAGTTTTGTAGCCAATTTAAATACACGGGTAGGTTAGTCAGAAGGCTGCACAGCCAGCCTAAGGGGGATTACACCAGGAGGACAAATTGTGTGGCTTAACTCTTTCACCCTTAAAAAGAAGGGACCCATCTGGGAGTCCTATCGCATTTTCCTTAGAGCAAAGAGTGGTGGATAATGCGGGGATGCATCAGTGTGGAGGGGCTGGCAGATGTGGCACTGCAGGGACATTTCTTGTTTTGGAGAGCTAGACAAGCAGGACAGTGGCCAACAATACCAACCCCTGTGATTTAACTACTGGGACTCATCTCACTGCCTGTTTTCTGCCTGTTTAGGGGGTCATGAGCTGGAACAGATGCAGCTTATCCTGGAGACGATCCCTGTTATCCATGAAGAAGACAAAGAAGAGCTGCTCAAAGTGATGCCCATGTTCATCAATAGCACCTGGGAAGTGAGGAAGCCACTGCGCAAGCTGCTCCCCGAAGTGGACAGTGAAGGTACCGTAGTGTCCGTGGCTTCAGAAATGTTCTTCTCTTGGGACTTCCCCCAGCTGCCGTGGTTTTCCGACCTGTTTCCTTCTGGTGTCACAGGAATTGCAACATAAGGCCAAATACCTGAACCCTGGTGAATGAGAGTTCAGATATCTGACAGTCTGCAATGGTCATTCCCACCTGGAGCTCACTGGGCATCTCCATGGGTGTCCTCCCAAGTCCTGCTGGCCATCCCACCAGGGATGGTGTGGGCTGCAGGGCAGCATCCTGATGCAGAAGTGTTCTTGCAGGTAGCTCGTGGAGAAATAAGGGTGAAACAGTCTTAAAGAGTGCACCTTCAGAGGACATCCCATTTTTGCCAGACTTGCTTCCCTCCCTTCCTGTTCCTTTCCTTAAGCTGTGAGTAAGGGTTCAGCCCAGAAGTTTTCGTTTTCTTGCTGTGCTTTTTTGAATGGGCACAGTTGTGTAGTACAAGAAAATAAATGTTTTACCCCACAGATCATAAGATAATAGAATCATGGAATAGTTTGGGTTGGAAGGGACCTCAAAGCCTATCTGGTTCCAATGCCCTGCCACAGGTAGAGACACCTCCCACTGGATCAGATTGATCCAAGCCCCATCCAACCTGGCCTTGAACCCCTCCAGGGATGGGGCAGCCACCACTGCTCTGGGCAACCTGGGCCAGGGCCTCCCCACCCTCACAGCAAAACATTTCTCCCTAAGAGAATCTCCCCTCAATCTCCCCTCTTTGAGCTGAAAACCATTCCCCCTTGTCCTGTCCCTAATCCAGAGCCCCTCCCCAGCTTTCCTGGAGCCCCTTTCAGTCCTGGAAGCTGCTCTAAGATCTCCCCACAGCCTTCTCCTGGCAGAACAACCCCAGCTCTCTTGGTCTGTCCTCATACAGGAGGTGCTCCAGCCCTTGAATCATCTTCATGGCCTCCTCTGGACTTGCTCTAACAGCCGCATGTCCTTCCAAATGCCTGAACTCTGTGAGATGGTTGCTACAGGCAGAAACGAGACCTCCAAGTTCTGGACATCACTCATGTTGGGCTGTCACGGCCTGCAATGCTCAAATACTGCTTCAGCCACTTCACTCCTTTGAGTGGAGCTTAAAAAACCCCAGGAGTGTGTTGTGGCAAGGAGGCTGCAATCCACTGGCTTTGGGATCTGAACTTTTCCATTTTGCAGGCAGTGGGGGCTTGCAGAGCGGCAGTCAGAGTTGAGCCATGTGCACCAACCCTCTTCAGAGCCTTTTCCAAGACTTAAACTACATCTGCTGGCTTTTGGGAAGAAGTCAACACTTCTTCCTTATAAGAAAACTGCTATACGGGCTTGGCAATGCGATACCCATTGTCCTGAGTTACCCGGGGACCACGTCAGCCTCCGGCAAGCAGGAATGAATTTATTCCCCGTCGTTACTGTGGGAAGAAAGGTCACCTGCACCCCGTACATAATTCATCGACATTTTCCTGCCTCTCTGACCTGTAATATATCATAATACATAACTCCTAATACATCATCCCACTGTGCTTCTTGCCTGCAGTCAGTGACCTTATGAAGCTATTGATTCCCTCCTACTTAATTAGTCCAAGGAATGAAATAATCTCATGGGAGACAAACGGATATTGGTTATAGTTGGAGCACTGAGGTGACAGGTGTGGCTTGCCCTTTCTCCTGAGGGATTTTGCCAGTAAAGAAACCGTCCCATTCACACAATTAGATCTTTAATGAGGATAACCACAATGAGGATGGTGAGGCCCTGGCCCAGGTTGCCCAGAGCAGCGGTGGCTGCCCCATCCCTGGAGGTGTCCAAAGCCAGGTTGGATGGGGCTTGGAGCCCCTGATCCAGCGGGAGGTGTCCCTGCCCATGGCAGGAGGGTTGGAACTGTATGCGCTTTGATATCCCTTCCAACCCAAACCATTCCATGATTCCATGATTTCAGAAGGTACAAGGCAAAAGTGGTAGTTGAAGAAAAGCTTCGTTCCTCTTCACATTATCTGAACTCTAAGGGGCTCTTCTATGCACCAAGAATCAATGGAATAAGCAACATCTTTGATGATAGGATGTGATCTTTTCACACAGCCCCGTTAGAAGGAGTCATCAAAGAAGTCACAACAAACCCCATGCGTTTAGAGTTATTTCTAGTCACTGTAATTGCACTTAATTTTCTCCTTCATCATTGTAGAAAGAGTTTGTGCTCCATAGTCTTCCTGAAGTAATTCTAGGCACTCAGAATTCTTTAAATATTAATAGACAAAGTAATTGCATAGTGTTGGTCATGCCAAAGACTTTTAAAAATGGCACTTTAAATCTAATCCCCCTTCAGCTCACATAAAGACGTGAAATCAGTTGTCTGGAATGCAGTGTGCTTGTTGAATCGATCTGGGAGCATGAAATAATAACCTGACACTGTCCTAAGGTCTTTTTAGGGCACGAAAAAGTGTTCTTAGTGTTCTGGCCTGGGATAAAATGTCTAAATACTGTCCTGTGGAGGTATGATGCTCTCGCTGTCATCCCTTCCCCTTGCTAGACGAGGTGATGCCTGCATGATGTAGGACTGCTCCTCTGCAAGCACACAGCTCCCACGGGAGGTAGGATGGATGTAGCAAGGCCAGAAGGGCCCCTTTTAAATGCACATGGGATGAGACCTGTAATTTCTTCCTTGCTTTGAGGGGATTTGTTATGGGGGTAATTCACAAGGCTCATCCTGAAATGGAAGCTGTTATTGCTTTTGAGGAATTATTGAGCTTGTTCCTCTCTGCTTCACAGCTATTGATTTCCTGGAGAAAATACTGACGTTTAACCCTATGGATCGATTGACGGCAGAGATGGGTCTGCAGCACCCTTACATGAGTCAGTATTCCTGCCCCGAGGATGAGCCGGTGTCGCAGCACCCATTCCGGATTGAAGATGAGATTGATGATATCTTACTGATGGAAGCCAACCAGAGCCAGATGTCCAACTGGGACAGGTATGGTACCCAGGGCTGGGCTGGAGACCAGTCACCAGCTTAGATTCTTTAGGCAGGGCTTGACCAGTGAGTCTTGGATCTGCTGTTGGTTGGGTTCAGCCACATGTGCTCAGCACCCACAGAGGATCCCTGCTTCTCCCTCTTCTTGCCATATTTTAACTCTGACTCAAGCCTGCTCCTTCCTAAAGCCGATGAGACGTTGATCATTGATTTCCATAGGGAGCAGGTGTGCAGTCTGCACATTGCAGTTACCAGGTGTCTTTCTGCTCTTGCTTTTTTTAACAGCCTGTGTTGTCTTCATTTGAGTTACATTGCTGCCATTCTTCCCTCCACCTTCTGTCCCTAAAATGCAAATTATAAAATAATGTAATTCTTTTACCTTTCAGGGTCTCAGCCTGACTTGGAGCTCCGTATTTATAATTTTTCAAGACACACAAGGCCACAGACCAGTGGTCTTTTTAAATTGTGTTGAATTTTAAATGGTTTGCTGAAAGTTGTGCAGGAAGGTTAGAACAGATCAAAGCCTTGGGTTGAGGTCTCTGGTGTCCGAGATGACAACCCCGGTTACTAGGCCAGTCCCAAATCGGAGCAGGTAGGACAAAATAAGCAGCTCAGAATTAATGAGTTTCCCTGTCCGAAAGAGCTTCTTCCACCTGAGCAGGCTGAGCTGGCTGAGAGTGTCTGCAGTGGTGTTCCTCTCAGCCCATCAATTAAATCTCCTTGCCTTCTTGATCCACTGTATTTCACCAGCATTGGAAAAATAATCCTCAGGAATCCCTTGCCTTTGCTGTTATTAGTCTCTTTGCCTGGGTGAACAAGTGTCAGGATGGAAAGAAAAAAAAAAAGGAGAGCAAAGCTGTGGAAAGGGATTTGGGGCTTCTGCTCGATGGCGAGTTGAATGTGAGCCAGCAGTGCCCTGTCAGCCGTGTCCTGGGGTGCATCTAGCACAGCATCGCCAGACGGGCCAGCAAGGGGATTGTCCTGCTCTGCTCTGCACCTTGAGTACGAGGTGCAGTTTTGGGCACCACAGGATGAAACAGATCTAAAGCTACTGGAGAGTGTCCAGAGGAGGGCGTGGAGCTGGTGAAGGGTTTAGAGGGGAAGCCATGTGAGGAGCAGCTTGATCTCTTCTCACTTGATCTCTTCAGGCTGGAGAGGAGGAGACTGAGGGGAGACCTCATCATGGTCTACATCTTCCTCACAAGGGGAGGA
Source organism: Cuculus canorus (assembly GCF_017976375.1). Classification (NCBI taxonomy): domain Eukaryota; kingdom Metazoa; phylum Chordata; class Aves; order Cuculiformes; family Cuculidae; genus Cuculus; species Cuculus canorus. The sequence continues at coordinate 76,879,262 of NC_071441.1, forward strand.
GGAGGAGCAGGTGCTGAGCTCTTCTCTCTGGTGACCAATGACCAGACCCAAGGGAATGGCAGGAAGATGCGCCAGGGGAGGGTTAGGTGGGACATTAGGAAAAGATTCTTCGCCCAGAGGGAGGTGGAGCACTGGAACAGCTCACGGCACCAAGCCTGACAATATTCCAGAAGCATTTGGCCGAAGCCCTCAGAGACACAGTGTGAATGTTGGGGGTGTCCTGTGCAGGGACAGGGACTGGGCTCAGTGATCCTTCATCCTTCCAGCTAAGGTCATTCTGTGATTCTAGGATGGAGGCTGGGGGACACAGGTAAATCAGGGAAAGAGGAAAGCTGGAAGCGTTTCTCAGTGTATCTATCTTCAGTGTTATCCACACAGCTCCAGGATCCCTGCCAGTTACAGTCACCAAAGCAGCAAATCAATTGTTGGAGGTCACCCCTTTATCTCTTGGCTTTTATATCTCGGTGTGACACAAGAAGTTGGGATGAGGGCTGTTGGTCCTTCCACTCACCTGGGGACATCTGCTGTAGGGCAGTTAAGTCTGCAACACAAGCTGAATGTTTTAGAGATGGGAAATGACCTTGCCTGTGTGTCGTGGGACACCCAAAGGGCTGGGACATAGAATCCCAATAACTGGGATAACACACCTTTGAAAGGCAGCTCGGTTAGTGACCAGTAAACCAGATTTCACTTTGAAAATCATGTACAACACTGGATGTTGTCAGCTAATTGCAATCAAGGGAGGTTGAGTGGCTTGAGAAGTTATTGCTTAGCAAGATGACCCTTCAGGGATGCTCTCGGTCCGTGACATCAGAGCAAACTGGTGATATCCAGTCTCGGTGGGGTTTTAACTTCATCTTTTTTACTCTCAGGGCAACAAACAAGAAGCGCTCACACCATGGGCGCTTGTCTCTTGTCTAAGCGACGATTTGATTATTGATACTGTTAATTATGTTTGAATCCCAAGCGGAGGGAAGATGATGAATGGCTAAATGAAGGAGCATATGGTTTGGTTGTTGGGCTTCTATCCCCGCTATTGGCCCTGTCTTAGACTGTTGATAAAACCTCATCCCCCCGCCTTTCTTAACACACAAGAAAAAGGTCTCTACTGTCAATAAGAAAGTTTATAACAAAGCCTCATCTCCATGTCTAACAGCAGTGTGTCTTTCGCAGGTATCACGTAAGCCTCTCCTCTGACTTGGAATGGAGACATGATAAATACCATGATATGGATGAGGTTCAGCGCGACCCCCGGGCAGGGTCTGAATCCGTCGCTGAAGAAGTACAAGTCGACCCACGGAAATACTCACAAAGCAGCTCAGAGAGGCTCTTGGAGCTATCCCACTCATCTATGGACCGAGTATTTGATGCCGATTGTGGGAGATCGTGTGATTACAAAGTGGGATCACCTTCCTACTTGGACAAGTTATTGTGGAGAGACAATAAGCCCCATCATTACTCAGAGCCCAAGCTGATTTTGGATTTATCCCACTGGAAAAGAGCAACCATAACACCTGCAGCTGAGCTATCACTGGAAGAGGAACCATCTAACCTCTTTCTGGAGATTGCTCAGTGGGTGAAGAGCACGCAGGTGGGTCTCGAGTGTCCCACTTCTCTTCCGGAGATTCAGGAACGGAGTCTGCCGGCTTCTCCTCACCATCTCCACCAAGAACCCACAGAGGTGAACAAAGAAACAGACCCTGAGTTTAACTTGGACGTCTTCATCTCCAGAGCACTGAAACTTTGCACAATACCCGAGGATATGCCAGACAACAAGCTCAGTGACATCAATGGGGCCTGCATATCTGAGCACCCCGGTGAGATTGTACAAACAGAGGTGTACCAGAAAGAACGATGGTGAGGAACCCCGCACCGGGAAACCCCGCTGTGTCTCCCCGTTCCTCTCCAATGGTGTGGCCAGTTCCCTGGAGCTGAGTGGCTTCTGTCTGTTATTGAACATCTGTTCTTTACACGACACTGAATGCCTTTTCCTGAAAAGGCAAGCACAAACCACATGCCCCTTTTGATGCCTTAGAAATACCTTTAAGGGAATCAAGAGGTGTGAATGAAATATTGAGTTTCTTACACTGCCTTAACACTCTTGCCTTGCAATCTCTGGGACTTGTTTGAAACTTAAATGTACTTGGGAAAAATGACAGTACATGATAAGTTTACAAATAGAAGGTCAAATCAGCTTCTTTTCCTTTCTTTTTCTATGGCATCTTAAAATGATGAGGACAAAGTCAGTATTTCTGTTATGCAGATTCCCTTCTGGTCTGATGGGTTCTCAAACTGCCAAACTCTGAGCTCCCTTGAGGCACCCGTGTGCGTACAGGTGGTATGGACAGAAGCGACCACGGGCTTCAAGTGTCCATGGTCAGCCAGCAGGGAGTGGAAGTAGAGGTAGAGTTTGGCCATCAAACAGAAAATAACTCTTGGAGAATATTAATGGGGAAGGAATTTCACCTACAAAATGTGGGCCGCTTTATTTTTTTTGGTTGGACAACAATATTTTCACTAAGCGTGTTCTGCTTGTTTGGTTTCTCGCATAAGTTCTCCCTTCCATTGCACGGGGTAGGTCTGAGGTCTCCGAGTGCTTAGGAAGCCCCGTGTCATGATGCACTTCTGTACAACAGTCCGGTGCTGTGAGTCCTGTCTCAGGCAGATCAGCTGAGTCTGGTGGTAAGGAGCTGAGAGCCAGAAATTGGGCGTCTCCTGGTGCCTGGCACCACCAGCTACACGGACTCAGCAAGGGCAACCAGCTCTGCTGATGAAAAAATGAATGAAACTACTACTGTTTTACCTTCCAACAATGACACTGCGAAGAAAACAACAGTTCCTGTGGCATCAGATTCGTAACTGGCCACTGTGCTTCCGGCTTCTTTGGGAGACGCTGGTGTCAGCAGGCAACCGAGCATGGTTTGTAAATAGACACAAACACAACTGATCTACTGTAACTTCTGTTTTCATCCACACTTCTGAGCACCTTAATAATTAATCAGCTAACAAAAGTTTGTATATGGGAGATATGTTCTATACTTATATTTAATCAAACCCGGCATTTTTTTACATGGAGAACCTGTAAATAATGTCATAAAAGCCAGTCTCTGCTTTCTTTGCCATCGTGTCACTGTGCGCTCCAGCATGGTGATGCTGCTTTCATTTGTGAAAGAGAAACTGCTGTATTTAGTTAACTTCCAGGGCTGTATTTAACTATTGCTCCTATGCGAATTATTTCTACCCTTTTAACAAGCAATCTGACATCTAAATGTCTTGAGATATGAAGAGAACTCTTGTGAGATTCACATGGTAACAGCAGCGTTCACTGTATTAACCCCGGTTTCTGTTCTTGGTGGGACCAGGTACGGGTTTGGCTGTGGGAGAGCTCATGCGAGGTGTTGACAAGCCCAAAAACTTGTTGCTATCCTGAAGATCTCTCCTTAGGCTGATTGAAATGCCGTTACTCCAGCTGTTTAGCGGCATGGGGTGAAGGCTGACGGTTGCATGTGTGGGATCTGGTGGAAGTCCTGGCGCAGAGGTGGAGAAGGCATCTGGAAGACAAAGCTTTTGGAGAGGCGTCTGGAAGACAAAGCCTTTGGAGAAGGCATCGGAAGGCAAAGCCCTTGGTGGAGGGATCTGGGAGGCAAAGCTGTTGGGCTCTGGTCCTTGCTTTGAGTGTCTGGATGTCCCCCATGGTCCTTTAGAAAGGGGAAACAAGGAAGAAACAGTGGGTTGGTTTCCAGTGTGTTGCAGATAATTGATATACCTCAACTAAAGCTCAGCACTTTTACTCGCAGTGGGAGGCACTCAACGAAGAAGCGGCTGGCCCTGCCGTGGATCAGATCCGAATCCGGCTCCAGCAGCCCTCAACTCACCACCCACCATTCTGCTCAGCTTCACCCTGCGCCCGGCGGCAACCAGCAAAGGCTGGGAAGGGGATTGCCGGCGCTCGAGTGACTGTGTGCTTGGAGTGGAGGAGGCAGCAGCTGCCGTCATTGTGCCCTGTCACTCCGTGGTGCGGATAACGCCCAGACGCTGATGGGAGATGCACAAAAGCTGCAGCCAGAGGCAGCAACTGACAATTAGATGTTTAGAGCCAAGGGAGCTGAAACCTGAGGGATAAGACCAGCAATGCGAGAGCTGACTTTTATAACTCTCTTCTGCAGCTGTTTGCTGCCGCTGGGTTTAACACAGAGATGCGCTGATGTGAAGTCAGCAGCGATCAAGCCACACCAGCGGACATCGGTCACCACGTCCTCTGAAACTAGAAGCCATTTTCTGTGTGTTGTTACCTTCAGCCTCAACATCTTCACCAGAGGCGTACACAACTATTTATTACATTGTGCCATGAAAGTAGCTTTTCAATGTCATCCTCTAAGGAGGAGTGGGAGCTTGGGGATTACACAGTTAAAGTCTAATATTAACTTCACTAGAAACAAACTGAGCTCATCGACGCTGCTCTGGATTTTCCATCTCAGTTCATGAGCTGTTACTTAATGTTGTTCCTAAACGCTGGCGTCGTGTGCGGCAAAAGGCGGGGAACAAGGGGATGGATGTAATTTCTTACCTGAGTGTGCTCGGCCAATCACAAGCCAGATTTATTTCTCATTTACAACAATAAAATTTAAGGCCTGAGCCTTCCTTGCTTGGCAGTGTGCAACTATCTTGCTTATTTTGAGACCTGGACTTTGCATTACTGAGGCTGCACCTCAAATCCTGGGTTCCTCACTCCAAGAAGGACATTGAGGGGCTGGAGCGTGTCCAGAGAAGGGAATGGAGCTGGGGAAGGGGCTGAGAGCTGGAGCAGAGGAGGCTGAAAGGGAGACCTCATGGCTCTCTGCTACTCCCAGAAAGGAGGTTGTGGTGAGGTGGGTGCTGGTCTCTTCTACCAAGTAACAAGGGACAGGATGAGAGAGAATGGCCTCAAGTTGTTCCAGAGGAGGTTTAGATCGGATATTAGGGAAAATGCCTTCCTTGAAAGAATGGTGAAGCAGTGGCAGAGGTTGTCCAAGGCAGTGGTGAAGAATCTGTCCTTGAAGGGATTAAAAAACAGTCTGGCACTTCAGGACATGGTTTATCAGGCACAGTGGTGTTGGGCTGATGGTTGGACAGAATGGCCTTAGAGGTCTTTTCCAACTTTAATGCTTCCATGATTCTATGATGCAGTCTTTCTGATGGCCCAGCATCACGAGGAGGAAATAGGGACTTTGTCACCGGCACGGTGACTTCACAAACTGCTGCTTCTCAGAGGTGTTGGGAGAATCTTTTCAGTGCAAGGTTAAATATCAGGTATTTCAATAAATTTGGAGATGTTAAATATTTGCAAAATAGAAAAAAGGGATCATTGCTGTTGTTAAGAATCATGTTGGATGGGGTTGGAAGGGACCTTAAAGCCCATCCAGTTCCACCTCTGCACTGGCAGGGACATCTCCCACTGGATCAGGTTGCTGAAAACCCCATCCAACCTGGCACCCCATCCAACCTGGCCTTGAGGTCCTGGTGAGGACCACCTTATGTTTAGAGAATGGGTTCAAGCCAGTGACTGTGTCTGTAAGTACCTTTGTGGGTCCCAGCTGTTGTGCCCAGCCTTTTACTGGGTTGTATTTGAAGAACGGAGGGAACAGCATCCCACACAGCCCAAACCTGTGGGAGCTGCTCGTGGTGGCTTCCATGCAAGGCCTGTCATAGAATCATAGAATTATAGAATAGTTTGGGTTGGAAGGGACCTCAAGGACCAACCAGTTCCACCCCCTGCCATGGGCAGGGACACCTCCCACTGGATCAGGCTGCCCAAGGCCCATCCAACCTGGCCTGGTACCCCTCCAGGGATGGGGCAGCCACCACTGCTCTGGGCAACCTGGGCCAGGGTCTCACCACCCTCATGGTGAAGAAATTTTTCTTTATGTCTAGCTTATATCTTCTCCTCTCCAGTTTATACCCATTGCCCCTCATCCTATCACCACAGGCCTTTGTGAACAGTCCCTCCCCAGCTTTCCTGTAGCCCCTTCAGGTACTGGAAGGTCACTATAAGGTCTCCTCAGAGCCTTCTCTTCTCCAGGTTGAACAAGCTATGGGAGGTGGTCCAGCCCTCGGATCATCTTTGTAACCTCCTCTGGACCTGTTCCAACAGTTCCATCTCCTTTTTCTGCTAGGGATTCCAGAACTGTACACAGGATTCCAGGTGGGGGTCTCCCCAGAGCGGAGCAGAGGGGCAGAATCCCCTCCCTCCCTGCTGACCACGCAGCTTTGGATGCAGCCCAGGACACGGTTGGTTTCTGGGCTGTGAGCGCAGCCTTCTGTCCTTCCACTACCGCCACCCACAATCCGGGAATCCATCACAGGAGTGCAGGCGCCTGCTCAGCTGCTCTTAAAAGCACCTTTAAATGTCAAAGCGATGTCTGCGATGGCTCAGTTGCTGGCGGCTGATTGTTCTTCCCCAGCCATGAATACGTGACTATTTTTACTGCAGTTTATTTTTAATCATGTTGTGATTCCACAGCTGTTGCACCATCATAGGGCTGCGCTAACCAGCTCTGCAGTCATAAAAAAATCAACTCCAGCTTACTTTTAAATATTATTTTAGAGACTTCCTGGGAAGTGTTTCCTCTGCAAACCACACCTGTATCCCAGAGTAAAACCACAGCAGAGTGTCACTGAATATTGCTGAGAGAGCTCGGGCTGTTCAGGTGGAGAAGAGAAGGCTCAGAGGAGATCTTATAGTGACCTTCCAGTATCTAAGGGGGCTACAGGAAAGCTGGAGAGGGGCTGTTCACAAAAGCCTGTGGGGACAGGACTGGGGCAATAGGTATGAACTGGAGAGGGGCAGATATAGACTGGACATTAGGAAGAATTTCTTCACCATGAGAGTGCTGAGGCCCTGGCCCAGGTTGCCCAGAGCAGTGGTGGCTGCCCCATCCCTGGAGGTGTGTAAGGCCAGGTTGGATGGGCCTTGGGCAGCCTGAGCCAGTGGGAGGTGTCCCTGCCCATGGAAGGGAGGTGGAACTGAATTGGCTTTGAGGTCCCTTCCAACCCAAACTATTCTATGATTCTATGATTCTGTGACTGTGAGCGGAGCTTCTGAGGGCTGAACTTTGAATGATATTCTGTCCCTTTTAATCCAGCAACATGTATTTGAACAATTTCATGCCACCGTCCACCATTCAGTAAATTTATTTACCAGAAGAGGGGTTAAGCACTGGCAGAGGCTGCCCAGGGCAGTGCTGGAGTCTCCATCCCTGGAGGGGTTCAAAACAGTGTAGATGTGGCACTTTGGGACAGGGTTCAGCAGGCACGCTGGGGTTGGGCTGACAGTTGGACTTGATGGTCTTCGAGGTCTTTTCTAACCTTAATGATTCCATGATTCTATGATTTTGGAGAGCTTTTGGAGTGGTGATGACACTGTGTAGCTGTGACACGGCATGCAGGCATTCCAGGTCTGAAGTGTTCTTTTTCTCTATTGATTCTGAGAGGAGCTGAAGAGGGTGAATAAACCACACGGTGTTTGCTCATGAGTAGTTGTCTTTGACATTGTCAAAGGCAGAGTTTGATGTTGAAGGAGCACAATACTCAGCTGAATGGAGTCTTCTCAGAGAGCATCTTCACTTTCCAAGATCGTGCTCATTTTGAACAGCCATCTGGCTGCTGTCAGGGCTGGTTTATAACAACCGCATTGATGAATTCAGGGAGCAGCGTTTTACTTATCATAAAAGGAGAACCTCCCTTAAAAAAGATGACTTTTTTTTTCTCACAAGGGCTTATTCCGTCAGCTCATGGGCTGCAGCAGAATAGACTGCTACAAAGGGATCTCGAAAAGGTTGTTTTGATTAATCTTGTGGTGAAGAAAAGGTGTTGTAGGAAGCCTGTGTATATTTTAATTAAGCTTTGGAGAGAATACACCCGAGTAAATCTTAGACTGGGCAGACTATCCGTGAAAATCCAATTAATTCCTCTGATGTGTCACTGTTGCATGAAGTGTTTGTGTTCATGCACATTGGAGATTGCTTTCAGTTTAAGCAGTGTATAATGTTCCTCCCATAAAATGGCAATAGGTGGAGGCAAAGGTGCTTTGAACTCTGCTTACCCTCTGCGCTCTGTGTCCATGAGTGAGAACCACGTGGGGTAAGTCTGATGACCTCTTAATGCTCGGCTGCCAGCTCTGCCTGGTGGGATAGATATCTGGGACAAAATCTGGAGTAATTAGACATGATTCTAGTAGTCCAGTCTATAGAATGGAACAGGTAGGAATAACTAGTGAGTGGGATTGGCTCTGTGATCGGGGAAAAGAGAGTGAAGAACTGTGATTTATTCATGGACACTTAACGTCATGAATAAATGGGTCCTAAACCTGAGTCAGGGCAGTTCCATGAACAACTACAGGCTGGGAGGAGGATGGATTGAGAGCAGCCCTGAGGAGAAGGACTTGGGTTGCTGGAGGATGAGAAGCTCGACATGAGCTGACAGTGTGCACTCACAGCCCAGAAACCAACCGTGTCCTGGGCTGCATCCAAAGCCACGTGGCCAGCAGGGAGGGAGGGGATTCTGCCCCTCTGCTCCACTCTGGGGAGAGCCCACATGGAGTCCTGTGTCCAGTGCTGGAGTCCTCAGCACAGGAAGGACGGAGCTGTAGGAGTGAGTTCAGAAGAGACCACAGAGATGATCCGAGGGCTGGAGCAGCTCTGCTCTGAGGACAGGCTGATAGAGTTGGAGTTGTTCAGCCTGGAGAAGAGAAGGCTGCAGGGACATCTTAGAGCAGCTTCCAGTGCTGAAGAGTCTCCAGGAAAGCTGGAGAGGGGCTCTGGATCAGGGAGTGCAGGGACAGGATGAGGTAAACAGTTTTCAGCTGAAAGAGAGGAGAGTGAGATGAGATCTTGGGAAGAAATGTTTTCCTGTGAGGGTGGGGAGGCCCTGGCCCAGGTTGCCCAGAGCAGCGGTGGCTGCGCCATCCCTGGAGGTGTTCAAGGCCAGGTTGGATGGGGCTTGGAGCAACTGGGAGGTGTCCCTGCCCATGGCAGGGGCTTGGAATTGGATGGTCTTTGAGGTCCCTTCCAACCCAAACTGTTCCAAGATTCTATGAAATGTGGTGCATTGCTAACCATGTTGACACTTCTTTCCATTGCTATTTCTCCTCTGCTGCACATTGACATTTCAGTGCATGAAGATCAATGCCAGGTAAGTGAATGCCCTGGGAATTCCATGCCTCTGGCACTGAGCTGTGCGGCTCCAGGACAGAGCAGGCAGTGCCGGGCTGGCTGCTCCACCACGGTTATTGCAGTACCTGTTCTAAAATACTGGGGCACTTCTGTTAGTCCTGCAGGCACTTCAGGAGGGAAACGAAGATCAATGGAACAACTTGAACTGAGAGAGGTCCAATTATAAGGGCAGGTTGGGCTCCAGGATGAGTAACCATCTGGCTGCGAACGTGGATGGGTGATGGGACAGGCAGCACAGCTGTGTTGCCACGCAGCTACCCCGCTGCTCTTGGAACAAGAACAAGATGGGTTGATGTCAGGTGGATGGGGTGAAATGGATTTTGGAATGACAACTTAATAAAGAGGTGATAAAATTCCTCTGTCAAGTAATACCATGAAGTAAGGCAAGAAATGGTTTCAGCCTGAAGCGTTTTTGCTCTGTTCTGCAAGGGGACTGTGCTGATGAGCAGCTTGGGTGCCAGGAAGCCACCAATCTTCTGGGTAAGTCCTTGTATAAACTCACCCAGAAGATGAAGGAGGTGAAAAGAAACACACAGTACTAGGAATTTGGCTCAGGCAGGAACAGCAGATCTGTGTGCGCGTGCACACAGAGAAACACATGTTTCATGTGCTGAACACCTGGGAGAACCTCTGGAACGTTTGTTTGCATCCCTATACATCCATCCTCCTCTCTCCTCACGAAGCTCCTCTTTTCAGCCTCCTTCACCTCTGGAGACATGAATTCCTTCTCTACAATGAGATCTTCCTGGCACTGCTGTAGGAATAAAACCAACAGGAGTCAAGGGTAAGGTGTAGCAAATGCTCAGAGGATCTGACCTGTTCATATACAAATTTGCTTTTTCAGCTTACTGGAGCTTGTTGATATCTGAATTAGAATCATGGAATGGTTTGGGTTGGAAGGGACCTTAAAGACATCCTGTCCCTGCACTTCCTGATCAAGAGCCCCTTCCCAGCTTTCCTGGAGCCCCTTTCAGTTGCTGGAAAGCTTCTAGAAGGTCTCACCCAGAACCTTCTCTTCTCCAGGCTGAACAACTCTAACTCTCTCAGCCTGTCCTCAGAGCAGAGAAGCTCCAGCCCTCACATAATCTATGTGACCTCCTCTAAACCTGTTCCAACAGCTCCATATCCTTCTTCTGTTGGGGCTTCCAGAACTGGGCACAGGACTCCAAGTGGGGTCTCAGCAGAGTGGAGCAGAGGGGCAGAATCCCCTCCCTCCCTGCTGGCCACGCAGCTTTGGATGCAGCCCAGGTCATGGTTGGTTTCTGGGCTGTGAGAGCACATTGCTGGTTCATGTTGAGGTTTTCCTCCCCCAGCACCCCAAGCCCTTCTCCCCAAGGCTGCTCCCAATCCATTTTCTAGTATTATTGGAGAGAGTTATTCCAACCCTAAGCAATGTGCCCTACCATGTTGGTGGATGGGCAGCATTCACATTCTAACAAGGAACTCATCAATCCCCAAATCAGTCATTGCTGGGAAGGAAGAGACCTGCAACTGATAAAGGTCTCCTCAGGCTCAGTTGTCGGGCACAGCTGGGTGTGAGGAGGGCTGGGCAAGGCAAGAGGCAGGTGCAGACTGCTGATGTCTGTCGAGTGTAGATAATCAGTCTCTAGGGAGGTCTAAAAACAAGAGATAGCCATCCTGGGAAGAGTTAAAAAAGACTTGTGGGGCTTCCAGATTGTCTCTGTGTGACCCCATGCAAGTGTCAACTGTAAAAGGAAGGAAGAAGAAAAGCCTGTCTCTCCAGAGAAGATGGTAGATGATGGCTGTCCATGGCAGGCTGAAAAGGGTGTCACAGCAGCAAAACAAGGCCTTACGTTTGAGTGCTTCTGCTCCAAATTCGGTGTGCTGAGCAGGTGGATCCCATTATGGTCTCACCAACTGAGATATCTCATTGTTCTCTTCCTACAAAAGGATGACGAGAAATTAGCTTTTCTGATCAAATCAGGAGCAAATCAGGGGCCCATGCCATCTCTGTGATGTGGCTGCTGCACATTTCACCCCATTATCTGCTTCTGGATTTGTACAAGCTTCTGTATCTCCCAAGTCACTAGCGATAGGATGAGAGGGAATGGCCTCAAGTTGCGCCAGGGGAGGTTCAGACTGGATATCAGGAAAAATATCTTCACTGAAAGATTAGTGAAGCATTGGAAGAGGCTGCCCAGGGCAGCAGTGGAGTCTCCATCCTTGGAGGAGTTCAAAAACCACGTGGCCATAGCACTTTGGGACATGGTTTACATGGTGTTGGGCTGATGGTTGGACTGCATGAGCTGAGAGGTCTTTTCCAACCTCTATGACTCCATGCACGTCACCGCCCTCCTGAGTGCCGCCACAGCCAAACGGGTTTTGCCTGGTCTGGGTGAGCTTCTCCACCCTCACGTGGCAGAGGGAGTGTCTCGGCTTGGAACAGAGAGAGTGCTGGCACGGCAAGTTTTGTGTCCGCATGGAGCTGGCGGTTTATTTTTGTGTCACCCCTTAATCCTCAGCCAGACTGTCAGACTCCAATGAAAAAAATGAAGCCGAAGGAAAAAGTGGCAAAAATGTCATCCCGTGAACCGCTGAGCAAAAAACGGAAACATTTAATCACAGAGATGCTTTCAGAAGGGTTTGACAGCAGGAGATGCGGTTTCCTCCTTTGTCTGTGATTTCTCTGTCTCCAGAGACGCTGACTGACATTTCGCACTGCCTGGACTGGCTCATTAAAAACAGACACTGGCAAGACCTGTTTGCCGCCTCTCCGCCGAGTGAGGGCCCATTTCCACAGCGGGTACTTTGTTGTTCAAAATTACATTCCTCAAACGCAGCAGTTGCTGGTAAATGCTAAGATTTTTCATCCTCGTGCCTGCCGCTTTGCGTTGTTCCCTCAGGAGCTGTGAGGTCTCTCTTTGTTGCTGCATCCAGGAGAGCGTCCAGAGAGGTTTAGAGCACGAGCCTTATGAGGAGCACCTGAGGGGCATGAGGTTGTTTAGTCTGGAGAAGAGGAGGCTGAGGGGAGACCTCATCATCCCTCTGCAGCTCAGGGAGGTCGGTGCCAGTCTCTCGTCCCCAGGAGCCAGTGACAGGACAAGGGGAAATGGCCTCAAGATGCACCAGGGGAGATTTTGGTTGCAAACCAGGAGGAATTTCTTCACTGAAAACATTCTCAGGTGCTGCAGAGGCTGCCCAGGGAGGTGGTGGAGTCCCCACCCCTGAAGGTGTTTAAAAGACGAGTAGATGTCACGCTTGAGGACATGGTCTGGTGGTGGACTTGGCAGGGCTGCATTAATAGTTGGTTTCAATGATCTTAAAGGTCTTTTTCAACCGAAAACATTCTATGATTCTTTGATTCTATGATTGTCACTGCACACGCTCGGTTTCCATTGACAAATCCTCATTTCCTGATTTAGTGGTTACAAGCACAGCAGAGGGCTGCTCTGGGACTTGCTCCACAGCATGCTTCTCCCTGGTCTGCTGAGCGGCCAGGGGTAAAATCACCCCAACTCTGTGTGTGTGTCCTTAAGATCATCTGTGAGATGTGGGGGATGCAAAAGAACGCTTTGAGAATGATTGATGAAGAGAATGAGGTGTCCTCTTGTTTACTTCTTCAATCGTTAAGCTTTTATAGAATCATAGGATGGTTTGGGTTGAAAGGCACCTTTAATGATCATCCAGTTTCGGGCAGTGAAGCTATGACCAACGGACTGAGCGGCTGCCTCCAGGGATCCCACTCCTGCACCAGCTCATCCAGGGGATAAGCAGAACCCAGCCTACACACCTGAGCTACCAACTAAGGATCCTGTTGGACCTGCTGAGCTGTCTGCTTGGTAGCAGCAATAAAAAGTCCAGGATCTGCTCTTTGAGGAGGTGAACTGAGAAAAGAATGGGTGCAGGAAGAAACCGTGGGAGAGAGGAAGCCAAAGCAGTAGGGAGATGAGCAGGCAGATGAAAGAATCATAGAGTCATAAAACCATTAACGTTGAAAATTAATGGGGGGGAAGAGTGGCTGCGGGAAGAGTGGCTGGAGAGCTGCACGGAAGAGAAGGACCTGGGAGTGTTGGTTGACAGCGACTGACCATGAGCCAGCAGTGTGCCCAGGTGGCCAAGAAGGCCAACGGCATCTTGGCTTGGATCAGAAATGGGGTCACCAGCAGGACCAGGGAGGGGATTCTCCCTCTGTACTCAGCACTGGTGAGACCGCACCTCGAATACTGTGTTCAGTTCTGGGCCCCTCACCACAAGAAGGATGTTGAGGCTCTGTTTGGTGTCCAGAGAAGAGCAACGAAGCTGGTGAGGGGCTGGAGAACGTCTGACGAGGAGCGGCTGAGAGAGCTGGGGTTGTTTAGCCTGGAGAAGAGGAGGCTGAGGGGAGACCTTATTACTCTCTACAACTGCCTGAGAGGAGGTTGTGGAGAGGAGGGCGCTGGGCTCTGCTCCCAAGTGACAGGGAACAGGACAAGAGGGAACGGCCTGAAGCTCCACCAGGGGAGGTTCAGGTTGGCTATCAGAAAAAAATTCTTCACGGAAAGAGTCATTGGGCACTGGAACAGCTGCCCAGGGAGGGGGTCGAGTCGCCTTCCCTGGAGGTGTTTAAGGAATGGGTGGATGAAGCGCTTAGGGACATGGTTTAGGGAGTGTTAGGAATGGTTGGACTCGATGATCCAGTGGGTCCTTTCCAACCTGGTGATTCTGTGATTCTGTGAAAAGACCTCCAACATCATCCAGTTGAACCATCAGCCCAACCCCACTGTGCCTGATAAAACATGTCCTAAAATGCAACAGCCATGTGTTTTCTGAACCCCTCCAGGGATGGAGACTCCACCGCTGCCCAGGGCAGCCTCTGCCAGTGCTTCACCACTTCTTCAGTACCAGAAATTTTCCCTAATATCCAATCTAAACCTCCCCTGCTGCAACCCGAGGCCAGAAGTGGAGCTAAGTAGTGGACTCAAGGACTCTCACCAGCTACTGGAAGCCTGTTTGCTTCCAGAGTGTCTCGGGTGCAGAGCTGCAACAAGACAAAAGTCTTCTTCAGGATGACGTCCTCCAGCCCAGGCTGTCGCTTTGTAGGGCAGTGCTTTCCCAGCCACTGAGATCATAGAATTGTGGAAATAGAGAATAGTTTGAGTCGAAAGGGACATCAAAGGCCATCCAGTTCCACCCCTGTGCCGTGGGCAGGGACACCTCCCACTGGATCAGGGGCTCCAAGCCCCATCCAACCTGGCCTTGAACACCTCCAGGGATGGGACAGACACCACTGCTCTGGGCAACCTGGGCCACCGCCTCCCCACCCTCACAGCAAAACATTTCTTCCTAAGATCTCATCTCAATCTCCCCACTTGCAGCTTTACTCGCTGTACCTCCTGACACAAATAGCAGGGAGGAACCTCTTCCCATGTGGGACTGAGCTGATAGGTGTACCTGCTTAACTGGTGGCTTTTAAAACCCCCCAAAGGCTCACGCTTTGTAGGAGTATTTTAACCATTGCGTTGAAGACTACTGTTTGTCCCACAGGGAGAAGCATGTGATCTGTTTGGGGAGCTCAAAATAAGATCTCTGAATCTTTCCACACTGTAACCTGGTGCTGCCACTTGTTTGCTTATAACTCTGCACCTTCCCGAGATATTTGGGACAGGGATAACGCACAGCTGACATTCACACGAGTTTATCAGCAGCTGAAAAAGTACAATGCCTTGCTGTTTGAGCCTTTGTGTGCAACCCAAAAAGCAACACGCACAGCTGCTGTCCCTGTGAGCATCCTCCAATGACTGCGATTTGCAGTTTGTAGGAGCGACTGGGACTGAAGGAGAGTAATGAACTGAATCTCCTGGGCTCATACAGAAAACACACACTGACTGCAGCCTCGTGCACCCACTTCCACGCCTGGCCACACGCTTTCCCTGGATTCCGGGGACTGTTGTGGAGATGGTTGGCATCTGGAGGCTTTTGCTTCCGACAGTGTCTAACGACTTCTGCTGGCAGTTTCCTGGTTAAGGACTGCCAGAGCCTTTTGTCTCCAGCTGGCTCCTGGAGCAGTGGAGGAGCAGCCCTGTGAGTGCATTAAATGAGGGCAGTAAATAACAGCAGGGACCCCAAAATCCTCCTCAGGACAGAAGGGGATGCTTAAGCCTGCGGGTCAGGCACCTCAGGCTCAGGTCCTGCAAAGAAAAGACAGCAAATCCTCCTGGAAGCCACTTCTGAGCACCTGTAGAGGATAAATGTTTCTGGAAAAAAACAGCATAGATTTATGGATGATCCATTGCTCCTCACAGCTTTCTACGATGGCTGCCTGATGGTTTTCTTCTTTCAGCTGCTGCCTTTAGACCTCCTGCCAGCAGGCTCAGAGCAGAGGTAAGATCTGTGGCTCCTGCAGCTCCTTGTTATGCCTTCTTTTACCCCCAAGTCCCTTTCAGTGGTGGCTTTATTCAGCCTCAGCCCGCCTGGTCCTTGGATTGAGAGAAATGAGCCTAAACTGGGAAAAACCTTGCTAAATGGGTCTGAGTTTTCAAAAGACTCAAGTTCCCTCGCTCTGAGAAAAGAGAGAAATCTTGTTTGTGGAAGCTGTCAAGAATCCAAGCCTTCCATTCACAGCGGTGCTGATGAAATCTTGATGGAGTTGGATTCTCCATAATTTAAACTACAGAACAGCTTCTGAATAAGAGCCGAAACTCCCTTTATAGCAGAGGTTTTGTAGCTGGCTCATAACTCTCCATCTGGATAGCTCATAACTAAGGTATCTGACACTGCTCCAAATCCATATGCCTGCGTATTCTGGAAAGTGATACGATACACAATCGATGCAAAGGATTTATAGCTTTTTGTTGTTTATTTGAGATATAAAAACTCATCATGTAATTGTTTCTCCTCGATCATATTTCCGACACCAGCCACCTCCTGCAAGAGGGGTTGATGTTATGATTCAGCAATACGTGGCCAGCGAGAACATGTGCCAGATGACTTCAAAAGCAAAGCAGGACACAGGTGTAACATCGCAGGTCAGCAGCGACAACACCGCTTTAGCAGGGTTCCACGGACCACTTTACTGTGAACAACACTCAGCAGGCAAATGTTAGCTTCAAAAGCAAAAAACATTTCCCCTTAGTGCCAAACTGGTGCTCTGCTTCACAGCTCACCGTTTCTTTCTCCTGTCTTTCATAAGAAACTAAGCTGATTTGCATTGGTTAGGATACTACCGTTTGCTGTCAAAGTCAGTCTGGAGATGGTGCTATTCTACTAAGAAAATATGGACAATTCACTTTCTGGCCATAGCAGGAGTGGCTGAGGGACCTGAGGCTGTTTAGCCTGGAGAAAATGAGACTAAGAGGAGACATCATCACTCTCTACAACTCCTTGAAAGAAGGTTGTGGTGAGGTGGCTGCTAGTCTCTTCTCTCAGTTAACAAGGGATAAGACAAGAGGAAACAGCCTCAAGTTGCACCAGGGGAGGTTTGGATTGGATATGATTAATACTGGATATTAGGGACAAAAATTCTTTACTGAAGAGTGGTGAAGCACTGGAAGAGTCTGCTCAGGGCAGTGGTGGAGTCTCCAACCCTGGAGCTATTAAAAAATTGTGTAGAAGTGGCATTTTGGGACATGGCTCAGCAGGCACAGTGGTCTGGATGTTCTCAGAGGTCTTTTCCAACTGTAATGATTCTGCGATTCTATGGCTTCTCAAGCCAGTACAATTTGGAGACCCGTGAAGGTTAACAGCTATTTTTTGGCAGGTGTCTCCATTATTTTTGCCTGTCACTGCCACATGTAGACAAAAGCATACTGTTCTCACTAGAGAGAGATTCAGGTCCCAAAAACCAGTGTAATCCCCTGGAATTCCAGGATGAGAGCTTGGCATCCATCAGTTTGAAGCAGTAAAGCAACAGTCACCTGTACGCGTGCTGATGGGACAAGTAACCCTTTAACTTGCAAGTCCCAGCACTGTCTCTGATCAGTCCTCATGAGGTCCATTTACAACCTGCAGTGCAAATAGTTGATATATTAGATGAGACAGAGGCAGAAAAGCACTGTACGCTGATTTCAGGACCTTAAACCGAGATGCAGTGTCTCCAAACTCATACTGGTGGGGTCAGACTCTCCTCTGAGGCGTCTAAGTAGCACCTCATCCCAGTTCAGCAGAAATCAGTGGAACCTTAGGACTTCTAAACGCATAGTGGGTTTAGGGTTAGGTTTTTGGTGCATTTTGTACCCGCTTTGGTCGAAGAAAGCCATGATGAACCCAAATGGATACATACTAAGTGATCAGAAGAGGGCAGTGCTTCCCTTCTGTATTGACTTGAATTAATATTCTCAAAGTCCCAAGTCGATGCTGCTCCCTTGTGCTGATGTGGTTACCCCAGCTGGGGTCGTAGACACAAAAAATCCTCAAATGCCATCGCTGTGCTGGAGTAGCACCCACAGCACACGGTTCTGTCAACAAAGCTGCACTTTCACCTTACTTGCAGTTTTCCCTGTGGAGCGGCAAGTAGGAAATATCAGCAAGGATTGCGTTAGTCCTCATTCTCCTTCTGGACAGTCGCACGAAACGGAGATAGAGCGATAAACCGATGTTTCCAACACAGGCTGGGGGATGATGTGATTGGGAGCAGCTCTGAGGAGAAGGTCTTGGGTTGCTGGGGAAGGAGAAGCTTGAATGAGACAGCAATGTGCCCAGAAAACAACCATGTCCTGGGCTGCATCCAAAGCAGCATGGCCAGCAGGGAGGGGATTCTGCCCCTCTGCTCTTGTGAGACCTCACCTGGAGTCCTGTGTCCTGTTCTGGAGTCCTGTGTCCTGTTCTGGAATCCTCAACATAAGAAGGATATGAAGCTCTTGGAACAGGTCCAGAGAGGCCATGAAGATGATCCCAGGGCTGGAGGACCTCTGTTACGGGGACAGGCTGAGAGAGTTGGGGTTGTTCAGCCTGGAGAAAAGAAGGCTGTGGGGAGAGCTTAGAGCAGCTTCCAGGACTGAAAGGGGCTCCAGGAAAGCTGGGGAGGGGCTCTGGATCAGGGAGTGCAGGGATAGGATGAGGGGGAATGGTTTTCAGCTGCAAGAGGGGAGATTGAGATGAGATCTTTGGAAGAAATGTTTTCTGTGAGAGTGGTGAGGCCCTGGCCCAGGTTGCCCAGAGCAGTGGTGGCTGCCCCATCCCTGGAGGTGTTCAAGGCCAGGTTGGATGGGGCTTGGAGCCCCTGATCCAGTGGGATGTGTCCCTGCCCATGGCACAGGGGTGGAACTGGATGGGCTTTGATGTCCCTTCCAACCCAAACCATTCTGTGATTCTATTCTGTGATTCTGTGATAAACCAGCCAAGCCTTACAATGAAAATTGATGTGATCCTTCCAAGATTAAGGAAGACACACTAAAGATAAAAGTTCTTTCTCCTGAGACTAAATTGCCAGCCTCGGTCAGGCCCATGTCCTTCTGTCCTTCCATCATGACAGCTACAGAGCTCAGCCACTTCAGAAGAAATATAAGAGAGAGGATGTCAAGGAAGGTGATTCCAAAGGGCAGGGCAAAGGCAGGGAGCTGTAGATGACCTCTGGAAGAAAGCTCCCAGTTGTGAGGACTGAGTAGCAAAGGGTCCCTGTGTGTCTGCACCGTAGCTGAGAGCTTTGACCACAGCATGTATAAATTTACCTGGTTTCAATGCAACTCATACAGCAAGCAGCAGGGAAGAAGAAGAAGGCATTTACCCTGGTTCCCAGCAGAAAAGCAGGTTGATAGTGGGCTGAAGGCCCCAAAAAGGTGGTGGCTTCCCCTGCAAAGGCTGCTCTATGTGATCCCTGTGGTCTCTGCCCCAAGGCAGGAACCAGGCAGCCTTTCCTTACAGACTTGTTAACCTACTGTGACCATTGTATGAGTCGCTGACAAAGGAATTCATCAGAACTAGGGCTGGGAGGGACCTGTGTCCATGCACACCAAAGCGCCCTAACTTACAGACACGGATGGATACGTTTAAGCAGCAACATCCCTAATCAAGACAGATTTAACAGTGCCCTCAGATGTCCCCAGAAGCTGCAGCTTTGTCCTCCACACTGCTAAATCACTAGCACAATCCCAGATGCAGTTCTGGGTTGAGGTAACTAGACCTTCCCCAAACAGTTGCTGCAGACAGTGTGGGAGTTAGCATGGGAGACACTATTCCCAAAGTACAGTCTGTATGTGAATGTCTGGATGGTAAAACATTTTAATAGCATGGACGTGAGCTGTTCCCATGCGAGCTGGTCACAGAAACAGGGGATGGGCTGGACAATCTTCATCACAAAAACGCTACATGAGAAATTTTTAACTTTAAAACACAGAACAAAATTGCTAGGCAGAAGCAGGGTCAAAATAATGGAGGCAAGATAAAGGTAATTTGCTGGGTTGTTGCTCTAAAGGTGTCAAAGAGGCAAGGTTAGTGGAGAGAAGTAATATCTTCTCGTGGAATTGGTCTGATAAAAGACACTATTTTTGTTCACAAAGCTTGCCTTGAGGCAGTGAACGGCTTTACTGCCCAGTTCCACTATGGCCTCATAACACGGATGAGAAGAGTTGAGAGATCCGCTCTCCACATGAGAACTAGCCTGAACATTCAGTTGTCCCTCAGCACTTCTTAACATACATAAAGAGTGGAAGGTGCAGATGCCAGTTTCCATTGAGTTGCAGAAACTCTTCTTGACACAGGCTGTCTGCCAGCCAGTCCTGTGAATATTTCTGAGGATGGAGTAGGCAAAAACTAACACAGTTGCTTAAATAATTGCTAGTTCGGTAGCTGTGGATGTATTGTGCACGATCTGTGTATTTACAGGAGTGGCAGTAGTCCTGAGGAGAAGGACTTGGGGTGCTGGGGATGAGAAGCTCGACATGAGCCGGCAACATGCGCTCACAGCCCAGAAACCAACCGTGTCCTGGGCTGCATCCAAAGCAGTGTGGCCAGCAGGGAAGGAGGGGATACTGCCCCTCTGCTCTGCTCTGCTCTGCTCTGCTCTGCTCTGCTCTGCTCTGGGGAGATCCTACCTGGAATCCTGTGTCCAGCTCTGGAATCCTCAACAGAAGAGGGATGTGGAGTGGTTGGAACAGGTCCAGAGGAGAGTGCAAAGATGATCTGAGGACTGGAGTACCTCCCATACAAGGAAGGCTGAGAGAGTTGGAATTGTTCAGCCTGGAGAAAAGAAGGGTCCAGGGAGACCTTAGAGCAGCTTCCAGTGCTGAAAGGAGCTCCAGAAAAGCTGGGGAGGGGTTCTTGATCAGGAGTGCAGGGATAGGACGAGGGGGAATGGTTTTAAAAAAAAGAAAGAGGGCAGATCAAGATGATTTAGATCAGACATTAGGAAGAAATTCTTCACAGCAAGGGTGGGGAGGCCCTGGCGCAGGTTGTCCAGAGCAGTGGTGGCTGCCCCATCCCTACAGGTGTCCAAAGCCACGTCGGATGGGGCTTGGAGCAACCTGGTCCAGTGGGAGGTGTCCCCGCCCATGGCAGGGGTTTGGAACTGGATGGGCTTTAAGGTCCCTTCCAATCCAAACAGTTCTGTGATTCTATAACAGAACAGAGAAGCTGTTTTCTTCTAAAAATAATCCCTTTAAGAATCAGTGATGTAAAACCCAAGAACACTGAGTCCAGCTCTGCTGCTGTTGCTTTAAAAAGAGCGTTTGAAAAACATTAACTGTTACAGCAAGCAGAGACAAAACTACCTGAAGGATGGGAAACAAAAGTCTTCTGTTTGATTTATCAGACAAACTCGGGTACAATCAGTCAGGTTCATTGTGAGAAAAATGAAACCAGAAGCATCCAGCCTCGAGCTTTAGCACAGAGAGAGAAAACCAGCAGCAGATGATCAAAAGTCCAGGAAAGCTCCAAGGGGAAATACAGCACAGTTTTAGGAGCATGAGTGATGCAAACACATTGATGTATACATTCAATCTGCTACTGGATGACTTCTGGAGATGCATTTTAGTTCGGCATAGACCACTGGTTTCCTCTGCAGAGGAACCCCAGTAAAACGTAATGTGCTCCGCATGTGGGAAATCCAATCTGACAAATAAATAGTCTCCTCTTGTACTAAAATCTTGCGGATGCATTCGCTGCTGTGGTGACTGAGCTGTGACACTGCCCGAGGCTGGTCCTGCACAGCCAAAAGAGACAGTAGAGCTGTGCCAGTTGGCTTTATGGAGCTGAGGAGGAATGCCAAGAGCTCCCAGTTGTTCTCTTGGCAACTGCAAAGCAACAGCATGTGCACCAAAAGAAACTCTTCTGTGTTGAGGACCAAATATGGTGATAAAAGTCCTCTGAAGGACCCAGAAATGACTGTTTCTCTCATTCTAGAGCACAGGCGGTGGCATGAATTAGCTATAAATGTGACAGTCACTCCGTGCCTGTGTAGCAGCATGAGATGAATCACTGAGTCTCAGAATCATTAAGGCTGGAAAAGACCCTGGAGATCATCAAGTCCAACCATAAACCAAACACTGCTGACCCTGCCACTAAACTATGCCCCTAAGCACCACATCTCCACGTCTTTTAAACACCTCCAGGGATGGTGACTCCACCACTTCCCTGGGAAGCCTCTGCCAGTGCATAACAAACCTTTAGTTGAAGGAATTTTTCCTGATCTTCAAAATAAACCTTGTTGTGAGAAAGGAGGGTCCCACGCCACATAGGATTGTGGTCCATATGGATCATCTCTGCTGTCTCAGGACAGGCCAGGTTTGGGTTATTAGGGAGAAGGCACGGTTCCGCGCTGATGCTGCCCACTGTACAAGACTGGGTAGTCATGAAAACATGAAACATGGCCCAGACTTTCACTCCACAACAACCTCTCATTTGAAAAAGCTTTGATGGATTGGAGTCTGGATTTGGGAACGAATCTAGCTGATTAAAAAAAGAGTAGCCGGGAGAAAACACCAGTGTGAACATGGGGCAGGTGTGCTGTCTAGAAATGAAAGCTCTCCCTGCCGTTAGAAATTGTGGCTGGGAGCTTCAGAACATGCAGCCCTGTCAAATCCCATTCCCTGGGGTGTGGATTTTTCTCTGTTGGGACTAATTACAACACAGATTTCAGGACATTTGTTCTTTCACAAGGAAGCGTGTATCTCCACAAGGCATTAATTCTTCATTAGATACGTTGGGCAAAAACCCTCAAACAGTCTAAAATGACGTGGGTTTACAGTGATACTGATTTATGCCACTTCGGTATGAAAGCTTGCGTTTTCAAGTGCATTTAATTTGGACTGGTTTCAGTCGGGCACAAAGACATGACCTCCCATGTTATTTCAGCAATCTCTTTTGTTTACAGGTGCAGCACCACATTGTTCAGTAATGCCTCAAAGCCATCACAGTCCTGCTGACGGTGGGGAAAGCGGCAGAATCTGCACTTCGTGACAGGCCTCACAATCATGATTAGAAGAGGAGGTTTTGATTAAGTGGGCTTATATATTTATCATTACAGTTACTATAGCGACTCCACTACTTTTAATCAAACAGTTGCTTCGTCCCTGGAGGGGTTCAAGGCCAGGTTGGATGGGTCTTGGGCAGCCTGAGCCAGTGGGATGTCCCTGCCCATGGCAGGGGGGTTGGAACTGGATGATCTTTAAAGTCCCTTCCAACCTAAACTATTCTATGATTCCATGATTCTATAGTTCTATGAATGCTCATATGTACCTCTAACAATTTAAACAGGGTGAAGTGTTTGGACAGAATGAACAGTCTCACAATTTGCAGCACTGGAAAACATTTGGGCTGGAGAGGGAGGGGATTCTGCCCCTCTGCTCTGCTGTGGGGAGACCCCACCTGGAGTCCTGTGTCCAGTTCTGGAATCCTCAACATACGAAGGATATGGAACTGTTGGAATGGGTCCAGACGAAGCTACAAAGATGATCAGAGGGCTGGAGCACCTTCCATACAAGGCCAGGCTGAGAGAGTTGGGGTTGTTCAGCCTGGAGAAGGCTCGAAGGAGATCCTATAGTGACCTTCCAGTACCTGAAGGGGCTACAGGAAAGCCGGGGAGGGATTGTTCACAAAGGCTTGTGGTGTTAGGATGAAGAGGAACAGGTATAAACTGGAGAGGGGCAGATTTAGACTGGACATAAGGAGGAATTTCTTCACCATGAGGGTGGGGAGGCCCTGGCCCAGGTTGCCCAGAGCAGTGGGGGCTGCCCCATCCCTGGAGGTGTTTCAGGCCAGGTTGGATGGGGCTTGGAGACCCTGATCCAGTGGGAGGTGTCCCTGCCCATGGCAGCGGGTGGGAGTGGCTGGGCTTTGAGGTTCCTTCCAATCCAAACTATTCTTTGATTCTGTAATTCTATGATTCTCTCACTCCCAGCCGTCTCACTCCCACCCCTCTCACTCCCATCCGTTTCATTCCCATCCCTCTCATCCCCATCCCTCTCATTCCCATCCCTCTCACTCCCATCCCTCTCATTCCCATCCCCCTCATTCCCATCCCTCTCATCCCCATCCCTCTCATTCCTATCCCTCTCACTCCCATCCCTCTCACTCCCATCCTTCTCATTCCCATCCCTGTCACTCACATTCCCTCACTCCCACCCCCTCCTCCCCTCTTTCCCGCCATCTCTCCCCTTCAGCTACGCCCCCTCTCACCCCGTCTCCCCCCCCTTAGCCCCGCCCCTTTCGTTTACCCCTTCTCTTTGCCCCGCCCCTCCCAGTGATTCGCTCTCTCCCCTCATTTGCATACGCCCGTGCCTGTTTCCCATCTTTCAAGCCGTGCCGGACGCCGATTGGCCGAACCCGCTGCCGGCAGGTGCGGCTCCGCGCTTTGATTGGCTGCCGGCGCTGTCCGTCCCGCTCTCGCCCCGCCCCCCCGGGGTGCCCCTCCCCGCCGCCGCCCCGCGCGCCGCACTCCGCGCCAGTTGCCGAGGCGGGCGGAGCTCTGGGTGCGGGGCGCGCCGGTGCCGCACAATAGGAGCCGCTCCCATCACCCCCGAGGGCAGCAGCAGCCGCTGGAGGAGGCGCCTCCCGTACGGGTAAACGCTTTGCGATTGCAGCCGCGGGCCCGAGGCCCCGCGTCACTTTGCACGCCGTGCATCTCGGGGTGCAAAGCCTCCGCCCTTGCTGCGTCGCCCCCTGCCCCGCTGCCGCCGAGGAGCAGGCACGGAGGAGCTCCCTGTCCCGCCATCTGCTCCTCCTCGGGAGGCCCCGAGGCCGGGCTCGCTGCAGCGAGCGCCCCGCCAGGGCAGGTGGGGAGCAGTGAGGGGGCCGGGATGATGCCTTAGCCCTGTTTTCCAGCTGTCAAAGCAGGTGACAAACTCAGCTGCCACCCCAAGCAGCTCCTTGGGTCGAGGCTGGAGGTCACTTCCAGGCTCTCCAAGATGAGGGTTCAGCTCCTCAGTGTTGGCTGGTGGTCCCCATGTGGCAATGACTCACTCCCCATCCCTCTGGGGCAGGTGGGCAGCAGTGAGGGGGCCAGGATGCTGCCTCAGCCCTTGTTTTCAGCTGTCAAACTCAGCTGTCACCCCCTTGCTGGCAACAGCTCTTAGGATCGAGGCTGGAGGTTGCTCCCAGGCTCTCCAAGCTGAGGGTTCGGCTCCTCAGTGTTGCTTGCTGGTCCCCACGCAGGGCTCAGCCTGTGGGGCAGGTGAGGAGCAGCGAGAAGGCCAGGATGGTGTCTAAGCCTTTGTTTTCCATATGTCAAAGCAAGTGACAAACTCATCTGCCACTCTCTCACTGGCAACAGCTCATTGGATCAAGGCTGGAGGTTGCTTCCAGGCTCCACAAGCTCAGGGTTCAGCTCTTCGGCATTAGCTGCTGGTCCTCATGCAGGGGGAACTCAGTCCCCACCCCCTCTCACTCCCCATCCCTTTGAGGTAGGTGAGGAGCAGCGAGAGGGGGCCAGGGTGGTGCCTCAGCCCTTCTTTTCCAGCTGTTGAAGCAGGTCACAAACCCAGCTGCCACCCTTTTGCTGGCAGCAGCTCTTTGGGTCAAGGCTGGAGGTCACTCCCAGGCTCCCCAAGCTGAGAGTTCAGCTCCGCAGCATTGTTCGCTGGTCCCCACACAGGGCTTAGCCTGCGGGGAACTCCTGTTGTGCGACCCTGGAGCTGAGGAATAGAAGTTGGAAAGTGGCAGAGCTGCTGGAATGGGAAATGCCATCAGGCTGCCTGGTATTTTTAGCTTGTGCGGTCGTTGAGCTGTGCCTATCAAGCTGTTTGAAATGCCACCATCACAGGTCCCGCGCTCTTGGGTTTGTTGCACTGGAACGTTAAACATGAAAAGCACTGGTCCCTGAGCCACCTTTTGCTTTACATAATGGCACGGATCTCTGACTGCTTAAAAAGATCCAAAAATCATGCAGCAGTGTCAATAATGTGCTGATAAAAGAGGTCGATTTTATAGGATCTCTGACTGCTTGAAGACACCCCAAAACATACAATGTCAGATATCGACTAACAATGTCAATTAAGGGGTTATAAAAAATAGTCAGTCTTGTAGGATCTCTTACTACTTTGAGAAACCCCAAAACACATGGCAATGTTGATAAGCAACTGATATAAAAATGGTTGATCTTGCAGCCAAGGAAGCTGTTAACTATTTGTTATCTTTATGTACCAGTTGTCCAAAAGAAAGCACCAGTCCTCAGGTTGTGCCTCTGGGCTGTTTGAAATACAACCATCACCAGTCCTGTGCTCTTGATTTCACTGCACTGGAACATTAAATGCTAAAACCATCGTCTCTGAGCCATCTTGCAGCTAGGCAGGCTATTAACCATTTGTTATCTTTATAGTCTTAATTCCTAAAAGTTAGTCATGAACAGCAAGGGGAAATTTTCTCTCTGTGTGATGGGTGATACAAAGAACTGTGCTCAATATGAGGCTGGAAGTGATTTATGAGCAGCCAGCACTGTCTGAGGTGCCTTTCGCTCTAGAAGATGTGGTCAGGTCCATAGAAATGTACTCTAAACGTATATTTTAAGAAAAAGTGTGTGTTACAACCCCAGGACAAAACTTTTGTTAATCCTGTGTGGTAGTGTTGTGAGTCAGCAGCGTGAGGACAAACAAGATTTGAAGCTTTTTCTGCTGCAAACTTAGGAAGAAGCTGTCAAAATGTGTGGTAGTGTGCTGTGTTTGAGTGAATACTAACTGGATGTTCTTCTTTACTGCTGGTGACAGCACCTTTATCACAACAGAAGGAGCACTTCACTCTTACTTGGGCTGGTAGCTAGTTGTGTATGGGTAGTTTTTCAGGTTTTTCTGTAATTTAAGCAGTATTTTTATTTTAAAGCCCTAACAGTAGAGTACACCAGGGTTTACAAGTGGTTGGCAAGCTTAAACTTCACCTGATCAGCACTGAATTAGCAAGGAGCTCAGCGTTTATTTTCCCAAGAAGAATTCCCTTTTGTAAGTCCACAGCAACATTCTTGCTTCTCTCTCAACTTATAGCCAGAAAATCTGTATTTTTGAACTGAACGCCTCTAGTATAGCTGTGTACCCGTTCCCCAGAATAAAGCTCCAGTGTCTCTCTGTTTATTTCTGCAGTTTTCCTGAGGATTCTGTGAGATGAGGCTTTGTTCCTGCATGCATAAATGAACTTACCGTTACCACCAGTACCGCTCTCCGTAAGACAAATGGAATAAAACTAAGGATGCGAATACATCTCTTCAGAACAGGCAAAAAATACATCCGTTGTGGTTTCCACAGTATGAGATAATGGACTTCCTGGTGCTTAGGAAAAATATTTAGGTCAGATCCATTAAAGTATAAAAAAATAGGTCTCTCGATGCTGCGTGGTAAGAGCTTTTATGAACCGAGAACCTGACAGCAAACAATTCAGGTCTGTTTTCTAATCATGCTGTGAGAAGTTTGCTAATATCGTACGTTATTCAGGGAACATAATGAAATTGCTCACTTGAACGTACATGAGCGTGCTTTATTTGCTGAATAAGAGGAACAAGCCTCAAGTTGTGAACTTTACTTAAATGCTTTTCATCTGACTTTTCCTTGTTGGTTGAGTTGGGTGACAGAGAAAGCGGGAAGAAAAGTAGTTTCAAGATCTGCTTCAAAATGACCTGCTTCTCACTGCCAAACGCTTTATATGTAACACCTCTCCATATGCTTCTTCCTTCTAACCTGCAGATCTCACAGCACCTTAGAAACGTAATTTAAAACCATGGTCTGTTTTTTGTTGGATGGAACCTGGAATGTTATTACCACTGTTTTCTGCCAGCTTCTCCCTGAGCTGTCTGGTCAGGGAGTCAGAGGAACTGAGCTGCTGTGCAGAACTGTGTCACGCAGCCTCATCTCTCTGCTCCTTCATCCACCTGCTATGCACTGGGATGCTCCTGCTGCAAAATTGAAATGCCCCTTTCCCCCTCGATGTGCAAGCACCCACTGCAGCGTTCAGGGTTGCAGGCACAGGCAAAGCTTGCGTTCAGCCCAAATCTCATTGGGAAGTGTGATTATAGCTGGCACTTGACTAATGTAATAACTTTAGACTGTGTTATCATTACTGAAGTGATGAAACCAGCAAACATGCCTGGTTTGTGTCGTGCTTGGGTAGGCTTGTCTGTTTACTAAAAGAGAGAATAGAGTGCGGTGGTGCATCCATACCAGGCTCAGTGTGGTGCAGGCTGACGGAATAGACTGCTGTGAGTGTGCAAGAGAACATCGCAGAATCATCCAGTTTTACCCCATGCCATGGGCAGGGACACCTCCCACTGGATCAGGTTGCTCCAAGCCCCATCCAACCTGGCCTTGAACGCCTCCAGTGATGGGGCAGCCACAGCTTCCCTGGGCAACCTGGGCCAGGGCCTCCCTGTCCTTGTTGTGAAGAATTTCTTCCTCATGTCTCATTGAAATCTTCCCCCTTCCAATTTAAAGCCATTCCCCCTCATCCTGTCACTCCATGCCCTTATAAAAAGTCCCTCCCCAGCTTTCTAGTAGGACCTCTTCAGGACCTTTAAGGTTTTCTTGGAGTCTTCTCCAGGCTGAACAACTGCAACTCTTTCAGCCTGTCTTCATAGCAGAGGTGCTCTGGCCCTCGCATCATCTTTGTGGCCTCCTCTGGACCTCTTCCACCAGTTACATCTCCTTCTTCTGTTGGAGATTCCAGAACTAGACACAGGACTCCAGGTGGGGTCTCACAAGAGCTGAGCAGAGGAGGAAAATCGCCTCCCTCGAGGCAAAATATTTGTTGGCTCTGCAGCAGTGGTGCTTAAAAAAAATCAGAACCAGTTGAGGCCAGAAAGATTGAAAACTGTGAAGCTTGTATGTCTTTGATTAATAGCATGTGTTATCAAGAACAAGCTCCTGTTAACACACTAGTCTTAGTAATTTCCATACATGAAAGAAAGACTGGAACTGTTCTTTGAAGACACCAGATTTCAGGAATGCTTTAAACATATTTATGTTTAGTCATCCTTTGAACTGGAGGAAGACTGCAAAGTCACCAAGCGTGAGCTGCTGAGAAACACTCCGTGGTATTAAGGTGTAATCCACGCGTCAGGCAGCCTGCATGCTAATTGAAGCAGACCTTTCTTTAATTGACACTGAGCTTCCCAACTCTCTGAATGATGTAATTGTACCTTTTGAAAGCAGGATGAACCTTTCCCTGAAAAGTAGCGTTTGCAGTTGAACAAATCCATAATGAAAGCGGCAAAACATTTGCTCCCAGATAAGGGCGCTTGTGGAGGGCTGGTAATTAGTTTGACCTGGCCTGATGCCTCCTGATAAGGCACAGCAGAGAGCTGTCATCTGCCGTGCTGTAGAATTTAATGCTCTTAAGTTGTGACACAGCATGTACGTGGCAATAAGTCAGAAATTACCAGTCGTATCGGATTAAGCCCAATGGTGTTCCATAGCCTTGCTTAGTCCTTTCCATCATCAGCTACAGGTCAACCAGGGGATCAGGCCCAGGCAACATGGGTTTATGAACCTTTGACACTGTTTCTCACAGCATTCTGCTTGAGGAACCATCTGCCACTGGCCTGGACAGGGAAACCCTCTGCTGAGGCAGAACTGGATGGATGGCCGGGCCCGAAGAGTGGTGGGGAATGGTGTCAAATCCAGTTGGAGGCCGGTCACAAATGGTGTCTCTGGAACTCAGTGCTGGGTCCAGTTCCGTTTGATGTCTTTATCCATGATCTGGATGAGGGTATTGAGTGTTCCCTCAGTCAGTTTGTGGATAACACCAAGTTAGGTGGAAGTGTCAATCTGAGGGTATGGAAGCTCTGCAGAGGATCTGGACAGGCTGGACCCATGGGCTGAGGCCAATGGTATGGGGTTCAAGAAGGCCAAGTATTGGGTCCTGCAGCTGGGACACAACAACCCTGTGCAGCTCCAGGCTCTGGGAAGAGTGCTGGAAGAATGACGTGGAGGAGAAGGGCCTGAGGGTGTTGATTGACAGTGGCTGAACATGAGCCAGCAGTGGCCCAGGTGGCCAAAAAGGCCAATGGCATCTTGGCTTGGATCAGTAACGGCGTGGCCACCAGGAGCAGGGAGGGGATTGTGTCCCCATACTCAGCACTGTAGAGGCCGCCCCTCGAATCCTGGTTTCAGTTTTGGGCCCCTCACTCCAAGAAGGACATTGAGGGGCTGGAGCGCATCCAGAGAAGGGACGGAGCTGGGGAAGGGTCTGGAGAGCAGGGGTTATGAGAGGCAGCTGAGAGAGCGGAGGTTGTTCAGCCTTGTGGAAAGTTTCTGAAGGATGAATCATTGTTTAGTTTGGAGAAAAGGAGGCTGAGGGGAGACCTTACCACTGTCTACAAATGCCTGAAAGGAGGTTGCAGTGAGGTGAGTGTTGGTCTCTTCTCCCAAGCAACAGGCAATAGGATGAGAGGAAATGGCCTCAAGTGGCACCAGGGCAGGTTTAGATTAGGTAGCAGGAAAAAATTCACTGAAAGGGTTCTCAGTCCCTGGCAGAGGCTGCTCAGGGAGGTGGTTGAGTCCCCATCCCTGGAGGTGTTTAAAAGATGGGCAAATGAGGTCCTCAGGGATCTGATGTAGTAGTATGGACAGGTACGGTTGGACTCCATGATTTCCAAGGGCTCTTCCAATCAAGCGATTCCATAATTCTGTAATTCTCAGTACTAGATGAAGAAATCCTTGTTCTGTTTATGATGACGCATGTTTTCACAGGAATTTTATTCTTCTTTCACTTCCTCCACTTTCTTCCTAATGCCTCGAGTAGGAGGACATTTCACAACCTCAGTGCTCTCGTTGCAACCCCCCATCTTTCCCTCAGTGACATCCTTCCGTTTTCTCTTATCAGCCTCTGCTGCCAAAATCATCTCTCATTTTTGCATGGCTGAAGTGCCGCCGTCTCAAGCCTGGCCCATCTTCTGCAAAACCCATCATAACCCATTGAAAAACAATCTCCTAAAAGACTTAACAGGACTGTAACCCAACCCTTTCATCTTCTTGAAACCAGATACCAGTTAGGAGACCTTTCCTACAGACCTGTCCTTGCCTCTTGCTGCCTCCTCCAAGTGCTTCCCAGGAACAATGCTGGTTAACATAAGCGGCCATGCAGGAAGTTTCATGCCCCTTCTTCCTCTCCCAGGTGGCCAGAGGAGAAACAGAACTGCCCAGGTCAGCACTGTTTGTTGCATCTGAAGTGGTTTTATTGTCTCGTAGTGTGTTGCAGCTGAGAAGTTGTAGTACCAAACTGCTACTGTGAGCTGATTTTACGGCTGTGTCTGGTTCATCCCATAAGTCTTGGCTGGGGCTGACCGGAGTCAGCCTGGGAGCTCAGTCTGAAAAATCATAAAGCCAGTGGTGGTATGTATAGATTTAGCCTAGATTTTTAAACATATGGATCACCGGATTGTCCTGTGCATGTATTTTTGAGGAGAAATTAGGACTTTTAAAGCAGAAGGACCTGAGTGGATCTTAGAATCAGTAAGGTTGGAAAAGACCTTCAAGGGCATCATCCAGCTGTCAGCCCAACCCCATCATGCCTAAAACTACATACCCAATTGCCACAGATACAAAATTTTGAACCCTTCCAGGGATGGAGACTCCAGCACTGCCCTGGGCAGCCTCTGCCAGTGCTTCACCACTCTGTCAGTAAAGAAATTTTTCCTAATATCCAATCTAACCCTCCCGTGGTGCAATTTAAGGCGATTTCCTCTTGTCCTGTCCCTTGTTACTTGGGAGGAGAAACCAACACCCACCTCACCACAACCTCCTTTCAGGGAGCTGCAGAGAGCGATGAGGTCTCCCCTCAGCCTCCTCATCTCCAGACTGAGCAGCCCCAGGTCCCTCAGCCACTCCCATAACCCCCATGCTCCAGACCCTTCCCCAGCTCCGTTCCCCTTCTCTGGATGTACTCCAGCCCTCAGTGTCTTTCTTGGAGTGACGGGCCCCAAACTGAACACAGTAACACAGAAAGGTGGCTCATTTTTGCCACGCTGGTGGCCAGCATAGCTGGGAGGAGAGGGTGTGTGGGTCATGGAGAGCCACGGCCACGCAGCAAGGCACAGAGCTCTTGGCCCTCTGCAGAGGTGTAGAGAGAGGGGATGGGGAAGGATTCTTGCTTTGTGGCTTCAGGGTAAGTTGTGTTCAGTTCTGGAGGCAGATTCTTGCTAGGAAGGGTCTGTGGCAAGAGGAGTTAGAGATGTGCAAGATGAGAGATGGAACAGAAATAGGATGCCATTAGAAGAGCAGGGGGAAGAGAACTCAGGACTGAGTAACCGCTCAGTTGTTACGCTGTGTATAAATTAACTGGAATTGCATCTCTTGTATCTAAACAGAGGGACTGAATGGCAGACAAAGCCTGATTCCTCCCATTCGCTGTGTGCATCTGTGATACCTCCACCAAGAGAATCATTGTGGGTGCCCTTGTGGCACAGGGGAGAAGGGAGTCTCCGACTCTCACAATGCAGAGAAGAAGATTTTTAGGATCTGTGTCACACCTGTGAGAATTCTCTTTCTCTTCTGTTGATTAGAGAGTTTATAGAATCACGGAATGGTTTGGGTTGGAAGGGACTTTAAAGCCCATCCGTGGGCAGGGACACCTCCCACTGGATCAGGGGCTCCGAGCCCCATCCAACCTGGCCTTGAACCCCTCCAGGGATGGGGCAGCCACCACTGCTCTGAGCAGTCTGGGCCAGGGCCTCCCCACCCTCACAGGAAAACATTTCTTCCTAAGATCTCATTTCACTTTCCCCCTTTTCAGCCTCAAAACATTTCCCTCATCCTATCGCTGCACTCCAGCTTGGGAGTGCAGCTTTCCTCTAGCCACCTTTCAGTACTTCAAGAGTTAATTGGTCAAGTTAGGAGAAATCTGGACCACAATCTTGTTTGGTCCTTGAATGCTGATTAATTGCAATGAAGTAATTTAAGCTTAATGAAATAAGAAAAGGTGTGATGGTTGGCTCACTTTCTGATTCCTCGTTTAAGGTATTTGCTCATGACAGGTCAGAGTCACCCTAACACCAGTGAGTGGGATGTGGGGTGAGGTTGGCTGAGATGCTGTAATCAGAGATCATCTTCAGCCTCACGTGCGTGAGGAGACGGCCTTGCAGCTGTGTTACGATGACAGATGAGCAGTCAGAATTCAATAAAAAAACAGCTCAACTTGAGTCTGGCATTCCTAAAGGCTGGTTGTTTTGTGGTGCAAAATTAATTTTGCTTATCTGATCCTGATTTTCCAGCTGCCCTGAGTTCTGGCAGAGCAGCTTCGTTCAGTCCGCCGCTCACTGGTTTAAGGAGGAATTATCATGTTAGAAGCCACATCTGTTTGTAGTGCTGGCAGGCTGTCATTTACCCTGTCTCCACATAGACAATTTATGTTCTTTTCCACAAAACAACCAAACACATGGGTTTTGGGTGGAACTTTTTTCAGTTGCAAGGACTAAACAAATAAGGGATAAGAGAAAGGGATCCTGATGAATGTCAGCACTGCTTTCCTTTGTAACAGATAGAAGGGGAACTTGGATATAACTGATGAGGAAAAATATTTGATGTTTGCATATTCTTTGATGGTTGGAAAGGTTGTGAAGAAAATGTAGTCCTGTGTGCAGTTCTGGAATCCCCAACAGAAGAAGGATATGGAACTGCTGGAATGGGCCTAGAAAAGCCCACAGAGATGGTGTGAGGGCTGGAGCAGCTCTGCTCTGAGGACAGGCTGAGAGGGTTGGGGTTGTTCAGCCTGGAGAAGAAAGGCTGCAGGGACACCTTAGAGTAGCTTCCAGGACTAGAAGGGGCTCCAGGAAAGCTGGGGAAGGGCTTTTTACAAGGGCCTGGAGTGACAGAACGAAGGGAATGGCTTTGAATTGGAAGGGGGACGATTTCAATTAGACCTAGGGAAGAAATTATTCATGCTGAGAGTGATGAGGCTCTGGCCCAGGTTGCCCAGAGCAGTGGTGGCTGCCCCATCGCTGGAGGTGTCCAAGGCCAGGTTGGATGGGGCTTGGAGCAACCTGGTCCAGGGGAAGATGTCCCTGCCCATGGAATGGAGTGGAACTGGGAGTGCTTTAAGGTCTTTTCAAACTCAAACCATTCTGTGAGTCTATGAAAATCCTCAGATTGTGACTTGTGAGATCAATCTGCCATCTCAAAAGTTGCTTATGTGTTGATTTGATTTTAGAAAGGCTGTCTAAGGTTTTGGGGCTTATATTTAAGATAATGAAATTGTGTTCCTTAATCTAATTTTGTCTTCCATCTGGAAGAAATTAAAAATCCAAGCTATGCCTCATTTAATTCCTTAAAAATGTCTCAATACCTGCTTTACTGTCCTTGTGTGTGTCTTGTATGTGAACATATAGTGGAGCTGGGGGATGATGTAGCTTCAGCCACAGGAATCTAGTGCAGGAAGGCCAGTGGCATCTTGGTCTGGATCAGGAACAGCGTGGCCAGCAGGAGCAGGGAGGGGATTGTGCCCCTGGACTTGTCACTGGTGAGGCCACACCTCGAATCCTGGGTTCGGTTTTGGGCCTCTCACTCCAAGAAGGATGTCGAGGGGCTGGAGCACGTTCAGAGAATGGTAACAGAGCTGAGGAAGGGTGTGGAGAACAAGTGTTATCAGAGATGGCCGATGGACCTGGGGTTGTTTAGCCTGGAGAAAAGGGGAGAGGAGAGACTTCATCACTCTCTGCAGCTCCCTGAAAGGAGATTGTGGTAAGGTGAAGGTTAGTGTCTTCTCCCAGGTGATACGATGAGAGGAAATGGCCTCAAATTGCACCAGGAGAGGTTTAGATTAGATAACAGAAAATCTTTTTCACGGAAAGTGTTCTCAGGCACTGGCAGAAGCTGCCCAGGGAGGTGTTTGAGTCCCCACCCCTGAAGGGGTTTAAAAGACAGGCAGAGGAGGTGCTAAGAAATAGGATCTTGTAGCAGACAGGTGAGGTTGGACTCGATCTCAAAGTTCTTTTCTCAAGGAATGATTCTATGATTTAATTTTCAGAAAGCTGTTGGAGAAGCTCAGCTTAAATTCTCTTGCTGCCCCAACCAAAGTCACTCTGTCTTTTCTGGTATTTCCCTGATGCCTGTTGCGTGGTCACCACTGAAGGCTGTTATTTGCTAATGGCAGTTCTGCTGAGGGTTTACAGCGCAGCAGCTATCGCACAAATACCTCATGAATGCTGTCTGACTGCAGCCCACAGCACAATGTGAGCTTACACTGACATCGCCTTATATTCTCTCCACTCGCTCATGCGCTCTCGTCATTGTAAACCCTTCGTTCTCTATTTTGCTCCTGGCTGCTGCAAGGCAATTTTGGGTTATTATTATGGTGTTTCAGTACAGTCTTATCTAGCATGAACCTATTTTTTTTACAACAGATGGCCTATGAATGTGAGTATTATTTCCACTGCTTCTGCATCTGAATGATGTTCTTTTCTTTTCCCAGGTGCACTATAAGAAAAGCCATGTTCTCCCGACTCCGAGTAGCTGCCACTCCCTGTGTGATGGCATGTCGCAGCGCCCATACAAAAGAAAAAGGAAAGCCACTGATGTTAAACCCACGAACAAACAAGGTTGGTACTGTGTGGTTATCAAATATCTTATCTTCATCCGGTAATCGTCCAATGGACCTTGCTCCAGGGTTGAACCGCCTGTGGGAGTTGTGCTGGGCCACAGCCAAAAAAAGGGTGCAGAGGATGGAGGAACCGGTTAATTTTAAGTACCTAGAGTACAAGGACGTCAAATAGCATAGACATCAGCTGGCGCTTGTGCCGGTTTGCTGGGGTTTACACCATCAGTCCTCCTGCTTCCTTGTGCCAAATGAAGGACTGATGGTTCTTGCTTGTTTCTGGCTTAGTTTTGGGGCTGATTGAATTGAAGTAAAGCTTTAGCAAACAGCCCGCCTCATTTCATAGTCTGCAAAAGTTAGTTCTGAGTTCAGTCTTGCTAGGGATAGAAAGCGTTGGCCTCACTGCCCTAGTCCTGGCTTTTTCCTACAACACTGGGAGTTGGGACTGAGCCATATCATAGGATCTTAGAGGGGTTTGGGTTGGAAGGGACCTCAAAGCCCATCCTGTTCCAACCCCCTACCATGTGCAGGACACCTGCCACTGGATCAGGTTGCTCCAAGCCTCATCCAACCTGGCCCTGAACACCTCCAAGAAGGGGCTTCTACTGCTTCTCTGGCCAACCTGGGCCAGGACCTCCTCACCCTCAGCGTGAAGAATTTCTTCCTCATGTGTAAATGAAATCTTCCCCCTTCCAATTTAAAGCTATCTTCCCTCATCCTGTCACTCCAAGCCCTTGTAAAAGATCCCTCCCTAGCTTTCCTGGAGTCCCCTTCAGCCCTGGAAGCTGCTCTAAGGTCTCCCCAGAGCCTTGTCTTCTCCAGGCTGAACAACCCCAACTTTCTCAGCCTGTCCTTAGAGCAGAGGTGTTCCAGCCCTTGGATAATCTGCGTGGCCTCCTCTGGTCCCGTTCCAACAGTTCGATGTCCTTCTTCTGTTGAGGATTCCAGAACTGGACACAGGACTCCAGGTGGGGTCTCCCCAGAGTGGAGCAGAGAGGCAGAATCCCCTCCCTCCCTGCTGGCCACGCAGCTTTGGATGCAGCCCAGGACATGGGTGGTGTCTGGGCTGCTGCCTTCTGGGCTGTATGAGAAAGAAAAATCCCTGTGCGGAGAGTCAGACAGAGACCATCTAAACACAGGCCTTGAATGGAGCTAGCTGGTAGGCAGAGACATTATGTTAACTCTCTCCATCAGGATGGACTTCCAAGAAAGCATTTTTTCCCTCCATAAGAATTTTCTTTTTTTTTTTTCCCATATTTTTCCGCCTCCCCATCCCCAATCTTTTTTTTTTTCTCCCCAGAGTTATAGTAGCCTTCAGGAATACTGAAGCAATTAATTTGTAAACTAAAACTATTAAGAGAGGAGATGAGGGCTTTTGGTATCTGATCCAAGACGTCTAAAGTGGCCAAGAAAGGTGCCTGTGACAGGCTGTTTCCTGAGTAGTGGAGCCGTAGAAGCTCCTTCCCCTCCTTCTCTTCCCTCACTTCTCTTCCTCTCCCTCACTTCTCTCTCATTACCCTTCCCCCTTGTTCTCCCCTCCCTCCCTTTTCTTTTTTCCCTCTCTTTATGTCAGAATTAGAAGTTGGCCAGTGAGCTCACAATACCTGGTGAGAGTTTCAAGCTGGGAACTGCAAGCTACATCTCCTTGTGCCCTGCCCATAACTACAGGGAGAACTGCTCCATTGGGTGTTTTGGCGAGATGGACTCCTGATTGTCCTAAAAAGAGAGAAAGGATAGAAAATGCAGACCTATAGTCGTATCTTTAAGCATTTATTGCACAGCACAGTGTAGTGCGAGGTGCCTCGATACCGCATGAATGCAGGTTGTATATATAGCGAGAGCTGCAGAAGTTAGAGACAGGTTGGCTGCGAGGATAAAACTGGGATTACAGCATTAAGGAAGGAGAGAAGAGTGGATTGGTGCGGTTCGTCAAAATCAGATTATCTCAGGACTTTTCTGAGCTGTACACATTTTGACATGTCAGTGGAAATTATTTCAAGCCCTGTGAGATTTTCCAAGTGCTGATTATGCAACAGCGTTCAGAAACAAAAACAATGGGTCATTTATCATTGTTTTTCTAGTGTTAACATCTATCTACTTTCTTCTTTTTTTCTTTAAGGCCTGGAATTCTCTGGTGGACTGAGTATTTTTAGTTGGTTTTTTTTGAAGAGTAGAAAAGAACAGAAAACTGCTTTATTAATAGCAGTTGATTTTTTTATGCTTTAATGTCTCCGTGAAATGATACCAGTGAGAGGAAAAAAACTTTCCACATTGTCCAGGCTCTGTTATATGAGGCTATCATTAAAGCTGATGCCTTTTTGAATGGATTTGTAAGCTAGTTAAAGTGATACTGCTTGATACTGGATGGAGTATCTGTTTAGAAGTGTGTTTGGAAGTTCAGCAGAGAAATAAATGATTGACTAAATATGCAAAGTACTTTACCCTTTGTGCTTTCTTGCCCACATGTGCATATATATATATCGTATACATACAGACACAGATAAAGGGCTTTATCTTTTGCTCACAGCTTGTTGGGATTGTCATTTTATGAGTCGTGTTTTAGTCCCTTATGGTAAGCTTTTACAATACCCATCAATTCTACAGAACAATTGGTCTCCTTTAATAGAATCATAGAATCACGGAGTAGTTTGGGTTGGAAGGGACCACAGAGCCTATCCAGTTCCACCGCCTCCCATGGGCAGGGACACCTCCCACTGGATCAGGGGCTCCAAGCCCCATCCAACCTGGCCTGGAACACCTGCAGGGGTGGGGCAGCCACTACTGCTCTGGGCAACCTGGATTAGTTTTTTCTCTTACCATATGTGTTTTTTCCCTTTCATTCCCAGCCTTACCTGTCTTTTGCAGGACCTCACTGCACCTGCATCAGCTGTTTTGGGTTTGTGCATTTGAAAGGCCAGCTTTCCAGTGTTTATTGTCAGGGCGGCTCAGGAAAGGTCATGAGCTGTATCAGTAACGTCCTTGTTGCCACAGCCAGACAATTGCAGGACGCGCTGTAACTGCATCGCTGGCATCCATGTATATTTACAGTCTT
Source organism: Cuculus canorus (assembly GCF_017976375.1). NCBI lineage: Eukaryota > Metazoa > Chordata > Aves > Cuculiformes > Cuculidae > Cuculus > Cuculus canorus. Next base: position 76,917,392 of record NC_071441.1, read on the forward strand.
CCATGATGTTTGATTTCTGCTCTGTGGCAGAGATTCAGATTACAGTTAATTGGCTCCAGGACCTTTTATTTTGCTGGAGATCCCTGCTGTGTCCAGGCAGCATTTTAAGCTTGTTGGGTTCTTTGAACACTGTTAGGACAATCTCATTTTTTAGTACTGGCAATTAAATTTTTATTTATAAGGCAATAAAGATTTGGATTCTCATTCAAGGGCGAGTATTATTCCGGCACAGAACAGATGATGCATGAATAGATGCTTGGTCATGCCCATACTGCCATGTGGAGTGGCGTCAGTGTGTCTTTATCCTGTAATATTTTTATACAGTCCACAGTTTCAATACAGGCAGGAGGATGATGTGACTGAGAGCAGCCCTGAGGAAAAGGACTTGGGGTGCTGGAGGTGAGAAGCTCGACATGAGCCGACAATGTGTGCTCACAGCCCAGAAACCAACCCCAGAAACCAACCGTGTCCTGAGCTGCATCCAAAGCAGCGTGGCCAGCAGGGAGGGAGGGGATTCTGCCCCTCTGCTCCGCTCTGGGGAGACCCCACCTGGAGTCCTGTGTCCACTTCTCGAGTTCTAAGCACAAGAAGGACATGTAGCTGTTGGAGCAGGTCCAGAGGAGGCCGTAGAGATGATCCAAGGGCTGGGGCACCTCTGCTCTGAGGACAGGCTGAGAGAGTTGGGTTTGTTCAGCCTGGAGAAGAGAAGGCTGCAGGGAGACCTTAGAGCAGCTTCCAGTGCTTAAAAGGACTCCAGGAAAGCTGGGGATGGGCTTTTTACAAGGATGTATAGTGATAGGATGAGGGAAATAGTTTTAAATTATAAGGGAGAAGAATTAGATAAGACATTAGGAAGAAATTCTTCACGCTGAGGGTGGGGAGGCCCTGGCCCAGGTTGCCCAGAGCAGTGGTGGCTGCCCCATCCGTGCAGGTGTTCCAGGCCAGGCTGGATGGGGTTTGGAGCTCCTGATCCAGTGGGAAGTGTCCCTGCCCAAGGGAGGGAGTAGAACTGGATGGGCTTTACTTTCCATTCTGTGATTCTCTGCTTATTTGTATGTTTGCTTTCTGTGTACTTGTAGCAAATTTGTGACTCTGAATACACTTACTTAGCTTAGTTAGTTTTTTCTACCTTGTGGCATCAATTCTTCTCGATATTTTCTAAGCGCATGATTGTATTTTGTACAGTTGTTACCATTGCTCCTTTTTCTATTACTCTATTCATCAGTATCATTTGGTTATTTAATTCTTTGATTTTATTCTCCTGTACTGACAGTGCCTCCTGAATTTCTAGCTTCAGCAAATACCTTTAGGACATAGTGTTAAACACTGACATGCGTGCACATGCATTTGTGTGTATGTAAATGCCTGCGCGCAGGTGTGGGTGTACACGGTAAAAGAATTCACTGACAGTGTCACAAGACACAGTTGATTCCCAGACTGGTTTCTGAGGAACTGCCCCAGTGTCTGTTTTCCATATAGGTGGTCATCTTCTCTTATCTTGTGTTGAGCCAGACCATTAATCACAATTTCATCTGTTTCTATTCCCAGCTTTTTATAGCCAGATTTATTTCCGTCTGTGCCTTACAGAGTACTCCCAAACACTCTGATAGATTACCTTTGTTTCAAGAACCACTTCTCCTGACAAAGATTTAGGTGACCTTGCTGACTTCTGGCAAATTTCTGAACAGTGTGTTTCCAATTCAGAATGAAAAACAAACAAACAAACAAAACTCACCCCAAAGTAAGCCAGTTGGGCAGGATAAATGGGACAGGACAAGAGACTGTGAAGAAGGATGGTGTGAATTTTAAAATCTTGAAGGAGATGCTCCCTTCTTCTCCCCCTTCTCGCTATGCTGTCTTTGTGAATCATTTGATTTCCTTTCTTTTAATGCTTTTGAGACTTTGTTGGTTGGGTTGAGCAGCCAGAGTGTGGAATACAACATGCTCATTTGCCTTCCTGGGAAAACCAGGGTAAACAGGGTGTGGAGATGTACTGCAAATGGCAGCGGTCATGTTGCTAAGAAATGCAGTGCTGGAAACTGCCAGCAATTTCTGGTCATGAGCAAAGAAACCTCCTAGAAGGCAAGAAACTGATAGAAACTGATAGAAACTGATAGCTTCCTTCTGCACACACACAGAGCCCAGAAGACCCAGCACAACTTTCGTGTCCTGCCCAGCGGGTTTGGAGGCTACTGCAGCTTTTATCTGCTCCCATGACATCTGTGTGCTTTCAAAGAGAATTAAACATGGAAAGATGAACCTGTTTAATCTCTAACTAGCTTTTATCATCTGTCTGAAAAGGTGCTGTAAATGCCAAAGGTGGCGCGTTGTATTGCACCTCATTTGGCTTAGGTCAGCTCTTCTGACAGGGCTCACGAGCTGCGGGGATGGCAGTGGAGGAAGCGTTGTATTGCACCTCATTTGGCTTAGGTCAGCTCTTCTGACAGGGCTTGTGAGCTGCAGGGATGGCAGGGAGGAAGGAAGGAAGCTGTCATGTTTGTAGGTTATTTTGGTCTCTTTTTTATTGTACGATTAATGCCATTACAGGAGAGCAAAAGCAGTGGCATCTGCTCAGTTAGAAAAATAGGAGTTTAATGCAGTGTCTCCAAGGCGTTTGGCGATGCTGAATGGTGTAGATGAGCCATTTTAGTTGTCTTGCCTGTGATTTATCGTAGAATCATAGAACGGTTTGAGTTGGAAAGGACCTTAAAGTCCATCGAGTTCCGCCCCCTACCATGGGCAGGGACACCTCCCACTGGATCAGGGGCTCCAAGCCCATCTAAACTGGCCTTGAACCCCTCCAGGGGTGGGGCAGCCACCACTGCTCTGGGCAACCTGGACCAGGGCCTCATCATGAAGAATTTATTCCTAATACTTAATCTAAATCTTCCCCTTCCAACTTGAAGCCATTCCCCCTCATCCTGTCACTCCAGGCTCTTGTAAAGCTCCTCCCCAGCTTTTCTGGAGCCCCTTTCAGCACTGGAAGCTGCTCTAACATCTCCCCAGAGCCTTCTCTTCTCCAGGCTGAGCAACCGCAACTCTCTCAGCCTGTCCTCAGAGCAGAGGTGCTCCAGCCCTTGCATCAACTTTGTGGCCTCCTCTGAACCTGTTCCAACAGTTCCATGTCCTTCTTCTGTTGAGGATTCCAGAACTGGACACAGGGCTCCAGGTGGGGTCTCAGAAGAGCAGTGTAGAGGGGGAGAATCCCGTCCCTCGCCCTGCTGGCCATGTTACTTTGGATGCAGCCCAGGATACTTTACTTGAAGCCACATCATTAGTAAATGAGGGTATCTGTGGGTTACCCGAGTCTGGTTTAGCAGCCAAAGTGATTTACATCTTGTTCCACATGTACAGAGGCAGTACAAGAACTGATGGCACTTTGCCTGCAGAGAGACTGAGGTGTTTAAAGGCTGAATCACCTGGGGAAGGTTGGGCCATCTCACAGTGCATCAGGGAGTGGATGTTGTGCTGCATCAGATATACCTGCCACTACACATAGAATCATGGAATGGCTTGAGTTGGAAGGGATCTCAAAGCCCATCCAGTTCCAACCTCTGCCATGGGCAGGGACACCTCCCACTGGATCAGGGGCTCCAAGCCCCATCCAACCTGGCCTGGAACACCTCCAGAGATGGGGCAGCCACAGCTTCCCTGGGCAGCCTGGGCCAGGGCCTCCCCACCCTCACAGAGAAGAATTTGATGGATAGCATACTATGCTGTTTCTGGGAGAACAAAGATTTAGAATTGAGTTTAAAAAAATGAAGGAGGAAAGAAATCAAAGGAGATTTCCATATTCAACGTAGTTCCCATAAACACAGAAAAACTTTGAATCTATGTCAGAGGTAGCGAATGCACCTTTGATTCATTCAAGTGAACTTTTTGATTTTGCAGTGGGGACGTGTTGTGAAACAGTGAACTTTGTGATTTAGCAGAAGGAGGCAGAGTTAAGAGAAGCAGCAACCCACAATACAACGTAAAATCTGCTTCATTTTGAAGTATGTTTATGATGCTGCTTCAAGCCTACGCTGTGCTGCTCAATATGTGATAACAATGATTACAAGATACATGACAACCATTTGATTAAATCTTGCCCATGAGGTAGGCTGACTCTCGTTTTCATACAGGGACATGTTTAGATATACTTAGCATTTGCATCCTTATCAAGAGTTTTGAATGTATTGTTTGCTACGAACTGTGCAGGTTTTTTGTGTGCTGGAGAGTATTTATGGTGTGAGATAAGAGTATCCCCTCCTGTAGATATCCTGCAAGACTATTCCAGGTGGGGAAACATCACCATCACTTGCACTTCCCTGCTTAGAAGCCTTCTCCGTATTACTCAGTGGAGCTGTAAAATCACCCTCACAGCGTTCAGCTCTCCTCTTCACCTTCATGCAAAGCAGGCAACTAGAATTTTTATATCCTGGTATTTATAGCACCACTTGCTTTGTGTAGCAGAGCCCAGTTGTCGGGGCCGAAGTGAGTTCCGGGTGCCAGAGAATTTGTGGATTAAAGGCACAGTAAGTGGTGATTCAACGTGGGCTTCTCTGAACTAAAAAGCTGTTGAAAGTCCATTTTATTCATAGATTCATAGAATGGTTTGGGTTGGAAGGGATCTTAAAGCCCATCCAGTTCCACCCCCTGCCATGGGCAGGGACACCTCCCACTGGATCAGGGCCTCCAAGCCTCATCCAACCTGGCCTGGAACACCTCCAGGGATGGGGCAGCCACCACTGCTCTGGGCAACCTGGGCCAGGGCCTCCCCACCATCAGCATGAAGAATTTCTTCCTAAACTCTAATCCAACTCTTCCCCCTTCCAATTTAAAGCCATTCCCCATCGTCCCATCACTCCAGGCCCTTGTAAAAAGCCCCTCCCCGGTGTTCTTGGAGCCCCTTTCACCACTGGGAGCTGCTCTGAGGCCTTCCAGGAACCTCTCCAGGCTGAAGAACCCCAACTCTCTCAGCCTGTGCTCAGAGCAGAGGTGCTCCAGCCCTCACATCATCTCCATGGCCTCCTCTGGACTGGTTCCAACAGTTCCGCATCCTTCAGAATCCCCTCCCTCCCTGCTGGCCACGCGGCTTTGGATGCAGCCCAGGACATGGTTGGTTTCTGGACTGTGAGCGCACGTTGCCGGCTCATGTCAAGCTTCTCATCTCCAGCACCCCAAGTCCTTCTCGGCAGGGCTGCTCTCAACCAAGTTGTTTCCCAGCCTGTATTGAAACGGCAGATTGCCCTGACCCAGGTGTAAGGTCATTAGTTTCACTGGACGAGGAAGTTACAGAAAAGCCATGTCCCAGTGTCATGCTAGGAGTGGAAATTAGAATTTCTAATTAGTTAGACGTTATCTTTCAAGGACTTGGTAGTTTCTGATGGGGAGGATGTAGGTTTTGCTAATGAGATATTTCAGCGAAATGTCAGTGTAGCTGATGTGGTAGCTCTGAAGGGATCCTGGCCTTTCACATTCCTTAAACTGCTGACGATAGTGGCTTTCCTGTCCAGTGTTCATTTATCTTCTGAAATGAAACTAAGCTTTTCTTTTTTTTTTCTTCTTCTTAGTATCATAAGTCTTTTGGCATGTTTTTGGTTTTGTAGTGCCTGCAGTAGCAGTCAAATGACTACGGATGTTTACCAGCTGCACCCGGCTTCCTACCCTAAGCCACGTGCTTAGGTTTGTGTTGAGTAACGGTTGATTTACAGCGGCACAAAGTGCTGATGGTAACGATTTGGGGAGTAGTTACGGTCAAGGGGAAAGTAGCCGAGATGGGTGTTCGCATGGTTTCATAGAATCACAGAATCACTTGGTTGGGAAAGACCTTTGAGATCTTCAGGTCTGACCGTACCTGTCCACTACTAAATTCAATCACTGAGCACCTCATCTGCTTGTCTTTTAAATCCCTTCAAGGATGGGGACTCCACCCCCTCCCTGAGAGCCTCTGCCACTGCCTGAGAACACTTTAGTGAAGGAATTTTTCCTGATGTCCAATCTGAACCTGCCCTGGTGCAGCTTGAGGCCATTTCCTCTCGCCCCATTGCCTGTCGCTTGGGAGAAGAAACCAACACCCACCTCCCCCTACAACCTCCTTTCAGAGAGCTGCAGAGATCCATGAGGTCTCCCCTCAGCCTCCTTTTCTCCAGGCTGAACAACCCCAGGTCCTTCACTGCCTCTCATAAGGCTTGTTCTCCAGACCCATCCCCAGTTTTGTTTCCTTCCATGCAGCTTTCAAAGAGGGATTTACATTCCCAGAGATTATTTTACATTTCTTGTGAAGTATACAGATATGAAACTAAAGTAGATAGAAAAAAAAAAAGTATTCGGCACGTATTCCTTGTGGTGTGTTTCTCGTGCCAGTGCTGCTTCCTGGTTGTGTTCTCACTGGAAATTTTAGGTTATTCAAATCAGTTTGCAGAAAAAAATATCACGTGGCTAAAGTGGCTGCTACCTCCAGCAAAAGGCAAGCAGCAGGGGTAAAATCCTGGGAAATTCACCTGCAGACAATATTGGAAGTGTACTTGAGAATAACAGCAGTTTAAGAAAAAATGGGTTGTGAATCACTCACAGGTGATAGAAGAGAGTAAGGATGGGAGGAACGGTTTTGAGCTGCAAGAGGGGAGATTGAGATGAGATCTGGGTTAGAAGTGTTTTCCTTTGAGTCTGGGAAAGCCCTGGCCCAGGTTGCCCAGAGCAGTGGTGGTGCCCCATCCCTGGAGGGGTTCCAGGCCAGGTTGGGTGGGGATTGGAGCCCCTGATCCAGTGGGAGGTGTCCCTGCCCATGGCAGAGGGTACAACTGGATGGGCTTTGAGATCCCTTCCAACCCAAACCTCATCATTAACTGAGCTCAGTGTTTATTGTCAAACCTATTACATGGAACATTGTCAGAAATATAAAGCATCCATCTATTTTAAGGTTAAAGACTTAATTTCTTTTTGCCACAACTGAACTTTTTCATTTTTATCTTGAAATAGGGGAGCATGCTTTTTAAATCTTCCAATATTTTATTACTTTAGAACACGGTGTAGAATTAGTACAGAAAAGCAGATGGGCTGCTTAAGTCAGTGTAGTCAAAACAACTCATATTGAAAGTGAGTTAGATAAGCAAGGAAAAGAACTGTGCAAATATTAATTATTTTTATTGTTTTTTTTTCCTGAGCAGTAGCTGTATTGGTTGTAAACCATTCAAATATGCTGAATTACACTAAGTATAGCCCCCGAACTAGAGATTTTTTGTTATTGGGTATATTTTCTACAGATACCTATGGAAATCTGTTTGGACATAAGGAGAGGTGAAAATATGTGTGTTCTAATCTTAATTTATGGATTTTATTCAAAAGTTGGAAAATATATTTTTTCTTATGGTTTTTCTGATTGCAGGAGGAATTTGCAGTGTGATTACAAAGCAGAAAACATTTTCTAAACAACTTTTTTTTTTAATTTGGCAGCAAGAATCTGCTTCCAGCGTGGGAAATCTGAGAAAATGTGCTCTTGTTTTTTAATCTGGTTGCTTTTGTAAACAAAGGAAGTGTTGTTTGTGAGGAAAACTGATGTTTCTTGTTTCCATCTCTCTCAAAAGACGATGCCTAGCAGACCTTTCCCTTTCCAGTTCTGCTTTTGCTCACAGATTGATGCACAGCCTTGGCACCGCAAAGGCTCTCCTCGGTTTTCAGCTGCTGCATTCACAAATATTGATTTAATCAATCAGCTGAACTGAGCCAGTTGGATAAACCGAAACAAGGGGAGTTTTGTCATTGCTCTTTTGGAAGTCGCAAACTTAAAGTGGGATCGGTTGTTGTCGGAAACGGGGTCAGCACTTTGAGACAGGTTGGCGGTGAGTCTGGACTCGGATCAGTAAGCTTTTTGGGAAGTTATGCCTAGTAGTTAACTGCCCCATGAAGAAGCCTCTGCTAACAGGTAGCTCAAAGCAGGCGGTAACCTGCACTGAGTGAAAAGCATTTCACTCATTTATGGAATGAGGCCGGGCTCAGAGGGTTGGGGTTCTTCAGCCTGGAGAAACATTTAGGTCCTGTACAGACGGACTCTAAGCGTCTTAGTCTCAGGCTTCCAGTTTTGACTTTAAAAAATATTATCTTAGCTTTCCTGTGGTGCCTGAAATTGTCTGGCTGTGGGAAGTTGCCGTGTTTTTGATGTGTATGTGAATGTGCATGCTTTATCATAGAATGCTGGTTTGTGTAGGGAGGGACCTATAAAGGTCAGCTTGTCCAACCCCAGCCTCGGTGATTTCACGTCTGTGGCCAAGCTAGGAACAAAGATCTACGTACTTTTATAAGGAAAACTATATAAGAGCTGGGGTTGTTTAGCCTGGAGAAGAGGAGGCTGAGGGGAGACCTTATTACTCTCTGAAAGGAGGTTGTGGAGAGGAGGGACATGGGCTCTTCTCCCAAGTGACAGAGGACAGGACAAGGGGGAATGGCCTGAAGATCCGCCAGGGGAGGTTCAGGCTGGATATCAGAAAAAAATTCTTCACGGAAAGAGTCATCGGGCACTGGAACAGCTGCCCAGGGAGGGGGTGGAGTCACCTTCCCTGGAGGTGTTTAAGGGATGGGTTGATGAAGCACTTAGGGACATGGTTTAAGGGAGTGTTAGGAATGGTTGGACTCGATGATCCAATGGGTCCTTTCCAACCTGGTGATTCTGTGAAAGAAGGCTCTGGAGAGACCTTAGAGCAGCTTCCAGTGCTGAAAGGGGCTCCAGAAAGGCTGGGGAGGGGCTTTTTACAAGAGCCTGGAATGATAGGATGAGGGGAAATGGCTCTAAATTGGAAAAGGGAAGATTTAGATCAGACATTAGGAGGAATTTCTTCACACTGACGGTGGGGAGGCCCTGGCCCAGGTTGCCCAGAGCAGTGGTGTCTGCCCCATCCCTGGAGGGGTTCCAGGCCAGGTTGGATGGGGCTTGGAGCCCCTGATCCAGTGGGAGGTGTCCCTGCCTGTGCCAGGGGGTGGGACTGGATGGGCTTTGGTGTCCCTTCCAAATGAAACCATTCTGCGATTCTATGAATGTTGTTAAATAATTTGAATTAGTGCTTAAATAAGAATAAATTAAACTCCTCATCCACCTTGAAGCAGAGAAGAAGGGAAATGATGAGATATTTTTCTTGCTTATCTCTTCTGAAACTCATTACAAATGATGCTTTTTGGTGGTAGAACATCAGTTTTCTATGTGATGTGTTAAAAAGCAGGCAATGGAGCAATTTAGAGAAAGCTCTGTGGAATAAATGCTCCTGTCTGCAATTGCATTGACTGGACTGGGAGACCAGTGTGTACCTGGTCAACCTTATCTTCCCACGAAACAATTTAAGAAGCAGCTGTTATTTACTTTTAAACCTTATCCTGTCTGCAAGTGCCATCTCTCAGTTGTTCTCTAGTTCCACAGAGGAAAATGAAATCTGGCAAGGGGCATGAGGACTCTGAGAGATCTGAAAAAGCTGTAGTTGAAAGGGGTACCCACAAAAGATGTGTAGAGCCCCAGCAGAGGCAAGTATATCCAAACCCTGCCTGCTGTGGCACCTGCCGTGAGAAAAGGATGCAGTCTGAAATGACACACAGAAAGACTTTATTAATGTTATAGATGTGCTAGAGGCGGAACTGTTAATTATTTCTCACCTCTCTTGTTTTCAGGGCATGGCCTTTACATTACTTGAACGACAGATGCTTGGGTTGCAAGGACTTCTACCTCCTAAAATAGAGACACAGGACATTCAAGCGTTACGTTTCCATAAGAATTTGGCAAAAATGACTGACCCCTTGGAAAAGTAAGCACTCCCCTGGCCTTCTTTTGTCATGCAAGTACCTGGAAATTGATATCAAATATTGCATGGGGGTAACCAGACAAGGTTTCTGTGCCTCCACTGGGTTTTTCAGTTGCTGGAGGTTATTTTCACTTTTGCACAGAAAACTACTTTCATCGATCATGCGTTCATCAGGTGGCTAAATGAGGTTAGGGAACAGGCTTTTTATACTCCGTAGAAATAAGGCAACAAAAAAGAATGTGCACAGATTAGCCAGTAACAACCCTTACTGTAAGATGTGAAGTGTAATATGTATTTCTGTAATATGTATGATTCGGGTGACATTGTTGGAGCACAGAAGTATTTGGAGGGGGAAGAGGGAAGCCAGTGCATGCTGAAAAAATATCATAGAATCATAGAGTGGTTTGGGTTGGAAAGGACCTTAAAGCCCATCCGGTTCCAACCTGCTGCTATGGATGAACCTTGAAGTCCCTTCCAACCCAAACCATTCCATAATTCAGTAATTCTATGAAACCATTTAAGCAATGTCAGCTGTAGTTAATCCAGCTTTCAGTACGGAGCAGACAACTTGCAGCTTTTCTCTTCAGCTTAGGTCACACATGTGCTTCCATCCTTGAAGGCTCACACAGAATAAACTGCTATAAACTCCACTAACACATCAACTCTGAGCAACAGAGCACCTAGACCTAATGCTTGAAAAAGACCTGGCCTGCTCCTTTGATTCAATACACTCTTCCCTTTGCCATTCTTTATCCAAATGGACCCGTTCTCATGTAGGATTTAGATCCTGAAACATTTTTAGGATGTAGCTATGTGGTAGGACGGACCCTGAGAACATGAATGCAAAGTTGTATTTCATAGAATCATGGAATCACAGAATAGTTTGGGTTGGAAGGAACCTTAAAAGCCCATCCAGTTCCTACCACCTGCCATGGGCAGGGACACCTCCCACTGGATCAGGGGCTCCAAGCTCCATCCAACCTGGCTTTGAACCCCTCCTGGGATGGGGCAGCCACAGCTTCTCTGGGCAACCTGGGCCAGGGCCTCCCCACCCTCACAGGAAAACATTTCTTCCTAAAATCTCATGTCAATCTCCCCTCTTTGAGATGAAAACCATTCGCCCTTGTCCTGTCCCTGCACTTTTTGATCAAGAGCCCTTCCCCAGCTTTCCTGGAGCCCTTTCGGTACTGGAAGGCATTTTTTTTTGTTTAACTCACTGCTTTGGTGAACAAAATGTAAAAGAATTTGATTTGGTAGTTTTCAGAACAGCATGTTTTTAGAATCCTGTTACTGTTTTCATGTATGCCTGTGTATAACTGCCTGTAAATTTGTACCACTTCCTAAAGGCGAGAGGAGGACTGCAATGGTTTGAGGCTTACTGGACCACATCAAAACTCTTTTGTTCTCATGGAAACCAAAAGAGGACTTTAAAATCCACATCCTGTCACTTGCTGATCTGAAACAGTCATGTCATCTGTGCAGGCAAAGCGCCCAATTGTAGCCTGAGACAGATCTGTAATCATCTTTATGTTGTTAGGTCAGCAAGACTGAAATGCGAATTGATAAACCGTGGATTGGTAGGTGTTGTGGTTTGAGCTAAATTAGAGTAATTTTTCTGAGTTCAGCTCAGTCTCATCTGAGTAACTTCATTTTCTGAGAATTCACTGCCTGTTTCAGACAAAGCTCTTCTCCAGCAGCGACCACACGGGCACTGGGATGCAGAAAGGCCCGGGCTTGTGCTCATCCCTACACAAACCAAGGCCGTCCTGGACCAGGAGGAGCCATAAAGGAAAGGGGGGAAAAGGGTCACACCTGTAGGGAGGGGCGGACGGGAGAGGTGACCCCAACCTGACCAACAGAGGATTCCAGCCCATACACCTCATACTCGGGGTGAGACGAGATCATGAGGGTCTCTCTCTCTTCTTTGATGGTCAATGTGGTGACCTCATCTGCCTGGCTGCCCCTGATCCATGTGTTCCTGGATCCAGTTCTGAGCTCAGCTCCCTTCTCACCTCAGATCCTTTCCTTCGTGTCTGCTCTGCAGCATCTGTGGTGACGCACAGTCGTCGAGGGCTGGGGGCGCGGTTCCATATATTTGTATATATTCTATTATTTTCTTATTATTTTCTTTATTATTATTTCATTAAAGCTGTAGTTTCGGTTTCCAACCTGCAAGTCTTTTCCTCTCATTTCCCTTTCTCCAGGGTTGAGGAGAAAGGGAATCGGGAGCCCAGCTGCTGTGTTTTAGCTGCCAAAATCGGCCACAATGGGGCTAAACAGTAGGTAAATTTGCAAAAATGCAGGTTTAATTTACACTTCTAGGTAAGTCCTTCAAAATAGGTTTTTGCTAGGAGTTATTTGTTTTACAGCTGTGTCATGGTATGATGAACAAGACCTTACTGTCAGGACCTATCTTGTTTCAGATGAAAAATGCTTTCACTGATAATTTTTGTTAAAGAGTGATGAGACTCCAAGCTGCATCGTGTGATGAATCCATGGGTTATCTTCTATTGCAGTGCCTGTTAGTGCTTTATCTTGTTAGTATGCATGGTATGTCATTTCCACTACTTTCATTTCAGCTTTTTGGTACTCCTACTCTTTCTTTTCCAGCTTTTGCTTAGTAATTGTTGTCCATCTTGAGTGGAAGAAGGAATTTCATGAAGAATAATATGAAGCAAGTTTGGTTTTCACTTTGACATTTTTCATCTTGTTTTAGATAGGCATAAATATGAAGCAATAGAATCATAGAATTATTTGGGTTGGAAGGGACCTCAAAGCCCATCCAGTTCCACCCCCTGCCATGGGAAGGGACACCTCCCACTGGATCTGGCTGCTCAAGACCCCATCCGACATAATTTTGATTTTTTTTTTTGTTCCCTTTTGCTTAATTCCAGGTATATCTACATAATGGGAATCCAGGAGAGAAATGAAAAGTTATTCTACAGAGTATTACAAGATGACATTGAGCGTTTAATGCCAATTGTATACACACCAACAGTGGGCCTTGCCTGCTCCCAGTATGGACACATCTTCAGGAGACCAAAGTAAGGGTTACAGATACATATTGTGCCTATTTTATCATCATTTTCTCTCTATACTTGCCTGAGGTTCGGAAATGTTTTTTTGATGGATTCAGCTGTGCAAGAGTAGTGCCAGTTCAGAGCAGTAAAGTTGCACCTCTGCTCAGGAGCAGATTTGCTGGAGGAAGCTCGGGCTAACTGCAGATCTGGCAGAATCGAAGCCGTGGACGTGTTCCTGCTGCTGGGAAAGGGTCCCAGTGCTGGAGGGCACAGAACCGTAGAATGGTTCAGGTTGGAAGGGACCTCAAAGCCCATCCAGTTCCACCCCCTGCCATGGACAGGGACACCTCCCACTGGATCAGGGGCTCCAAGCCCCATCCAACCTGGCCTGGAACCCCTCCAGGGATGGGGCACCACTGCTCTGGGCAACCTGGGCCAGGGCCTCCCCACCCTCAGTGTGAAGAATTTCTTCCTAAAGTCTAATCGAAATCTTCCTGCTTCCACTTTAAAGCCATTCCCCCTCATCCTGTCACTCCAGGCCCTTGTAAAAAGCCCCTCCCCAGCTTTCCTGGAGCCCCTTTCAGCACTGGAAGCTGCTCTAAGGTCTCCTTGGAGCCTTCTCTTCTCCAGGCTGAACAACGCCAACTCTCTCAGCATGTCCTCAGAGCAGAGGAACTTCAGCCCTCAAATCATTTTTGTGGCCTCCTCTGGACCTCTTCCAACAGTTCCATGTCCTTCTTATGCTGGGGATTCCAGAAGTGAACACAGGACTCCAGGTGGGGTTTCATGAGAGAGTAGGAGATGGGGAGAATCCCCTTCCTCGCCCTGCTCTGCCGAGCAGTGTGGTGTGGGTACAGGAGCAGATGCCAGTGAGCAGCGCGTGAGGAGAGGCGTTGGCAAAGCCAAGAGGGAAAGCCTTGACTCATGGTAGCTCAGCAGACTCTGTTGGGTGAACGGTCCCCATATTAAAGCTGTGCTACCGCATGTCAGCTCTGTTGTTCCAGCACGGCAAATCACTTGTTGGGGATCTGGTTTGGGTTCAGCAGTAACAGTCTGGGTTATTAGCTGTGTGTTGCAGAAACCAGTTCAGACCAGCAGTCATTTCAGCTCATTTCCAAGGCACTCGCTGCAATTCAAGGTGCGTTTCCAGAACCCTCTTGCTCGAGGGCTTTAGTGCTGTGTGGAGGAAGGGCTAATTCTTCACTGCTGTGAGGACTCCAGTGTGTGGTGCAGTTGCAGTGGTAAAGCCAGTAAGGACCTCATGGTTTTGTTCCTCATCTGGAACAGGGAATGTGAAAGATGGACTCTTGACTCTCATATACATCTTTTCCTCTTCCATGTCTCTGTATTATAGACCAGTTTGAAAACTTTCCCCCTCTAGAAACTGTACAAGAAACAGCAGTGTGGACAAGACCTTGGGGTGCACCCTTTTCTTTCCCAGAACCGACACTTCAGCAGACTGCTAACACTTCCCAAGACTTTACGAGCATTTCCCAAGTGTTGCTAATTTCTCTGTAATGACTTCTACTGAGGCTTTTGTGCCTCCCTTCCTCCTAACCACTCAGGGATTGCTGGAACAGAAAAAATACGGACACTTTTCTTATCCTTTGTTCCTTTCTGCTCCTTTGCCTCCCCTCCCACGTTCCCACAGAGGAGCACTGGGCAGTGGGAAGCACTGTTCTCCTCCTGCTCTTGGAGAAGACAGTTTGTGTATTTCTTGTCTTTCTCTTTCCTTTCTTTTCCCTCTCCTCTCTTTGTGTAACATGGTGAGCAGAGCTCAGGTAAGGTAAAGCCTTGCTTTTTTTACCTTGCCAAGGTAAAGCCAGGCTTAGGATCACGTTCCCTTCTCATATCCTTACAGGGGAGTGTAGATCCTGTCATGTCTGACGCTAACACCAGAGGTGTTTTACCCTAGAGGAGTTTCAAAGGTGAATATCTGTAGCTGTGTAAAATCCAGGTAGCACCATGAAAAGTGTTTTCCCTGTGTTCTTATTCTAGAATGTTGAAGTAGCCGAATAGATGTGTGTGTTAGAGATTGTCCTTCGAACTATTCATGTCTGTGATCTCAACGCTTCTCGTCTCAAGATAATTTTACTGTTTAAGTTTTACAAAGCAAGGTGAAATCTCTGATTGCCACCTATAAAATAATTCTGCTTTCTTTTTTTTCTTCCAGAGGATTATTTATTTCCATCTCAGACAGAGGTCATATTAGGTCAATTGTGAACAACTGGCCAGAGAATGACGTTAAGGTACTACCTCTGTATCACTTTTTTCTAGTTGTTATTTAATCTCAGTTGAGTTTCTTGAGATTTGTTAGTATTTGGTGGAAATGTAAATGCTAGATAATACATCCTTGTCAGTTATTTGATGGTGGTGGTAAAATATAGATAAAGAAAATAACACAAGACCTTCAAGAGCAGTGTTCTAAATATGACCTTTATGGTTTGAGCAAGTAGTGATGATGAGAATTAGATTTGCCGACCTTTTTGTTTTACTTCATTATTCCACCTTTAGGAGAGTTGTTGGATGATGCACCTCTGGGATTTCCTCGTTGTGTTATGTAGCAGTAGGAGAGGTGATCTAGTCCTCGGATTAGGACACAGAAGTGGTAGTTGGGAGACCCAGGTTTGCCGTTAAATTCTCTATGATCCAGCTGGGTCGAGAACCACGAGGGGAGATGAGTTGAATGATACTTACCTGAATTTTTGATGTCTGGATTTATGAGTGGAAATCTTAAACCCAGGTTACGAGCTGCTGTTCCACATGGGAGCTTGGATCATTCCTGCTTAACTTCCAAGGATTTGGATTTCAGCAAAAAAGAAGGAGCGTAGCAGGTTCTTGCATTAAGCTGTAAAATATTCCTTGTAATCTATTCTTTGTTTGACTGTGCATACATACTGGAATTTTTGCCTGGAAAAAAACACAATTAGTTAGCTCTAAGCTTCATAAATTTCAGTGATCGTATACAATTTCACCTGCTCTTCTTTTCAGGCTGTTGTTGTCACTGATGGAGAAAGAATACTGGGTCTCGGAGACCTTGGTGTGTATGGGATGGGAATTCCAGTAGGAAAACTGTGTTTGTACACAGCCTGTGCAGGAATACATCCAGATAAATGCTTGCCTGTGTGCATCGACGTTGGAACTGATAATACAGTGAGTTTGAGCTTTGCCTCCCATAAGTCATCTCTACGAAAAGTATTTATTTAAGAGTATTTAGTACTCTTAAGAGAAGATTTTTATTTGAGCAATTTGTTTAAGATAAAACCAAATATTTTATGGAAGAGTGAGTGATTTGGAATTCACTATATTGTTACATATGAGTGACTGAAAAACACCGGTTGATTTGTCAGTGAAATGTTGCCTTTGGAAGTAACTTGAATGCTGGTACGCTCTGAAATAGAGTCAGGTTGACCTGACTTTAAGAAGCTAGGAGTGTGTATCAGATTTATTAAAGCAGTTTATTGTTCACCGTATTGATTTGTTCCCTTCTAAAAGCAGCCTCAGTCACCAGCCTCAAGTGCCAGCTGGAATTACTGAACACTGATACAGACTGGAGGCAGTTAAAGTGGCTGTGTAAATGCAGTATCTTTGATGTGAAATATCTTACTGTGGACTCTGGAAAGTGTGTATTGAGGAAGTGATTCATTCTGCTGCTGTCTTTGATTTATTCTTTTTCAGACACTCCTAAAAGATCCATTTTATATGGGCCTGTACCAAAAAAGAGATCGCTCGCAGCTCTATGATGACCTAATTGATGAATTTATGGAGGCCATTACAGACAGGTACAACATTGGATATTCTGCACAAGAGTATGGCCAGAAGTTCTGGCAAATAAAATCCATAACACATTGTCTGTGAAAAAGTCATTTAAGGAATAAGGATAGGACAAGAAGTCAAGAGGTACAGCTTTATTTCTTGCTCTGTAGTGATTTTCTCCGTGACCTGGAACATTCTGCTTGTAGTTATCTCTTAAGTACGCACAGAACGGAGATGGAACTGTATTAAGCAGTAAAAGGCCCAAGGACATTCTTTTTCCAAAGATAATGGATTACGTGTAGGATTTGTTTTAGAATGAGTTGTATTTCTGTATGTGCCTAGTGATAGGAATATCTGCTGTGGTCTGTAGGTATGGTCAGAACACACTCATCCAGTTTGAAGACTTCGGAAACCACAACGCTTTTCGGTTTTTGAGAAAATACAGAGAGAAATACTGTACCTTCAATGATGATATTCAAGGTAATAGACGCTTTGTTTATATTTCTTTATGTATATGCAGAAAACTCGCCTAAACGCACAATCTGCCACGTAGATCTGTTCAGCTCTCCTTAGATGTGTACTGCTTTTGCAGGGACAGCTTCAGTGGCCTTGGCAGGACTGCTCGCAGCACAGAAAGCCACTGGTAAACCACTTGCAGAGCAGAAAGTGCTGTTCCTTGGAGCTGGAGAGGTGAGTTCTCTTAAGGGCTCTGGAGAATCATGGAATGGTTTGAGTTAGAAGGAACCTCAAAGCCCATCTAGTTCCAGGCCCCTGCCATGAGCAGAGACACTTTCCTCTGGATCCAGTTGCTCCAAGCCCCATCCAAGCTGGCATTGAACACCTCCAGGGATGGGGCAGCCACCACTGCTCTGGGCAACCTGGGCCAGGGCCTCCCCACCCTCAGCATGAAGAATTTCTTCCCAATGTGTGACCTAAATCTTCCCCCTTCCAACTTAAAGCCATTCCCCCTCGTCCTGTCACTCTAGGCCCTTGTAAAAAGTCCCTCCCGAGCTTTCCTGGAGCCCCTTGAGGTAATGGAAGCTGCTCTAAGTTCTCCCTGGAGCCTTCTCTTCTCCAGGCTGAACAACCCCAACTCAAGAACATCTGTTAATTTTGATAACATAAGAGAGAGGTACACATTGGTTTTCTTAGCAAATTCTATCAGTGGCTGTTTGCAGCAGACACTAGTTCGTTACTGGGGCAGTGGCATCAGGACAAGTTCAGGAAAATTGCTCTTATGATGCTGACAAATAGCTTAATTAGCTGCAAATTTCTCCATCTGGGAAAGGTCCTGATTGCAGTAATGGGTGGCTGATGTGTCGTTGCCTCAGCACTGAGCTATGCTCTGTGATTCCCTCTGCCTTATTTCTCTTGCCAGGCTCAGCAGCACGTGCAGTGTGCCAAGAGAAGGGATGTGCTGCCAGCATCCACGTTCTGCCCTCTGTCTGCCAGGCTTTTATCACAGGCAGTGGGAGCAGGGACAGGATTGGGAGGCAGCTGGGCTCAAAATGCTAGGCTGTGGTTTCTTGACAGGAGGGCTGCAGCACTGCCTTGTTCTCACTGCCTGGTTGGGCTGCGTTATTGCAGCTGCCGAACTGGTATAGGCGTGGGGGCACAGCACCTGGAAAAGCTGCCTGTCTCTGTTGCTTGAAGACGCGACACTTGATCCCAGCCATCTGCCCCCATCCAGGCAAACGTTGCTTGTGTTCCATAGCTGGCTTATGAAATGACCTTTGTGGGGATCTTGGAAGGGGGGATCTTTTTTGTCATGACAGACCTCTTCTGTGTCTTGTTAAAAATCAAAATCATTTTATCCACAAGGCTGCCCTGGGAATTGCAAACCTCATTGTTATGGCTATGATGGAAAGTGGTGTTTCTGCTGAGGAAGCCTACAGGAGAATATGGATGTTTGACAAATATGGGTTACTGGTTCAGGTAGGGTGCACCATCCCTTGATACATCACAGTACACATGGCCAGTGCTGCCCGTGTCCTTCTCACAAAATGAATCTATTTTTTATCCATAGGGGCGAGAACAAAATGTAGATTCCAATCAAGAACCATTTGCGCACCAGGTTCCAGAGCAGTTACCAAAGACGTTTGTAGAGGCAGTAAATGTACTTCGGCCTTCAGCCATCATTGGTAAATAAAGTTATATCCATTTCTGTGTTTCCCTCATTTAGTTATTTGCTGCATTTAATTTTCTCCAAGGAGGTTGGTGGCAGTGATTTGTGTTTCCGCTGGTGTAAATAAGATGCAAATGTGAGGTCAGCTCTCATTGCAGCTGTGGTGCTCCTTCTGCTTCTTGTGACAAAATGTCCTGAGTTGGAAGAGACCCACAAGGATCACAGGATCCAACTCCTGTCCCTGCACAGGACACACCCAGCATTCACAGTGTGGGGCTGAGGTTGTTGGCTAAAAGCTTCTGGAATATTGTGAGGCTTGGTGCCGTGACTGCTTCCCTGGGAGCTGTTCCAGTGCTCTACCACCCTCTGGGGGAAGAACCTTTTCCTAATATCCAACCTAACCCTCCTCTGGCATTTTCCTGCCATTCCCTCAGGTCCTGGTTACCAGAGAGAAGAGCTCAGTGCCTGCTCCTGTTCCATTGTGAGGAATCTGGACCATGATGAGGTCTCCTCTCAGTCTCTTCCAGCCTGAACAGACCAAGTGACTTCAGCCACTCCTCATGTGGCTTCCCCTCTAAACGCTTCCCCTCGTGTCCTTGTCTAGCTGCTTTTGGACCTTAGAACAACTCCAAGCAGGACACAGTGAACTGAGACTGTAACAAAGGACACAAATTTAACCTTTTTCCCAGGCCCATTCCCTGCACCAGCAGCAAGGCAGAGAACAGTTACGTACACTGCATTTTCTGCTTTGCAGGAGCCCTTTTACTTGAGTAATTTTTCTCTTATCTTTTTCTTAACCTTCCTTCCCTCCATTGGCTTCTCTGGCTGGAATCTGCAGGCAGCATGGCTTGAAGGAGCTGTTTTGTCTTGTATATCACCAATACTTGTTAGGTCACCGATATGTGTTGATTTATAACTGTGGCTGCCTGGAGAGATCAGATGAGATTTCAGATATTCCGTGGTACAACTCTGTAATGTCCTGTGCACGTGATTTACTTGGAAAAGCTATTTGGCTGATCAGCTACCTTGAAGTTTGTAGCCAGCACACAAATGTACCATATTTTTATGTATTTATACCTGTTTGGGTGTGTCTGAAATACCAGTATCAAGGGAATTTGCATTGCACGGTTCACACCCGGCTAAGATGAATCATCTCTGGAGAGCCGGGAGTTCCCACTTGCTTATCCAGGGCAGCGATAAGTGTTCTTTACACAGATCAGTACAGAAAATCATGTAAAATATGCCCCTGGAACACATTAATCAGGTGTTCTGTGAAAATGAGTATTTTAAGCAACTACTAACAGAGCAGTGACTGGTCTGCATCTACTGCTGCTGGAAAAGCCTGTGATGTTGTGCTGTGAGTGGAAGTCTTTGAGGGCGACATGAACCTCATAGACTTATAGAATCGCAGAATGACGAGGTTGGAAAAGACCTTCAAGACCATCAAGTTCAGCCGTCCCTTTCCGCTACTAAATCGTATCCCTAAGAACCTCATCCACTCATCTTTTAAACACATCCAAGGACGGCGATTCCACCACCTCCTTGGGCAGCCTCTGCCAGTGCTTGAGGACCCTTTTGGTGAAGAAGTTTTTCCTAATGTCCAATTTGAACCTGCCTCACGCAGCTTGAGGCCATTCCCTCTCATCCTATCACCTGGGCGAAGAGACCAACGCCCACCTCGCTACAGCCTACCTCACTTAGTCTACAGTTGCTGTCGTCTGCCCTGCAGTGGTCACATGTTGATTCTATTTTCATGTTTCCATTTACTTCAGGAGTTGCAGGAGCTGGGCGGCTCTTCTCTCAGGATGTGATCAAAGCGATGGCCTCTATCAATGAGCGACCCATCATATTTGCACTGAGTAACCCGACAGTGAAAGCTGAGTGCACAGCAGAGGAGGCGTATACACTAACAGAGGTACGTAGTGCTTAGAAGCGCTAACCTGTTGGCCCTGTTTGCTGGCTGTGAGAGTGCAAGAACTCAAATTATTGGAGTATTGTGTCCGGTCCTGGAATCCCCAGCAGAAGAAGGATATGGAACTGTTGGAATGGGTCCAGATGAAGCCATGAACATGATCTGAGGGCTGGAGCCGCTCTGCTATAATGAGAGGCTGAGAGAGTGGAGTTGTTCAGTCTGGAGAAGAGAAGGTTGTGGGGAGACCTTAGAGCAGCTTCCAGTACTGAAAGGGGCTCCAGGAAAGCTGGGAAGGGACTTTTTACAAGGGCCTGGACTGACACAGTGAGAGGGGATGGTTTTAAATTGGAAGGGGGAAGATTTTGATTAGACTTTAGAAAGAAGTTCTTCACGCTGAGGGTGGTGCCTGCAGGTTCTTCAGCCTGGAGAGGTTCCTGGAAGGCCTCAGAGCAGCTCCCAGTGGTGAAAGGGGCTCCAAGAACACCGGGGAGGGGCTTTTTACAAGGGCCTGGAGTGATGGGACAATGGGGAATGGCTTTAAATTGGAAGGGGGAAGAGTTGGATTAGAGTTTAGGAAGAAATTCTTCATGCTGATGGTGGGGAGGCCCTGGCCCAGGTTGCCCAGAGCAGTGGTGGCTGCCCCATCCCTGGAGGTGTCCAAGGCCATGTTGGAGCCCCTGATCCAGTGGGAGGTGTCCCTACCCATGGCAGGGGGTGGAACTGGATGGGCTTTAAGATCCCTTCCAACCCAAACCATTCTGTGATTCTATGACTCTATTTTATTATTACTTGGACTTACTGACATAATAATGCAGATTTTTCTTCTCTCCTGGCAAAAGTAAATGAAGGCTATTTGAAAAGAAATCTTGGTTTTTAAATAACGACATTTTGAGAAGCTTAAGACAGCCTATATCTTGTTATTACATTTTAAAAGAAGGACCACCAGGTACAGTTTCATAGCTCTGATCAGTTACCTGTTTCCCACCACGCTTTTTATTTCTCTGGGGTTTTAAAAGAACATCTTATGTTAACATTGTAATAGAGACTAGGTGCAACCTTGTCCTGCACTTGAGATGCAACAACCCTGTGCAGCTCCAGGCGTGGGGAAGAATGGCTGGAAAACTGCCTGGAGGGGAAGGGCCTGGTGGTGTTGGTTGATAGTGGCTGAACATGAGCCAGCAGTGGCTCAGGTGGCCAAGAAGGCCAATGGCATCTTGGCTTGGATCATCCATGGTGTGGCCAGCAGGAGCAGGGAGGGGATTGTGCCCCTGTACTCGGCACTGGTGAGGCTGCGTCTCAAATCCTGGGTTCAGTTTAGGGCCTCTCACTCCAAAAAGGACATTTAGGGGCTGAAGCGCGTCCAGAGAAGGGAGCAGAGCTGGGGGAGAGTCTGGAGAGCAGGGGTTATGAGAGACAGCTGAGGGACCTGGGGTTGTTTAGCCTGGAGGAGACTGGCAGGAGACCGTATCACTGTCTACAGCTGCCTGAAAGAGTTTGTGGTGAGGTGGGTGCTGGTGGCTTTTCCCAAATAACAAGTGACAAGATGAAAGGAAATGGCTTTAAGTTGCACCAGGCCAGGTGTGGACTGGATATCAGGAAAAACTCCTTCACCAAAAGGGTTCTCAGGCCCTGGCAGAGGCTGCCCAGGGAGGTGGTGGGATGCCCTGGAGGGATGTAAAACACGGGCAGATGAGGTGCTCAGGGATCTGGTTCAGTAGTGGACAGGGACATTTGAACTCAATGATCTCAAAGGTCTTTTCCAACCAAGCAATTCTATGATTCTGTGATTTAAAATGTAATGCCTGAGTAAAGTCCTTAAAGTGGGTCATATCTTTGCATAAGTCCAGGAATTCTGCTTTCCCTTCATTCATTTCCTGGTGCCCACACATCAGAACTTTTAACTTTAATGGTGACCTGTGGAGAGTCATACCTCCAGTTCAGGAGTTTGTGGTGGCCCTCTGTCCTCGTGTTCCCCTCTCACAACATCTGTTTCTCGTACTCTGGCACCACCAAATGTCAAAATGATTGAACAAAGAATAAACACCCCTTGTTCTGCACCATTATCTCCAGCCATTACGCTGTAGGGACTTGGAGGCTGGTGTTTTAGTGTGGTTTTTTTCAATAACATTATCACCAACACATCCAATTCTTGGTTTTGCCTTTAGTGAGGCAAGTCTTTTATCCGAGTAGCTTTTATATAAGACTAATCATAGAAGAGAGCCCAAGAGCAGGGGCAAAGGAGCAGCTTTAACTCTTTGAGCTGCCTGGGAATGCCTTTAGTTTACCTCGTAGGTGGTAGCTCGCTGTGATCTCTCCCCTGTCCACAGGGCCTGCCTGCAAATTCCAGGAGTGGTGCTTGGGAAAAGGCTTCTTTTTTTTCCTTTTATTTATTGCTTCTTTTTTGATACAGCCCCATATCAAGTGACTCATTTATGTAAAAATGAGTGAGTGGAGATCTTTCCTTCCTTCTCGCTGCAGAGCTATGAACTTCTTCCTTCCACTGTTACTGCAGCTCAGTTTCCAGTGTTACAGCCTCAGTGGTGTTAACTTTGCACCGGGAAACACAGAACTCCGTTATCTCCGATTGGCTCCCAGATTCTCTTTCGTGTTTCTGAGCCTCACAGCTTGGAAGGAACTTGCTACAGAGATTTGCAGGTCCAGAGTGACCCCTAGTCAGGAACAACAGCCTCCAGATGAAATCTAACTTTTAGCTTTTAATAGTAATAGAGAACACTTTTAAATGAAGGTGGTTTAATATCCGTTGGGTGTCTTGCGTTAGCCAGAATAGTGAGTTAGGCAGTGTTTCAGTATATTAATTTGAATTCCCGTATCTGGGATAGAAAGTAAACATAAATTAGTTATGCAGCCAAGGCTTTAGATGGCATAAATAAATGAAATAACTGCCAGCATCACTGATGGTGATAGGAGGCCAGCAGTGCTGTTACAGGGAGAATCGACCTAATTTTGGTTTGCAGTTTTTATAGCATATAAACAGAGCTTTAAGTGTTTTAAGGGAAGAAGTTCATTTGTTGCCTGTGACTGTGTGCTGAGTTCCAAAGAGCTGAACACTCGGGGCAGTTGTCCCTTTCAGATGCAGAAAGAAGGCAGTGCCGGTTAGATTGAGGTGTGGTAACATCTTCACTGATGCAGTTGTGTGAGCACAGTGCTATTTAAAAAGTTTGTGCCATTATAGAGGGACCTGGACAGGCTGAGACCAAAGGAATGAGGTTCAATACAGCCAAGTGCCGGGTCCTGCACTTGGGACACAACAACCCCATGCTGCAGCTCCAGGCTTGGGGAAGAGTGGCTGGAAAAGTGCCTGGAGGAGAAGGACCTGGGGGTGTTACTTTACAGTGACTGAACATGAGCCAGCAGCGGCTCAGGTGGCCAAGAAGGCCAACAGCATCTTGGCTTTTGTCAGAAACAGCGTGGCCAGCAGGAGCAGGGAGGGGGTGGTGCCCCTGAACTCTGGACCTGGGGTTGTTTAGCCTGGAGAAAAGGAGGCTGAGGGGAGACCTCATGGATCTCTGCAGCTCCCTGAAAGGAGGTTGCAGGGGGAGGTGGGTGTTGGTTTCTTCTCCCAAGCGACAGGCAATGGGGCGAGAGGAAATGGCCTCAAGCTGCACCAGGGCAGGTTCAGATTGGACATCAGGAAAAATTCCTTCACTAAAGTGTTCTCAGGCAGTGGCAGAGGCTGCCCAGGGAGGTGGTGGAGTCCCCATCCTTGAAGGGATTTAAAAGACAAACAGATGAGGTGCTCAGTGATCGAATTTAGTAGTGGACAGGTACGGTCAGACCTGAAGATCTCAAAGGTCTTTCCCAACCAAGTGATTCTGTGATTCTATGAAACCATGCGAACGTTACCCATCTCGGCTACTTTCCCCTTTACTGTAACTACTCCCCAAATCGTTACCATCAGCACTTTGTGCCGCTGTAAATCAACCATTACTCAACACAAACCCTGTTTGCAGAGCACGTGGCTTAGGGTAGGCCAGAAAGGAGGTTGTAGGGGGAGGTGGGTATTGGTTTCTTCTCCCAAGCGACAGGCAATGGGACGAGAGGGAATGACCTCAAGCTGCACCAGAGGAGGTTCAGAATTGACATCAGGAAAACCTCCTTCATGGAAAGGGTTCTCAGTCACTGTCAGAGGCTGCCCAGGGAGGGGGTGGAGTCACCATCCCTGTAGGGATTTAAAAGACAAGCAGATGAGGTGCTCAGTGATTGAATTTAGTAGTGAACAGGTATGGTTGGATCTGAAGATCTCGAAGGTCTTTCCCAACCAAGTGATTCTGTGATTCTATGAAATGGAGAAGAGGGTCTTTATTTTTCTTTCCTTTTATTGTACCTACATACATTGTACCTTTTGTTCATTACTTTCCATAAGTTACTATTTACAGACATGGGTTATTCAGACAAGTAAATATTACTGGCCAGTAGATGAACAGGTGTAATTTTGTTCCTGTCCTTATTAGTTAATTTTGTAATATTTACGTGAGCCATGTGAAAATGAAGAATGGACCTGGCTTTTTGTTTGGAGTTTGGTATTACTGTCCTGATGCCAAGTGTTGTACTTCTCCTGTCCATACAAACACATGTTCTAAAGGGTCTTTACTTGAGAAGACTGATGGAATGTTTAGGCTAGAGAAGGGAAGGCTCAGGGGAGACCTTGCTGTGACCTTTCAATATATAAAGGAAGCTTGTAAGAAAGCTGGAGAGAGGCTTTTTTTATCATGTCCTGTAGTGACAGGGCAAGAGGTAACGGTTTTAAGCTGAAAGAGTGCAGGTTTAGATTACGCGTGAGGCTGATGAAACACTGGCCCAGGTTGCCCGGAGAAGTTGTGGCTGCCCCATCCCTGGGGGTGTCCAAGGCCAGGTTGGATGGGGCTTGGAGCCCCTGATCCAGTGGGAGGTGTCCCTGCCCATGGCAGGGGTTGAAACTGGATGGGCTTTAAGGTCCCTTCCAACCCAAACTGTTCTGATACCGTGACTCTGTTTTTGAGTCTTCTGACTTTTCTCCAGATCTCTTGTTTGTTTTCATAATGCTCTTTAGTGCTGTGACACCTACTCAGTTTACCCAAGTCTGCCCTTCAAAATGTCTATTTTTCCCTTGAAGATACAGTAATTTCCTAGAAAATCCTCTCCAACTTTACTTTGTCATTTAATTAACAAAGTTTGTCAGGCATTTGTGGACCACAGCTGTCAGCCCTATAGTTCTCCAGGCCTAAGAAACAGCCTCATCCAGGCTGGTGTGAAATCTTGGGCTAACCTAGAAAGTTAGTAAGGAAACAAAGATACCATTCATCACTAACTTTTTATTCCTTATTCTTTTTCCACCTATAAAAGCCTGACGGTGGTTTAGTGTCCACTGTTGCTGTATATTCCACAGGCTTTTGTTGTGTTGTCATTTTCATTGTGTTTTGGTTGTATCCTCAAACGCATCTGTGTATTTTGCTCCCTACTCCAATGGGGTACTCTTACAGGTATGCCCATTGTCTGAAAAGTCAGATTCATTACCTGGCATGCAAACATCCAATCTCACACACCAAGTCGTGACACTGGTTTTAATCAAGTTGTGCAAATCTGGGTGCTCGGTGGCTTTTCCAGTCAAGCACCCATGAATGGAGCCTCTGCACTCAATTTATTACAGAAGTTGCAAAGTGAAAACTTGATGAGTACTTCCCTCTATGAATGGTTGGTCAGTGATTTAACACAATTACACGTGGTTGCATCAATTCATGTGGTACTCGGCACCGGTGAGGCTGCGCCTCGAATTCTGGGTTCAGTTTTGGGCTGTGGCACTTTGGGACATGGTTGAGTAGGCACAGTGGTGTTGGGCTGATGGTTGGACTGGATGGGCTTAGAGGTCTTTTCCAACCTTAATGATTCTGTGATCATCAGGTTTTCTAGTGCACGTATTGAGTGAGTCATGGTCTGCCCTAAGGACACTTTTCCTGTACGTTCCTCTGCTAAAGTGGCAATCTTGATGACAAGGCCTGATTTAATACATCCTTATTCAGCCCTGATGTCCAAGACATTCCCTACAGCAGATTAGGAGTGCTTTGATCTTTCACTTAGTACAAGTTCTGCTATTCTATTTAATATAAAGAAATGTTGGTCCTTCACTGATTACTATCAAGCTGTTCAGAGCACACCCTTTTGCAGTGTCCCCTAACATAGTTCCTGAGTCTTTAGCTTATTTGATAGTTTGTTCCCAAATGTAGAGGTCCTGGGGAGCCTTAAATATTTTAAACTAATGTTATTAAACCGATTATTCAAAAGGAAGTCAAGACGTTTTGCTTACGGGGCTTTTTCTGCTTGAGGAAAAGGTCGTTGATTCGGAGGGTGCATTGCATACGCCAAACTCTGGATTCATTTTGATATTGTGTGCTGATTAAAATGCTTTTCAAAGGAAAGACAAACAAACTGCATTATTCACTCTATTGCTGAGAGAGAGATGTCAGCAGTTAGAAGTATGATACAGCAGTCCCCCCCTTCACCCTCCCACCCATCAGTAAACAAGCAATGGTTTTGTTCCTGTTCTTCTGTTTCAGTCTCCTTTGGAAGGGCCATTATTCAGCTGTCTTTGTCCAGTCCCTACGGTGGTGGGTCCTGGCTTGTGGCCACGGTCCCTGATGTATGGCTATGGTTATAATAATGCTTTGTTTTGTGTTTGAGTGATTCCTCGAAGTCTCTGCTGCCTTAAAGAAGGGTGAACGATAAAACAGATTCCTTCCATTCCTTATAAAGCTGCTCAATTTGATGTGTATGCTTGTGCCTTTTGCTTCCCAGATGTTTGCTGCAGAAACATGGCAGATGTTCACCAATTCTTGTATCTCTTCCTGTTCTGCTAGGAAGAGTGGGTTTGGTCATTGTTGTTCTGGGACTGTAGGAATCGAGTCAGACAGGGATTTGACTGTGTGCCTGTGTCGAGTTGCATTCAGAAGGCCTTTATGCATTTGGCTGTGCGCTCGAGTACCTTCCTGACTGTCCTAGAACTGCCTGGGAGCTGCAGGGCTCTGGTGACCCTGTATTTAACAATGTAAGATGATGTGAAGGCTGGAGCTCCTCCCCTACAAGGACAGGCTGAGAGAGTTGTGGTTGTTTAGCCTGGAGAAGAGAAGGTTCTGGGGAGACCTTAGAGCGGCTTCCAGTGCTGAAAGGAGGCCTACAAGAAGGGTTCTTTATCAAGGAGTGCCGGGGTAAGATGAGGGAGAACGGTTTGAAGCCAAAAGAAGGGAGATTTAGATTAGTTATTTGGAAGAAACATTCTCCTGTGAGGAAAGGTGGTGAGGTCATGGCCCAGATTGCCCAGAGCAGTGATGGCTGCCCCATCCCTGGAGGTGTTCAAGGCCAGGTTGGATGGGGCTTGGAGCCCCTGATCCAGTGGGAGGTGTCCCTGCCCATGGCAGGGGGTGGGACTGGATGGGCTTTAAGGTCCCTTCCAACCCAAACTGCTGTATGGTTCTATTGCTCTGTACCATTGGCTCTTTAGCAGCTGCATGACTGTGATTATCCTTCTATTTTTAGGGCCGTTGCTTGTTTGCCAGTGGCAGCCCCTTTGACCTGGTCACTCTGAAAGATGGAAGAACCTTCAAACCAGGCCAAGGAAACAACGCTTATATTTTTCCAGGTAATAAATAAAGTTGTCTTCCTTTCATATTGCAGACTAAGCTATTAGGACCTCTTCTCGGGTTTCGCTGCTACATGGGGCACAGGCAGTAAAGCAGCACAAGAGGCGTTAACAGCATTTAAAGCTGGGAACTCTATCAGAAGAATGAAAGAAAGAAAATCAGTTAAGGATGGATGTGAGGCACGTGCAGCTACACACACACACAGTGAGCTCACCCAACGGGAAATTTCTAAGAAAACAAAATGGTGTGATTAAAGGCTTTGAAAGCTGCTGCGCTACGTTCTTCTGCTTGTTTTGGGGTGGGAAGAGGAGAAAATCAGTGTCAATCTGCTCCTTTTGGCATTAGATCTGTACAAGAGAGGGTACAAAAGAAGCACTAGAGATATTTTCCTGGCTTACCGTTTCCCTCGCTTTCCTCCCTGAGCTAAGATCCAATCTCTTGTCAAAAGTCAGCTGTTATGGTAAATGACTAGCACACACATGGTAATAGTTTTGTGAATATGTGTAGAAAGAAATGGGAATATTTTTAAAAGAGATTTGAGGTTGCCCAGTCTGGAGAAGAGAAGACTCTGGGGAGAACTTACAGCATCTTCCAGTACTGAAAGGGGATCCAGGAAAGCTGGGGAGGGGCTTTTGATCAGGGAGTGCAGGGACAGGATGAGGGGAATGGTTTTCAGCTGAAAGAAGGGAGACTGAGATGAGATCTTAGGAAGAAATGTTTTCCTGTGAGGGTGGGGAGGCCCTGGCCCAGGTTGCCCAGAGCAGTGGTGGCTGCCCCATCCCTGGAGGGGTTCCAGGCCAGGTTGGATGGGGCTTGGAGCCCCTGATCCAGTGGGAGGTATCCCTGCCCAAGGGAGGAGGTAGAACTGGATGGGCTTTAAGGTCCCTTCCATGATTCTATGATTCTAGATGACTCATAGCTTCTTGGCAGCAGGCTGCGTATTTAAAATGCTGTGGCCCTAATTGGCAATAATTTTATTGTAGGCGTGGCTCTCGCTGTGATCCTCAGCAGTGTTCGACATATTAGCGATAAGGTTTTCCTAGAGGCTGCTAAGGTAAGTGTGGAAGCAGAGTAGGCCATGGCTTCTGACATGATGGGCAATTTCTCCACTCTTGCTGCAACTCTGTTTTCCTCTTTGTTTTCTGTTGGTTTTATCCCTCCCTCATGGAAAAAAAAAATAGGTTTTCATCAAATAGAATCATGAGAAATTCCATCTTCTATGACATGACATGGAGATGATGTGAGGGCTAGAGCAGCTCCAAGGACAGGCTGAGAGAGCTGTGGTTGTTCAGCCTGGAGAAGAGAAAGTTCTTGGGAGACCTTAGAGCAGCTTCCAGTGCTGAAAGGGGCTCCAGGAAAGCTGGGGAGGGACGTTTTACTAGTGACCACATAACCTGTAGGGATAGGATGACAGGGAATGGCTTTAAATCGGAAGAGGGAAGATTAATCTGTTAGATCAGACATTAGGAAGAAGTTCTTCACGCTGAGGGTGGGGAGGCCCTGGCCCAGGCTGCCCACTGAAGTCATGGCTGCCCCATCCCTGGAGGTGTTGGATGGGGCTTGGAGCAACCTGCTGTAGTGGGAGGTGTCCGTGCCCATGGCAGGGGGTTGGAACTGGATGATCTTCAAGGTCCCATCCAACCCAAACCATTCTATGATTATATGATATTTAATTTTTCATCCTAAAACCAAACACTGAAGTAGGAAAGCCATGTGCAAACTGATTCTCAGTCTCCTAGGTCTGGCAGCAATCCTGCTGCCTCCTGCCCTACTCTACGTTCCACAGCTGATGGTGTGGTCAGGGATGCACGTGACCCCCAGTGCCCCGTCCTCTCTTGCCTTTCCACTCTGGAGCACGAGGTCCTACCACATCGGAATAGTCAGTGAATCAACCGGCTGGACACGTGGGCACGTTGTTGTTCTTTTAGAGCTTCTGTGGTTATGGGTAGTTCAGCCACAAAAAACAATAGGATCTTATTTTGCTAAATGCTCCACAAGCAGAATTTACTGATAGGAGCACAGATTGCAGAGTTGATCTTTGAGAATTTTGAGATTGTGACTGTCATATTCTATTGCTTTGGGAGCACTCCCGTAGTGGGAACACGACAATTTGTTTCTCTCGGGTGTTTTAGCATGTTGGCGATCCCATTTGGGATGCAGTAAATAGAAGGGGTTTGTTTTTCTAACACAGGCATTGGCAGAACAATTGACCGATGAAGAACTTGCACAAGGAAGACTTTATCCTCCGTTGTCTAATATCAGGGAAGTTTCTATTTATATTGCTGTCAAGGTGAGTATGAAGCATAAAACTGGACTGTACTAAAAGTGGTTTAAATGTGCATTAACTTGCTGAATTGCACACTGTGACCCTTGAACACTGGGTTCTTGGGCACAAAATACCCAGTTCTTTGTGCCTTTAATGGGAGACAATTATAAAAACCCCGTGTTTGTAGGATACTTCAGTTTGGGAGCCACCCAGGGCCAAAATTATGGTCCTTTGATTTCTGAAATTAACTTTTCAGACCCCTGGTATGGCATTCGGGAATTGTAAAAAGACTTTGCCTTTATCTACTTTGTGAGTCCTAAACATATTGCAGTGGAAGCGTGGATGTTACATGAATGTAGTAAAAGGCACAAACTGCATGGTGATTTAACTCTCCAGGTTATGGAATTTTTGTATGCAAACAACATGGCTTTCCATTACCCTGAGCCTGCGGACAAGAACCGTTACATTCGATCGAAGGTTTGGACCTACGAATACGAATCCTTCATGCCAGATGTGTACGACTGGCCTGAATCTAAGGTTCACTGATGCATCAGAAGTTCGCACTCCTCAGGCAGTATCTTCTACTCTGCAGGGATCCCTTTTTCAGACCAATTTAAGTCATCATCTTCGAGTCCTGTAATTTATTTTCACTCATTTTCTTGTCTTCTTTCCCCCTTCTGCCTTTTTTTTTTCACTTGATGTAGATTTCTCCCCACTCTTCTAAAGTACCTGATAAATCATATTGATGATGGCATCTGTCACAGGAATGAGAGAGCTCCCCAAAATTAATTTAAATAATGATATTGCATTTCTAGTTCAGAACCTGCACACCATGAAGAGTCCACTAATGACATTTTGCCTACGTACGTTTGTTGATGAACTACAGCTCTCTCATTACTGTATGATTTATTCCTGCTTTAAATAATCAGTCTTCTACTCTTCCTAGTGTTGTCACACTGGATAATCTGTGACATCACCGGAAAGCATTTGTCATAAGAAAAAAAGGACAGTTTAAGACAGGTTTAACAGTCTACGGGCTTTCTGTTTTAGTCTGGTGTTTAAAGATGCCTGTATCCAGGCTTCCTGGTGACATTGGCTACTCTGTTTCTTAATGAGCTTTGAGGAGCAGCGTGGTGAGCGCAAGTGGGACCTGCAGCAGTGTTTGATTTACGTGTTTCAGAGATCTGTTGTCAGGAAAAAAGAGGCAAACTAGTTAAAATTACCTTTGGGAAGACTGAAAATTATACTGATCGCTTTAATAGGTTTTAGAAGCAAAGCTGCACCGTTGCATAATAAATTAGAGGCAGGATCTGAAGTAATCTATGGCAATCTAAGAGATTTTTACAAGGAGATTTTCTGCAGTGAACTCCAAGGTGTTGCACCATAGGACTTTTGTTTCATTTGTTAATTATTTCAGTGTTCTGTTTCTTTCAAGCTAAATTGTTTTCTCCCTTGCATACCATTGTTCTCATAAAAAGAGCTCCATGCGCGATGTTTTCATGACATCGCTAACACAAAGCTTCCAAGTGGACTCACCTGCCACTTTGAACAAACCCCCGGCGTGCAGCTGATGAAGCTGAAACAGAAAGCGTTGCAGGCAGCTATGGGCGCGCACATTTACAGTAGTTTGAATGTTTCTTGCAGTCCCAGTTCGGTTTGAATGCAGGACTTGAAAGATCTAATGCTTAGAAGCTCCAGGTCAATCACTCCATCTTGCTCACTCCATTTACAGGTTTAATTTGCCATCATTCTGCTGTGAAAAACAAAAGTGCCGAGTTTGATTTTTCCTTGCAATGAATCGTTCCCCACATTTGGTGTAGACAGCACAATGTGCATTCCTTTTCCTTTTCATACAAGGGTTTGTGTGCCCTCCATTACTTTGTGTTAGCAGGCGAGGGCACCCAGCAACAATTACCGCCCGTCAGTTCTGTAAATCTGCTCTCTTGTAACAAGAACAATGGCATGTCAGCAACAGAAATAAATGCTACGTGCCTTTCCATAGTTTGTTTGCAAACAAGGACAAAACGGAAAGATCGATGTGAAAGGGCTATACTGGCAAACCTGAAGCTGGAATCCAAAGGGAGGAAGGAAAGCTTGCTCAGGATTTACCCGTGGCAAGCAGCTCTCATATCCTCATCTGTATTGGAAAATGCAGTCTCCACAGAATGAGCCCAAACAGAATAGGGAAAATAGTCTCTGTACCCCTTGGGACATGATCTCTGTCACCTAGGATCCGATTTTAAAGTTACATTCATGTATTATATAAAAGAACTAGTAGATTTGAGGAAGATTTTAGTATGGAAAGAAGACTGATTATGTAAACGCAGACTGTGGTGATGTGGGGAAAAGACTGCGTATCCAAACTGTGGTAAAGTGCAGTCTGGTGGGGCTTGAAATGCTCCATTGACAAGCTGGGCAACATTTGTGGTTTGCAACTTGTGTATGTAAGTATATGTACAAAAAAAGACCAACACACGCATGATGTTTTTACAAAGAATGCTTTTTTTCATCTATTTTTGCTATGCCTGGTTTTTATTGTATTTAAATTTGTGATCCTACTGAAAAAATTATTTATTTAGTGTACAAATTATTTTTACCTTCTGAAAATCCAGCTCTAGCTGAAGCTTGTTGCGGTGTTTTGGTGGAGTTCTGCACCATTGGATTCAGGTATATTGGGAACGCACACTTTCTCACTTCTGCCAACAAACTGATTAGGCAGAAGAGTAACAAAAATAACCCATACACTGATCTCTTGTCCTAGCTGAGAAGGAAGAGGGAGGCAGGGCAGTCGGTCCATAAATACAACCTACTCTTACGAAATAAAGATCTGCATCCATTTGGTCTAATTACCTTTCTTCAGGCAAGAAGTGCAGTCATGGTTCATAATCTGTGCGTGTTGATAGGACTCAGGAAAACCTGGTGCGTGAGAAAATAGCGTTACCTGCATGCAGCAGGAGTCTGGCTTTGGGCAAGAGTGGTTTCGCTTCCCAAAGGGAGCGTCTGTGCAGGGAATTCGCAGCAGCTGTTGCCAAGTCAGGGGAAGGTGCCTGTTTTGTGAGGTGCAGTCCTTTCTCTTCCTGGCACAGGCTCCCCTCTGACTTTAGGCAGATGTAGGGGGGATTGTTCAGAACTGGCCAGCAGTGGGATTTTCCCAACTCTGAAAGGTTGTACACAATTTGTCTGTAAATCCCACTGCAAGGGTGAGGGATAAACCAGTCTTTAACTTCTCGGAGGCTCCAGTTACAACACAGCCCTG
Source organism: Cuculus canorus (assembly GCF_017976375.1). Taxonomy (NCBI): domain Eukaryota; kingdom Metazoa; phylum Chordata; class Aves; order Cuculiformes; family Cuculidae; genus Cuculus; species Cuculus canorus. The sequence goes on from NC_071441.1 coordinate 76,951,122, forward strand.
CCCTGATGGGGCTGCCGATGTGTTGGAGCTCTGGAGCGGAGAAGGCCTGGCTTTCTCTCTAACCTGTCCCAGTTACAGCAGCCCAGTGGTACCAGTTAGGCTTAATCTATGCATATGGACCTGTGAACATGGTTGAATCAGGTTTTATGGATCATCTGTAGCTTGTGATATGGACACGGCAGAATGTTGCCTTTAATGCACAGCCACTGTTTTCTGTCAGCAACAGGTAACCTGTCAGCTCACAAAGTTTTACGTGCATTTCACCCCCCCTTTCATCCTTTTTTTCAGACTTTTTTTTTATGAAATACATAGATTAATCTTCAGGTTTGTGTATTCTTCAGATCTGATTAATCTTTGAGTTAATTACAACTGCTAATGTTAGTAAGGAAACACAGTATCTTTTTTACATATTCCACTTATCCTGATTTTTACTGTTTTCTGGCATATTCGAAAGCATTTACCGACCTTTATTTACACAGAAAATTCTCTTACATGGTATGCAAAGGGAAAAAGCTGTCACCAGGATGCATTTTGTAGTGCTGCATAGCGTAAGTTAAGCTTATCCTGTTCTTTAAGAAGGCTTATTATGTAAAGGATGACTGGCCTTGCTCTTCTCACAGCCGTGGTGGCTTTTGCCCTCTGCATGTTGTACAAATCTGTCTTCCATGTTCTTTTCCTTGAGGAAATATCTTGAATTGCCCTTAGTCCTTGTAGTGATCAAGGTGGAGGTGTTCCAGGCCAGGTCGGATGGGGCTTGGAGCCCCTGATCCAGTGGGAGGTGTCCCTGCTTATCACAGGGGGGTTGGAACTGGATGATCTTTAAGGTCCCTTCCAACCCAAACCATTCTATGATTCTATGAAACAACTCTGGATGCATAGAACACCTCTATGAGGATCATAAACTCCCACTGCATTCAATATTTCGAGGCCTGGTCCAGGGCTTTCTTCCTTAAAACCAACAGGAACAGGACAGAGCCTCTTAGTAGCAATGGAGATATCTAGGGCAGGAGAAGGAAGGTAGCTAAGGGAGCGCAACCTTTTCTTATTGAATATGTGTGGTGGTATTCAAGATATTACAAAGGTTTGTGTGTTCCTGAAGTGTATGCCTGCATGCCAACAACTGACATGTAGAGGAAGACCATTAAAACGTCGTGGCTGGTAGATTTTTTTAACCCCAAATGTGACTCCTCGCATAAGTTCTTGGTTATGTTTGTGAACAGTGTTGTTTCATGACGTTGTGTTTGTTTTCCGAGCCTGAAACAAAGCGACACTTGACGTGCAGATCGGTGTTTAACAGGTTTCCTGTGGTAGGTGCGTGTCTTTGTACTGTTTTACTCCAGCATGCTGTTTTGCAGGTGGAGTAAAGCAACCCTTTGTCACACTCCTCTGGTAGAAACTGTAAAGGTAAATGATACACCTTTTAGTGTTTCATTAGCGGCCCTAATTAGTGGCTATTGTACAGCTACAACTGTGAATTTTAGTTCAGCTGAGTCTGGGCCTCAGTAAATCCAGGTTGTCTTCCTTCATGTGCTCCGGGTCTTGATTTCAAGGTGCAGATTTGAGGCATCTCTGTCATTCAGATAAAGCTGTCTGCAAGACTCTGGATCAGACTGAGAACAGTACAGTTCAGACTCCTGTCTCAACTATAAGTGCTACTCCTGAGTTTAAGAAAACCACTATAATTTTTGGACAGTTTTTAAGATGATGCATACTGTTATCCTGTTTTGTAACCACCATATGCAATAGGCAGGGACTGGTCCTACACTGAATTCTGGAGCGAGGACAAAATGTAGAGCAAAGTTCTAATCGCACCCACTTGACAGCGGACTTTGAACAATTTAATTCATTTGCTGCCGGAGAAGAGACATCTTGTTCTGTGTGGATCTACCTTGACCTACTTCTGAAATACACTTTACCATGGTATCGGAAAGCCTGCAGGCATTCTGGGTGAGCCAAGAGGAAAATTCAGACCTCTGCTTCTTACCATTGATCCCCAAGGGTGCAGCTTACTCGTGCCTTCTCCAGAGGAACATGTGCTAACACCTAGACGGTACATGGGCAATCTGGATCCTGGTGGCACGGTGGACTGTGGCTACAGCTCATGTGAAAAGTGATCTTGCATCAGATGTTCATCTCACTGTGCAGGAGACGTATGGTGTGCATTTACATTCCCCGCACACAATGTGGGCGCTGGATTGAATGGAACTCTCCGAGCACCTTTGACTTTGACTTATCCATCCTTTAAGTAGTTCCTTTCTAATGAAAACAGAAACAAAAAGTACTTTTAGGACTACACAAACGCAGTAAGATGGCCAGTTCATCAAGAAATAAAAATAATTTACATTTATTTCTCTGTTAAACATATCTACCTTCAACAAATAAGCATAAGCTTACTGAAGTGCTTGTGGGAACAGTTCTAGCCTAATCTGCCTGCAGTTGACTTTACCTGGGAGGGTCATTGCTCAGCTGAAACTAAAATTGTATTTAAATGTGAATCGATTGGGGATTATTTTTTTCTTCTTTATAATGTTGTAACTCTTATTGAAATGTGTGTTCTGGTCTTCTATTTTCTTAGTAAAATGCATTCCCTTTGCCTAAATTGGTTTTGATTTTGTTTATTCTGAAACAATAACACTTGACCTGCGCAGAATTGGTACACAGTAGCCGAAATCAGTGACATTATTTACCTTTTTTCCTTTGGTCCCATGCCAAAAGATCATCAAACAAAACAGGTACTTCAGCTGTAAGCAAAGCGATTAATATTTTATTTCTAAGCTGGTTTTCTAGAACATCTGGTTGTTTGACCACACTTGTAAAGAGGCCCTTACAAAGGGACTTCTGTCATGCCTTGGTTAACGATGTGCTTTAACGGTGGCACTTGCATAGAGGTGTAACCAGCGCAGAGTATGTCAACAAACGTGGCTCGGGTAACATTCTCTTGAAGGTGCTGTATATAGAATCACAGAATAATTAGGGCTGGAAAATATTTCCTAAGATCTTCCATTCCAACCATCAGCCCAACACCACTGTGCCTGCTAAACCACATCTCGAAGCGCCGCCACTGCGCACTTTCTGAACCCCTCCTGGGATGGTGACTCCACCACCTCCCTGGGCAGCCTCTGCCAGTGCTTCACCACTCTTTCAGTGAACAAATTTTCCCTAATACCCAGGCTAAACCTCCCTGGGTGGAACTTGAGGCCATTCCTTTCCTCCTATCGCTTGTTACTTGGGAGAAGAGACCAGCATCCACCTCACCACAACGTCCTTTCAGGCAGAGAGCAAAGAGCTCTCCTCTCAGCCTCCTCGAGGCTAAACAATGCCAGTTCCTTCAGCCACTCCCCATAACCCTTATTCTCCAGACTCTTCCCCGGCTCCATTCCCCTTCTCTGGATGCACTCCAGCCCCTCAATGTCGTTGTAGTGAGGGGCCCAAAACTGAACCCAGGATTCGAGGTGCAGCCTCACCAGTGCCGAGTAGAGGGGCACAATCCCTTCCCTGCTCCTGCTGGCCACATTATGGCTGATCCAAGCCAAGATGCCATTGGCTTTCTTGGCCACCTGGGAGCACTGCTGGCTCATGTTAAACCGCTGTCAACCAACACCCCCCAGGTCATTTCCACCAGGCAGCCTTCCAGCCTCACCCATGCTGAGTACAGGGAAACATCCTATGTTCATTCCATATTGCCACAAATAGCAGTAATTGGCTTCTAGGGGTGCTCTTAAGAAGCAAAGGAAGGTCGTACACCTGGAAACCAAGGTAAAAGAGACAGAGGAACATGAGGGAGAAACAAGTGTTATTAAAATCGGCTGTGATCTAGGTTTGGTGCATTCAATGAGAAAAGAAATTGTGCACTGTAGTGAAGTACACTATTAGATTTATATACGTGATTTTGAAAGCATTCTCTGTTGTGATGGCCTTGAATTGTCGTAAACAACCCCTCTGCCTCACATGGCAAGGCAAGAGAAGATGGAAAAGAAGACGTGTCTCTCTTACGAGGAGAGGCTGAGACCTGGGTCTGTTCACCTTGGACAAGAACAGTCTGAAAGGGGATCTCAGCAACCCTGATCCATATCTAATGGGCAGAGGTTTGTGAGTGCTGTTGCTGGCTCATGTTGAGCTCATCCACCAACACCTCAAGTCCTTCTCAGGACTGCTCCTAATCCACTCTCTGCCCAGCCTATAATTGTGCTTGGGATTGCCAACCATGTCCTGGGCTGCATCGAAAGCAGCACGGCCAGCGGGGCGAGGGAGGGGATTCTGCCCCTCTACACTGTTTTGTGGGACCCCACCTGGAGTTCTGGAACCCTCAACAGAAGAAGGACATGGATCTGTTGGAACGGGTCCAGAGGAGGCCACAAATACAATGTGAGGGCTGGAGCACCTCTGCTCTGAGGACAGGCTGAGAGAGTTGGGGTTGTTCAGCCTGGAGAAGAGAAGGTTCTGGGGAGACTTTAGAGCACCTTCCAGTACTGAAAGGGGCTGCAGGAAAACTGGGAAGGGACTCTTTGTATGGGATTACAGGGATAGAATCATAGAATAGTTCGGGTTGGAAGGGACCTCAAATATCATCCAGTTCCAACCCCCTGCCATGAGCAGGGACATCCCACTGGATCAGGCTGCCCAAGGCCCATCCAACCTGGCCCTGAACACCTCCAGAGATGGGGCAGCCACAGCTTCCCTGGGCAATCTGGGCCAGGGCCTCCCCACCCTCACGGTGAAGAAATTCCTCCTTACGTCTAGTCTAAATCTGCCCTTCTCTAGTTTACACCCGTTCCCCTTTGCCCTATCAGCACAGGCCTTTGTGAACAGTCTGTCCTCAGCTTTCTTGTAGTCCCTTCAGGTACTGGAAGGTCACTATAAAGTCTCCTCAGAGCCGCCTTCTCTCCAGGCTGAACAAGCCCAACTGTCTGAGCCTAGCCTCGTATCGAAGGTGCTCCAGCCATCCGATCATCTTTGTAGCCTCCTCTGGACCCATTCCAACAGTTCCACATCCCTCTTCTGTTGAGGATTCCAGCACTGGACACAGGACTCCAGGTGGGATCTCCCCAGAGCGGAGCAGAGGGGCAGAATCCCCTCCCTCCCTGCTGGCCATGCGGCTTTGGATGCAGCCCAGGACACGGTTGTTTTCTGGGCTGTAAGCAGACGTTGCCGGCTGATGTCGAGCTCCTCACACCCCAAGTCCTTCATAGAATCATAGAATTACCAGGTTGGAAAGGACCCACTGGATCATTGAGTCCAACCATTCCTAACACTCCCTTAAACCATGGCCCTCAGCACTTCATCCACCCGTTCCTTAAACACCTCCAGGGAAGGTGACTCGACCCCCTCCCTGGGCAGCCTCTGCCAGTGCCTGATGACTCTTTCCATGGAGAATTTTTTCCTCATATCCAGCCTGAACCTCCCCTGGCAGAGCTTCAGGCCATTCCCCCTTGTCCTGTTCCCTGTCACTTGGGAGAAGAGCCCAGCTCCCTCCTCTCCACAACCTCCTCTCAGGCAGTTGTAGAGAGCAATAAGGTCTCCCCTCAGCCTCCTCTTCTCCAGGCTGAACACCCCCAGCTCTCTCAGCCGCTCCTCGTCAGACGTTCTCCAGCCCCTCACCAGCTTTGTTGCTCTTCTCTGGACACACTCCAGAGCCTCAACATCCTTCTTGTGGTGAGGGGTCAGAACTGAACACAGTATTCGAGGTGCGGTCTCACCAGCGCCGAGGACAGAGGAAGAATCACCTCCCTGGACCTGCTGGTCACACTGTTTCTGATCCAAGCCAAGATGCCGTTGGCCTTCTTGGCCCCCTGGGCACACCGCTGGCTCATGTTCAGTCACTGTCAACCATTACCCCCAGGTCCTTCTCTTCCGTGCAGCTCTCCAGCCACTCTTCCCCCAGTCTGTAGCACTGCATAGGGTTGTTGTGCCCCAAGTGCAGGACCCGGCATTTGGCCTTGTTAAACCTCATCCCATTGGTCTCGGCCCAGCAGTCCAGCCTGTTCAGATCCCTTTGCAGAGCCTCCCTACCCTCCAGCAGATCGACACTTCCTCCCAACTTAGTGTCATCTGCAAACTTGCTGAGGGTGCACTCAATGCCTTCATCCAGGTCATTGATAAAGACATTGAACAGAGCTGGACCCAGTACTGAGCCCTGAGGAACTCCACTTGTAACTGGACTTCAGTTACTCCTGTAACTTCTCCTCAGGGCTGCTCTTAATCAGATCATCCCTCAGCCTGTACTGAAGCTGGGGATTGCTCTGACCCAGGGGGAATGGTTAAAACCCCCTCACAGTCCCTGAGGGTCCAGACCAGAGTCCTCCACCTGCTGTCAGACAAAATACTCTCAGGCAAATACACTTTGATGCAAAGGAATTTTAGTCTCTGGTAATTAACAAATGGTTACTGGAAACATAAACTAATTCAGAAAATAAACAATTCATGGTCCAAATTTCTCTGTCCTTACTGGCGCACATGTTCCTATTAACTGAATTCAAGTCTCACTCGCAGTCAGATTTATGAAGTCATTTAGTGTCCAGACTGAGATAAGAGGGGACCAAGGTGAGCAAAGACACACGGGGCTGCTAACGAAGAGACAATTCTAAAATGTATGATATCAAAAAAAGAGGAATTTTACGTAACTCCAGCAGTAAATGTACCCACATTCAGCAACGCAGCAATAAGAAAGTACCTGGACTCCTGCATTCAACCTGCGTCCAGGTCTGGAGTCCTCAGCACACAAAGGACATGAATCATAGGATCATAGAATACTTAGGGTTGGAAGGGACCTGAAAGATCATCCAGTCCCACCCCCTGCCATGGGTAGGGACACCTCCCACTGGATCAGGGGCTCCAAGCCCCATCCAACCTGGCCTGGAACCCCTCCAGAGATGGGGCAGCCACCACTGCTCTGGGCAACCTGGACCAGGGCCTCCCTACCCTCACAGTGAAGAAATTCCTCCTTATGTCCAGTCTAAATCTGCCCCTCTCCAGTTTATATCCATTGTCCCCATCCTATCACTCCAAGCCTTTGTGAACAGCCCCTCCTCAGCTTTCTCGTGGCCCCTTCAGGTACTGGAAGGTCACTATAAAGTCTCCCCATAGCCTTCTCTTCTCCAGGCTGAACAACCCCAACTCTCTCAGCCTGTCCTCAGAGCAGAGCTGCTCCAGCCCTCACATCATCTTCGTAGCTTTCTCTGGATCCATTCGCACAGTTCCATCTCATTCTTCTCTTCGGAATTCCAGCGCTGGACATAGGACTCCAGGTGGGGTCTCCCCAGAGCAGAGCAGAGGGGCAGAATCCCCTCCCTCCCTGCTGGCCACGCGGCTTTGGATGCAGCCCAGGACACGGTTGGTTTCTGGGCTGTGAGTGCACGTTGTTGGCTCATGTCGAGCTTCTCATCCCCAGCACTGCAAGTTCTTCTCCTCGGGGCTGCTCTCACTCACCTCATCCCCCATCCTGTACTGAAACCATGGATTGCTCTGACCCAGGTGTAGGACCTTGCTCTTGGCCTTGTTGAACCTCACGAGGTTCACACAGCCCCCCCTCTCCAGCTTGTCCAGGTGCCTCTGGATGCCATCCCACCCTTCCACAGTGGCAATACACCACATAGTGTCATCTGCCACACACGGGTCTGTTGGCACGGGCCCAGAGGAGACCACAAGGATGGTGTGAGGGCTGCGGCTCCTCTGCTCTGAGGACAGGCTGAGTTGGGGTTGTTCAGCCTGGAGAAGAGAAGGCTCCAAGCAGACCTTAGAGCAGCTTCCAGTGCTGAAAGGGGCTCCGGGAAAGCTGGGGAGGGGCTCTGGATCACGGAGTGCACAGACAGGACGAGGGGGAGCGTTTTCAAGCTGCAAGAGGGGAGACTGAGGTAACATCTTAAGAAGAAACGCGCTACTGTGAGGCTGCGCCCGCAGACCTGGGGGAAGGGCGGCGGCGCCTCCTGCCGCCCCGGAACCGAGAACGGAACCGCGGGAGCTGCCGGGACCGCGCGGGGCAGGGGGAAACTCGGCCGGGGGGAGGGGCTGAGCCGGGGGGAGGGGCTGAGCCGGGGGGAGGGGCTGAGCCGGGGGGAGGGGCTCAGCCTGGGGGCGGGGCTCAGCCTGGGGGCGGGGCTCAGCCTGGGGGCGGGGCTCAGCCGGGGGCGGGGCTCAGCCGGGGGGAAGGGCAGCGTCCCGCCCTTTGGGGCCATGTTCAGCGTCGGGGAGGGCGGAAAGCGTTCGTTTCTGCCTTTCTGAGCGTAAACAGGCGTTTAAAATAGACTTTCTCTCCTCCCCAGTGTCAGGTAATGGGATGTGGTGCCTGGGAACCCCCGCTTCCAGGCCAGGGAAGGGGCTGCTCCCCTTAGGAATGCTGTGGGGTCTCCACTGAAACCGCTCAGCCCCATAAATGGTAAATTCTTTCCTTTGAAAGGTACCTGGAGCTGTTGGGGCACGTGGAGTTGGAAAATGAGCTGGAATACGTCTGCAAGGGAGGTAGGAAATAACCCTGGAGAAAAGGCGTCAGAGTCTCTCCATAAGGTATCAGAGCCCTGCGTGTGGAAGCTCCACTGCTTTCAGAAGGTGGTCCCCCTCCCACAGAGTCATCAGTGTCCTCAGAGAGAGAATCTTGCCCCAGAGAAGGGGAACAGAGCTGGGGAAGGGTCTGAAGCGCAGGGGGTGTGGGGAGCACTGGGGGGGATCCTGGGGATACTCAGCCTCGCGGAGAGGAGGCTGAGGGGAGACCTCATCCTGGCGCCCGGGTCTTTGTTCGTCAGGAAGGGTACAAAGCGTTTATATCTGCCTTTGGGGCATAGACAGGCGTTTTCTATAGACTTTCTGTCCTCCCTAGTGTCAGGCGATGGGTTGTGGCATCTTGCGGTGCCTGGGAACCCCAGCTTCCACTCCAGGGAAGGGGCTGCTCCCCTTGGGAATGCTGTGGGGTCTCCACTGAAACCGCTCAGCCCCATAAATGGTAAATTCTTTCCTTTGAAAGGTACCTGGAGCTGTTGGGGCACCTGGAGTTGGAAAATGAGCTGGGATACATCTGAAAGTGAGGTAGGAAAAAAGCCTGGAGAAAAGCGTCAGAGTTGCTCCATAAGGTGTGATGGCATCAGAGCCCTGCATGTGGAAGCTCCACTGCTTTCAGAAGGTGGTCCTTCTCCTACAGAGTCACCAGGGTCGTCATCAGGATACACACACAGCTGACATATGGCTACTGATTATATAGAGCCCTTTGCTGCTGTAGGTGTGCCGTGTGCCTCCCATAGGCTTCCATAAAGGTTTGATGGTGTTTCATTCTTCGCTTAGGACTGATGAGTAGGAAAATATGGATCACTTTCAGGGATGTGGATGCACCTCAGATTCTGGGTTCAGTTTTGGGTTCCTCACTACAAGAGGGATGCTGAGGGGCTGGAGTGCATCCAAAGAATGGAACAACACTGGGGAAGAGTTTAGAGTACAAGCCTTGTGAGAAGCAGCTGAGGGACATGGGGTTGTTTAAAGAAGAGGAGGCTGAGGGGAGACCTCATTGCTTTCTGCAGCTCCTGAAAAGGAGGTTGTAGCAAGGTGGGTCTTGGTCTTTGCTCCCAAGTGAAAAGGGATGGGATGAGAGGAAAGAGCCTCAAGTTGCACCGAGGGAGATTTAGGTTGGATATTAGGAAAAATGTCTTTACTGAAGGAGTGGTGAAGCACTTGCAGAGGCTGCCCGAGGGCAGTGGTGGAGTCTCCATCTCTAGAGGTATTTAAAAGATGGGCAGATGAGTAGCTCAGTGATCTGGTTTAGTAGTGGACAGGTACGGTTGGAGTCGATCTGAAAGGTCTTTTCCAGCCAAGTGGTTCTATAATTCTATTGATACCATTGCAAATGCAAAGTCGTTCCGGCCTCCTGTGATCTCTCGAGTTGTTTAGAGGGGAGCAACTTTTTCTCCTTGGCGTTGGTGGGCTGCCCAGCCCTGATGTCTGGTAATGGTGTTTAAATGTCGTCAGGGGCTGTTTGATATCAGCCAATCTGAAAAGGCTTTTGGAGAGAAGTACGTGCAGGAAAATCCATAGTTCAAATAAAGCAAAGAAGGAAGAAATAATAGATGGAAACATCTGAATAGAGCTATTTCTGCAGGTAAAGGTCTTAAGTGGGCTGCATGTTCGCCACCTTCCATTAACATAAAAAGGAAGTCTGCTTCTTGTTAATACTGTATTGTCTGAAAGTTATAACTTACTCCAGGGAGATTTTATTTTTTAAGGGAAGAGGAATTCGATCCTCACATTAAAGTATATGGGATGCCTTCACTGAAAGCAAAAATGTTTGGTTTTTTCCCAGCTTAAATACATGTATGCAGTGGCTCCAAATCTCTCTTTCAGGTGGCACACAGATGTATTTAAAATGGCGATGGATATAACTTTCCTCGGCACAGGCTCAGCGTATCCCTCTCCAACACGAGGAGCATCGGCGTTAGTGCTTCGCCGGGAAGGAGAGTGCTGGCTCTTCGACTGTGGAGAGGGAACTCAAACACAGTTCATGAAGAGCCACCTCAAAGCAGGTTTGTGCTGTTGAAAAGCATGGGGGAAGGGTAAAATTTTTGTGAGATCTAAACAAAATGCCTCGTCCTCCTTCTCATGGTATTTGAATACATACAGAACGTGCATGAGCACCCGGAGGTGCTGCATTTGGGCGGCAGTTGCTGAACCTGCTGTGCAGCAGTCCTTGGTTGCACCTACGGTAAAGAATCGTGTTCAAGAACCAAACCCTCCTGAATTCAATTCTCAGGCTTTGTGATTTCCAGTGTGAATTGCAGACCAGCTTTGAACTGGCACAGTTTGTGTTTGCCTGAAGTCTGCTCCAGACAATACCTGCTGAGTATTCCTGTCAGTAGATATTGTGCTTCTGGTTTTGAGTAATTTTCTGTGGATTTGTGGTAATTTCTACATTTTGGCAATAAAGTTCCTACTTTGTGTAGAAGCCAAACTTGCCTTCATTCACTGAGCTCTCCCTATCTACAAGGACAGACTTTGGACTCTCACATTCTAAAGGTGGAATTACCGCTTAAAAGAGAAAAACAATCTCCTGCTGCCCCAAAATCTAAAGGTACTGAGGTGCTGATATATGTATATTAGCACTGGTGAGGCTGCACCTTGAATCCTGGGTTCAATTTTGGGCCCCTCACTGCAAGAAGGATATCGAGAGGCTAGAGTGTGTCCGGAGATGGGAATGGAGCTCAGGGGCTATGGGGAGCAGATGATGGACCTGGAGTTGTTTAGTCTGGAGAAGAGGAGGCTGAGGGGAGACCTCATCACTCTGTGCAGCTCCCTGAAAGGAGGTTGTGGTGAGGTCGGTGCTTGTCTCATCTCCACAGTAACAAATGATGAGACAACAGGAAATGGCCTCAAGTTGTAGAGGGGCCGGTGAGTTTGATTGGGTCTTAGGAAAAATTACTTCACTGACAGTGGTGAAGCACTGGCAGAGGCTGCCCAGGGCAGTGGTGGAGTCTCCATCCCTGGAGGCGTTCAAAACCCATGTAGATGGGGCCCTTGGGGACATAGTTTATCAGGCACAGTGGTGTTGGGCTGATGGTTGGACTGGGTGAGCTTAGAGGTCTTTTCCAACCTTAATGACTCCATGCTTCTATGATTTAATGACCAAGTGCATAGACTAACTTTTACTAAATTTACTGATGTTTACAAAATTGTTATTTAATTAAAACGAAGAAATTCTGTGCTTCCTGTTTGTTAAGTGCAAAGAGATACTGGAAAAATGCCTTACCACAAGGGAGCAGGAACTCTGCAGAGGAGACTGAGTCCACCTGATTAAACTGCTCATGTCTGTAATGAGAGAAAATTCTGGGCTTTTTTTAATCTAGCAAGCGCAGGGCCCAGAGCCTTGGAGTTGGAATGGGACAAACTCAGGCAGAAATCAAAGCCCAAATGTTTAAGTGTAATTTTTCATCTGTTTGAAACAAATCAGTTGGGACCTGTGGGGTTCTTGCATTTTAAAGAACTTTAAAATCAAACCTGGATGTTTTTGGTTTTTGTAATTATCATCATTTCCTGTGCTGAATTCAAAATTAGGAGCAACACAAATTTCACTTCATGTTTCTTATTAGTCTACAGTGTCCATGTGATTACAGTAGTCCACATGGACTACTTTGCAGCACTGTTTTAATATGGCAGATATTACCTGTTGGTTTGGCTCCATACTTGTGGCACGTTTTGCTTGGAAGCAACCAAAATTTCTGTCTGAGTGGTCTTTTCCTGACAAACTCAAGCCAAAATAGAATCCTAGAATGTCAGAAAGGACCTCAAAGCCCACCCAGTCCCACCCCCTGCCATGGGCAGGGACACCTCCCACTGGATCAGGGGCTCCAAGCCCCATCCAACCTGGCCTGGAACCCCTCCAGGGATGGGGCAGCCATCACTGCTCTGGGCAACCTGGGCCAGGGCCTCCCCACCTGAACAGGAGAACATTTCTTCCTAGGATTTCATGTCAATCTCCCCTCTTTCAGCTTAAAATAAAAAATAAAAATAAACCTTGCATGGAAACTTATCCCTACTATGGAGAAAAGATACTTTGTGTTTTGGGATTTATTTCTTAAACACCTTTATAATTTTAATTTCCCTCCTTTATTTCCTACTTTTTGCAAAAAAAAAAAATGGTTACTTCTGAATTGTTCTGTTATTCATTTATTTTCCTATCTTTTCCTGGCTTCTTTTTCTTTTCTGCTGTTTATATCAATTATAGGCAGAATTACCAAGATTTTCATAACTCATCTTCATGGTGACCACTTTTTTGGACTTCCTGGCCTTCTGTGTACCATTAGCCTGCAAAGTAACCCTGACACGAACAAATCACCTGTTGAAATTTACGGACCATTGGGACTGCGAGACTTCGTATGGAGGAGTCTGGAGCTTTCCCACTCACAGCTGCTGTTTCCCTACACCGTTCATGAGCTGGTACCCACACGGGACCAGTGCCCCACAGAAGAATTCAAAGATTTTTCTTACTTGGAGCGAGATGAGGTGTCTCCGCAGGGAGCACAGGGGAGAATACTCCGCCTGGATCCCATAGAAAACTCTTATTTGCTGTTTGAGGATGAGCAGCTGGTTCTGAAAGCATTTCGCCTATTTCACCGCATTCCCTCCTTTGGCTTTGTGGTGGAAGAGAAGCCTCGGACCGGTAAACTCAATGTGCAGAAACTGAAAGAACTTGGTAACTACTCGGATTTATTTTTCCTCTTTTTAATTTTTTTAAATCTCTTAATGGATGTGGAAATATATATTAGGAAAAAATCCTTTATGAAAAGAGTGGTGAAGCACTGGCAGAGGCTGCCCAGGGAAGTGGCGGAGTCTCCATCCCCCAAGTGGTTGAAAAACCACTTTGGGACATGGTTAAGTAGGCACTGTGGGGTTGGACTGGGTGATCTTAGAGGTCTTTTTCCAAACTTGATTCAGTAATGCTATATGTTCAAGCTGAGTAGTGACTCCAGTTTTCAGCAAATGTAACAGAACTGGGTTCCCACACAGCTGAAATCTTCTTATGACCACCTTTCTGAGGGTTCTTGCAAATCAGAGCTCCTGTATTTCTCAATAATCCATTTTAATTCAATTTTCCATTTTGCATTAAAGGCATTTTAAAACCTCACACAGATGCATCAGTCTGAACTGGTGTGTAACACTTGTGCCAATTAATATTGCAGACCGTTCTCAAACTGGGAAATGCAATTAATTTCAGATGTTAAAAGTTTAAAAAGCACTGCGTGGTTTTCAGGGAGATGCGTGGCCGGTGTATTTGCATGACTTTATTGACTTTTATGTGATGAATATAGCTTTTCTTCATAAGACACTTCCTGCTAACGTTAGAAGCTCTTCATTTGTATGAAGTATGTGAGATATCCATTGCTATTTACACTGAGGTTGTATTTTCTCAGTGAGACAGCTCTATATATAGTGTAGCTCTTCTTCAGTTATTCTTTTTTAACCCTGACACTCATCGTAATACTTATGAGCTTGTCTTTATTTACCAGGAGTTCAACCAGGTCCTTTATACGGGAAACTGAAGAGCGGAACTACAGTTGTTCTAGAAAATGGAGTAATGATTTCTCCTTCAGACGTCTTAGAAGACCCTATTCCTGGAAGAAAAATCTGCATTTTGGGGGATTGTTCAGGGGTGGTTGGAGATGCGGCCGTGAAGCTTTGCTGCGAAGCAGATGTACTGATACATGAAGCCACACTGGATGATACCCAGGAGGAAAAGGCCAGAGAGCATGGTCATAGCACTCCAAAAATGGCATCGGATTTTGTGAAGTTGTGTAAAGTTAAGAGACTGGTTTTGACTCACTTCAGCCAACGCTATAAACCAGCTGCTCAGAGAGGCGAGGGGGATACAGACATCACCGAACTGAAGAGACAAGCAGAGTTGGCGTTAGATGGTCAAGAAGTAACACTAGCTGAGGACTTTCTGACAATAGAAATTCCAATGAAAAAGTGAAAATAGCAGTGTTATCAAGCTCTGTATGGAGACATAAAGGAGGAGGGTGTTAGCACTCAGAAATAGTGGCTGGGTTTCTGGTATCTGAATTAGTTCTCTGGTGGATGCAGAGAACCACTGCAAACTGGAAGGAATACCAGGTACAGTTAGCGTTGCTCTTGTAAAGCAAGTTAAAAGGATGCTGGAACATCTGAGACTTGGGATAAATTCCTAATTGATGGTTTTGGACACTTAGCTTCCCCAGAAACCAAACATGTAGGCTGGCATAGCCCAGGGGTTTTCCTTGGACCACAGATTCCTAGAGCAGAACACTGGATCATTGGTTTAATGCAATCCCTGGAAGATTTGTGTTATGCACCAGAATTTAATCTTGCCTGTTACAAGCTTTTGAATAACATCTATTTCAAATGTGTATACAGTATCTTGTAACTGTTACTGGATTTCTGCATAAGAGGATCAGTATGCCAAAGCTAATAAAGTGCTTATAACTCTGCCAAGTGTTTGCACCTAGGGTGTTGCTGTGCTCAGGTTGAGGAGCTCTCATCATTCTCCCTTTGCATACAAAGTTTTCTCATAAATAAGTATAGTTTAGGCTTCCTGTCAAAAGTGAATCATTCCTGACAACTTGATTCATTTAAAGCTCTGAAGTATGAGCCCTAAGTTTGCATTCCTGTTTCCTGCATCTGTACAGTTATGGAAGTACATGCTGGAAGTCTTCAGGAAGATGGCAAATAGTCTTCCTTAAAGAGTTCCTCCAAGTGCATTTTCAAAGACAAATCATCCTGACAAAAGTGAATTTCTGTTTGTAGGAATACACTTACAGGAGGAATTTCACCTTTGCAGAAACAGGCTGAGCTATACAATGACTTTATATTTTCATTTAAGGGACATGCTGACCAACTTTATCTTATTTTCTTCCCACCTCAAAACAAACTTGAAGTTAGCCTTTCCAAAACTTCAGCTCAATTTTCTATTCAAACATAAAATCAGTGTGTTTTGAAAAATCCACCCTAAATATATTTCCTCTAGCAGGGATTCCTGAAAGCTGAAATACTTTCTAATAAATAATAAACACAGAGCTTTCTGTTAAACACAGAATCCTGGCAGACTTAATTACAGCTATGAGAGTTTGTGCTTGTACTTTTGTTGATGGTATTACAGAAGGAAAACTAGTTGGTTTTAATACATCATTTCCCTTCCTCCTTTAAATGTAGAAAAACAAAGTTCCAAAGCCTGAAAACACTTCCACTCTTTGAAGATCTCTCCCTTGTAAATGGTATATGGTGCATATAGACATAGATAGACTGGTACCCAGGGATAAGCCTCGCCCAGACCAAGCTGGGGAGATGAGGATGTTAAATCCTGCAGATAATGTTTCCATACTCTTCACGTTTTCTTCGCTAAGTATGTACTTGGCTGTAATGGAGAAACAGTTTTCAAAGAAGAAGAAGAGAGGCGTGAGTTTGACCAAACTGTTGAATTTAATGTCTTATCCCCAACCTTCAAACAAACTCTGTCTTACCTGTGGTTCCAGTAACTGAACAGAATAACACCAACATTAATATTTCATGCTACAGAACTAGAGGAGGTCTCTGATTTCTCTTAAAAATAAATACTGAGGAGAGTTATGAAATCGAAGAACATGACATCTGTAGCAGAAACTCCTGAATCTCAATGACTTCTTTGTTCAAAATGGGGCAGAGTCTTTCACCCCATAGTTTGTTTTTCTTTTCTGAGATAAAAATGGCAGGTGCAGGGTTCTTGACACTGCAAAAGAGGAGGAGATTCCAGCTATTCCGTGTTTGGTACAGTGAAGAAATAATGTTCTTTGTTGTGCTGACTTGCTCTGCTATGTCTGCTTCCACACTGCAACAACCAAATATTCCTGTTTCTAAGACAGTTGTGAGATGAGTTTTAGGAAGCAACCCTAAGGAAATTCAAAGGATATGACCAACAAATGACAAAATTAAAGGGTGGAAATTAAAAGGAAGGGCAATCCAGAAGCCCATGCAACCTACCACCACAGCTCATCTCCATGCAGTGCTGGATAAAGTTACTCCACAACCAGGTTATCCATACCTGCAGGGGCCTGCCGGACCTCTAGGGAGGGGTTCTTAATCAGGGAGTGCAGGGATAGGACAAGGGGAAAGGTTTGAAGCTGAAAGAGAAAATATTGAGGTGAGATTTTAGGAAGAAATGCTTTCCTGTGAGGGTGGTGAGGCCCTGGCCCAGGTTGCCCAGAGCAGTGGTGGCTGCCCCATCCCTGGAGGTGTCCAAGGCCAGGTTGGATGGGGCTTGGAGCCCCTGATCCAGTGGGAGGTTTCCCTGCCCATGGCAGGGGGTGGGACTGGATGGGCTTTAAGGTCCCTTTCAACCAAACCCATTCCTAGATTCTATGAAATACAGCATTCCTGTTGCATTCCTGTTGTTAGAGTCCGTCCTACCACATAGCTACATCCTAAAAATGTTTCAGGATCTAAATCCTACATGAGAACGGGTCCCTTTGGATAAAGAATGGCAAAGGGAAGAGTGTATCAAATGAAAGGAGCAGGCTGGGTCCTCTGCAAGCACTAGGTCTAGGTGCTCCGTTGCTCAGAATTTATGTGTTAGTGCCATTTTATAGCAATTAATTCTGTGTGAGCCATCAAGGATGGAAATGCTCGTGTGACCTAAGCTGAGGAGAAAAACTGCAAGTTGTCTGCTCAGTATTGAAAGCTGGATTAACTACAGCTGACATTGCTTAAATGGTTTCATAGAATCATGAAATGGTTTGAGTTGGAAGGGACCATAAGTCCCATCCAGTTCCACCCCCTGCCATGGGCAGGGACAACTCCCATTTAATCAGGGGCTCCAAGCCCCATCCAACCTGGCCTTGAACACCTCCAGGGATGGGGCAGCCACCACTGCACTGGGCAACCTGGGCCAGGGCCTCCCCACCCTCACAGGAGAACATTTTTGCCTAAGATCTCATTGCAATCTCCTTTTCAGTTGAAAACCATTCCCCCTCGTCCTGTCCCTGCACTCCCTGATCCAGAGCCCCTCTCCAGCTTTCCTGGAGCCCCTTTCAGTACTGGAAGCTGCTCTAAGGTCTCCTCAGAGCCTTCTCTTATTCAGAAGCCCAACTGTCTCAGCGTGTCTTCATAGCAGACGTGCTCCAGCCCTCGCATCATCCTTGTGTTCTCCTCTGGACCCACTCCAACTGATCCATGTCCTTTGTGTGCTGAGGACTCCAGACCTGGACGCAGGTTGCATGCAGGAGTCCAGGTACTTTCTTATTGCTGCGTTGCTGAATGTGGGTACATTTACTGCTGAAGTTACGTGAAATTCCTCTTTTTTTGATATCATACATTTTAGAATTGTCTCTTCGTTAGCAGCCCCGTGTGTCTTTGCTCACCTTGGTCCCCTCTTATCTCAGTCTGGACACTAAATGACTTCATAAATCTGACTGCGAGTGAGACTTGAATTCAGTTAATAGGAACATGTGCGCCAGTGAGGACAGAGAAATTTGGACCATGAATTGTTTATTTTCTGAATTAGTTTATGTTTCCAGTAACCATTTGTTAATTACCAGAGACTAAAATTCCTTTGCATCAAAGTGTATTTGCCTGAGAGTATTTTGTCTGACAGCAGGTGGAGGACTCTGGTCTGGACCCTCAGGGACCAGTTTTAAGGGGTTTTTAAGGAGTTCTGGGTATGTAAATTAAGGTTATTTTCTTTTTTTTTTTAGCTATGAATAACTTATTTGTAAAATTGCTCTGCTTTCCTGGAATAGTTCCAATAAGTTTGGATCTTTTTTTAGCTGGTGATAGCGGAGAGAATTGACAAACTGTGAAAGAGGCTTTTTATGCTATGGGAAAGAGCGGGAGGCGGGAAATAAGACGTAAAGAGTTTTGTAACAGCAGAGTTGTGCCTGAGTTTTATGTATAACTGATGAGCACTCGTATCCAAGGGAATAAGGGTAAATCTTCCTTCTCCTGAATTCTCCATGACCTTGCAATAGAGTTTGAGAAATAAGCTACCTGCACGGTCTGAGCGTGGTGCAGTTTGTGATAAGGATGGAGAGCCTGAGATGGAATCTGTGCTCTAAATCCAGGTGGGAAAGGGATCCTTGGTGCTAGGGGTGGTTCAGCCCTTGGTATCAGCTTCTCCCCATGTTCCATGTTGCAACTCTTCATCTGTCTATGTAGAATGAACACAATCTTCACTTGGGAGCATTGTTTGTTTTGTTTTTTAAAAAGAGACTTCTAAAATAATTCGCTTTTACTGAATTGTAATAATTTATAAGGAAAGGACATTAATTATTTACCTCATATGGTTTCATTCTTGAAATCTAATTTCTGGCGAGGTGATAGGACTGATCGAGGGCTCGCTGAAATTGGTGGTTTGGCCCATAGTCACTAGAGTAGCTTAATGCATTTTTTTATTAATAATAAAAACGTATTGATTCGGATCTTGAGGTAGAACAAGCTGCAGAAATCCGATCAAAGTCAGATTTCTGGGGTGGGAGTGTGTGGAAAGATGGATGCTACACCACATGATAAATTGATCCTGCTGGTAGCAGCGTTTGATATTTGATAATCGAGTGAGTTCAAAGGAGCTTAACTGGTTGTAAAAAAGCACTGTTTTGTTTGACACAGTATCCTCATAGCCTTTCAAAATCACCTTAATGGGTTATGAAGGTCCTCTCCAGGACTAAATGTTGCTGGAGCTGTTTGAGCTTGAATAAGCATGAGGCTGCACCTCAGCATCCTCCCTGGTGAAGAACCTACCTGGGGTCACAGCCCCTACAGCCCCTTTCCAGTCCTTTCATAGAATTACAGAACACAATGTCTTGAGTTGGAAGAGACCCACAAGGATCATGGAGTCCTTCAGTTTCCTCACACACTGGTGCTGGATGTTAGAATCATAGAATAGTTTGGGTTGGAAGGGATCTTAAAGATCATCTATTCCCAACCCGCTGCCATGGGCAGGGACACCTCCCACTGGATCAGGCTGCCCAAGGCTCATCCAACCTGGCCTGGAACACCTCCAGGGATGGGGCAGCCACCACTGCTCTGGACAGCCTGGGCCAGGGCCTCCCCACCCTCAGAGTGAAGAAATTCCTTATTCCAAGTCTAAATCTGCCCCTCTCCAGTTTATACCCATTGCCCCCATCCTATCCCCACAAGCCTTTGTGAACAGCCTCCCTTCAGCTTTCTTGTATCCCCTTCAGGTACTGGAAGGTCAATATAAGGTCTCCTCGGTGCCTTCTCTTCTCCAGGCTGAACAACCCCAACTCTCTCAGCCTGTCCTCAGAGCAGAGCTGCTCCAGCTCTTGGATCATCTTTGTAGCCTCCTCTGGACCCGTTCCAACAGCTCCATATCCTTCTTACACTGAGGATTCCAGCACTGGACACAGGACTCCAGGTGGGGTCTCCCCAGAGCGGAGCAGAGGGGCAGAATCCCCTCCCTCCCTGCTGGCCAAGCGGCTTTGGATGCAGCCCAGGACACGGTTGGCTTCTGGGCTGTGAGTGCACGTTGCTGGCTCATGTCGAGCTTCTCATCCCCAGCACCTCAAGTCCTTCTCCTCAGGGCTGCTCTCAGTCACATCACCCCACAGTCTGTACTGAAATCAGGGACTGCCCCGACCCGGGTGCAGGACCTTGCCCTTGGCCTTGTTGAACCTCACGAGGTTCTCACAGCCCCACCTCTCCAGCTTGTCCGGCTTCCTTTGGATGTCATCTCATCGTTCTGGTGTGACAACTGCACCACTCAGCCTGGTATCATCTGCTGACTTGCTGAGGATGCCCTCGGTCTCACTGTGGTGGGATTTCCTGTGTACCCTCAGCAGCCACTGCACATGGAGGCTTGTGGACATGGAGACTTGTGGACATGGAGGCTTATAGACATCATGCCAAACTTGGGGCTCTGGAGACTGATGGTAGCACCAGTTCAGTGGCTTGAGCACCCCTACATTGCATGTTTCACTATCCATGATTGCTTTATGAACCTCCAAATAGACATGTGTGTAAATCCAGAGACTTTTAAGATACCTAAGATACACATACCAAGATCCTTGGCAATGTGTGCTCGCAGCCCAGAAACCAACCATGTCCTGGGCTGCATCCAAAGCCGAGTGGCCAGCAGGGAGGGAGGGGATTCTGCCCCTCTGCTCTGGGGAGATCCCACCTGGAGTCCTGTGTCCAGGTCTGGAATCCCCAACAGAAGAAGAACATGGAACTGTTGGAAGATGTACAGAGGAGGCCACAAAGATGATTCGAGGGCTGAAGCTCCTCTGCTCTGAGGACATGCTGAGAAAGTTGGGGTTGTTCAGCCTGGAGAAGAGAAGGCTCTGGGGAGATCTTAGAGCAGATTCCAGTACTGAAAGGGGCTCCAGGAAAGCTGGGGAGGGGCTCTGAATCAGGAAGTGCAGGGACAGGACGAGGGGGAATGGTTTTCTGCTCAAAGAGGGGAGATTGAGATGAGATCTTAGGGAGAAATGTTCTCCTATGAGAGTGGTGAGGCCCTGGCCCAGGTTGCCCAGAGCAGTGGTGGCTGCCCCATCCCTGGAGGGGTTCCAGGCCAGGCTGGATGGGGCTTGGAGCCCCTGATCCAGTGGGAGGTGTCCCTCTGCCCATGGCACGGGGCTGGAACTGGATGGGTTTTCCATGAATCTAAGATTCCTTGCACACT
Organism: Cuculus canorus; assembly: GCF_017976375.1. Lineage (NCBI taxonomy): Eukaryota > Metazoa > Chordata > Aves > Cuculiformes > Cuculidae > Cuculus > Cuculus canorus. Next base: position 76,972,231 of record NC_071441.1, read on the forward strand.
TAAAACATTCTATAGATGTGAATTAATCATATCAGCCATAACACGGCCACTGTCTCATCCATGAGGATTTCCTTAGTATTTAACATTTCCTTAGTATTTTCAGCTGAATTCCTCTGGAGAGTATGCTTTTTATAGATGAGGTGATGAGGAGTGGGAAAAACAGTTGCATTTCTGGGTGTTGTGCATTTGTTGGGGTTGCATTTGTCAGGCTGTGCACTTACAGACTCATAAAGGTTGGAAAAGACCTCTCAGCTCACCCAGTCCAACCATCTAGTCCAACCCCACTGTGCCTGATAAACCCTGTCCCAAAGTGCCACAGCTACACGTTATTTGAACCCCTCCAGGGATGGAGACTCCACCACTGTCCTGGGCAGCCTCTGCCAGGGCTTCACCACTCTTTCCAAGAAGAAATTTTTCCTAATATCTAAGCTAAACCTCCCCTGGTGCAACTTGAGGCCATTTCATCTCATCCTATGGCTTATTACTTTGTAGGAGAGACCAGGACCCACCTCACCACAACCTCCTTTTAGGGACCTTGTAGAGGTTGCATTTGTGGGGCAGTGCAATTATGGGGTTGCAGTTGTGGGGCTTTGAGCTTCTGGGAGTTGCACTTGTGGGGTTTCACAGTGACGGAGGATGCGTTTGTGGGGTTTTACAGTAGTGGAGGATGGATTTGGGGTTTTAACAAGTGTGGGTGATGCATCTGTGGGGTTTTACACTTCTGAGGGTTGCAATTGTGGGGTTCAATGGGAACAGGTGACGCATTTGTGGAGTTTTAGACTTCCGGGTGGTGCATTTCTGGTGTTTCACACTCCTGGGTGTTCATTTTCGGTGTTTCACACTTCTAGAGGTTGCATTTATGGGAGTTCTGTACTAACGGGTGTTGTACTTGTGGGGTTTGGCACTAACGAGTGTTGCATTTGTGGGGTTTCACAGTTCCAGGGATACACTTGCGTGGTTTCACAATAACGAGGGTTGCACTTGTAGGGTTTTAAACCAGTGGGGAACGCGTTTGTGGGGTTTTTACGCCTCTGGAGGTTGCATTTGTGAGGTTTTACACTTTGGGGGATGCATTTGTGCAGTTTTATCTCTGTGGGTGTTGCATTTCTGCACACTGGTGGGGGTTGCACTGATGTAATATTGAAACTAACGGGTTGCGTTTGTGAGGTTTAACACTTCGAGGGTGTCGATTTATAGTGTTTAACGCTTCTGGGGGTTACGTTTGTGGGGTTTTGCAATTCTATGGGTTGTGTTTGTGGGGTTTCACACCTCTGGGGGTTGCATTTTCAGGTTTTACACTGCTGGGGGGATGTATTTTCAGCTTTTTGGCCTCACAGGGGTTGTGTTCACACACCTCTGCTTAATCGGAGTTGGACTTTCGGAGATTTTTATTTTTTTGAAGGCCGTACGTTTTTTGGGGCTGGACATGGAGGTCCCGCCCGCGCAGCCTGGGGCGGACGCCAACCACAAAAGTAAAATCTCTTAACGCGCCCGCCCGCTCCGCTCTCCTCTTGGTCCTACGGGGCGGGGAAGGGCGGTGGTGGTCCGGAGCGCGCGCGCACGCGTAGAGCGGGGGGAGAGAGGGGCGCGGGAAGTGGCGCATGCGTAGTAGAGGGAGGCAAGACCAGGAAGTGGGGCGTGTGCGGAGCCGGGGAGAGAGGGAACCCGGAAGTCGCGCATGCGCAGTGGCGGGAGGGAGAGCGCGCGCGCCCAGGAGGTGGGGCTCGCGCGGAGCCGGGCGGGGGTGGGAATCCAGAAGCGGCGCGTGCGCAGTGATGAGAGGAGGCGGAACCGGAAGCGGAGCGTGCGCAGAGGCGGGCGGGCGGGACCCGGATGTGGCGCGTGCGCGGCGGCGGTCGGAGGTGGAGGCGGTGGCGGCCGCGCAGCGAGAGGGGCCCCGACAACAACAACAAACACCACACAACACCGCTACGAGCATTGAGGAGGCAGCGGCGAGGACCAGATTCCTCCCCGCCTGTCTCGCGGCCGCCGGCCAAGCGAGCGGAGGAGGGCGGGGGGGCGGAGGCCGGGCCCTCAGGGCCGGGCTGAGGCGAGGGAAGGCCCCCCCTCCCCGGGCCCAGCCGCCCCCACCTCCCTGCACCGGGACAGCGGCCGCTACGCCACCGCCCAGGTAACATCGTGGCTGCCGTCTCCACCGGGCATCGCCGCCCTCTCACCCGTCGGGACCCTCACCCGTGAGTCCTGCTGCCCCCTCAGCACCGCTGCCTCCTCTCCCCCCAGGACCCCTCGCCCAAGGGTGTCGCTGCCCCAGGCCCCGCTGCCCCCCTCGCCCGTGGGTGTCGCATCCCCCTCGTCCGCCAGGACCGGTGTCCCGGGTTCGCCGCTACCCCCTCGTCCCTCGGTTCCGCTACTCCCTCGTCCCTCACAACCGCTGGCCACTCACCCGGCAGGACCCCTCAGCCGCGAGGACCCTTCACCCATGGATTCTACCTTGCCGTTGCCCCTCAGGACCGCTGTCCCGGGCTCCCCACTGCACCCTTGCCCCTTGGTTCCACTGCCCCATTATCGTTCAGAATCGCTACTCCTTTGACCGCCAGGACCCCTCGCCCCTCAGCACCCTGGCTCCCTTCTCCGCCTCGCCCCTCGGTGTTGTCGCCTCATTATGTCTCAGAACAGCTGTTACCTCATCCACCAGGACCTTCACTTATCGGTGTTGCTGCCCCATACCCTGCTGCCCCATCACCCATGGGTCCCACCTCCCCTTCGTCCCTCAGGAGCGCTGTCCTGGGCTCTCTTGCTCCTTGATTCTGCTGCTCCCTTATCCTTCAGAACCGTTGCTCCCTCACCTCCCAGGACCCCTCACCCATGGGTCCCGTATCCCCCTCACCCCTTGGTTCTGCCACTCCATTATTCCTCAGAACTGCTGCTCCCTCACCCGACAGGATCTCTCACCCATGGGTGTTGCTGCCCCAGACCCCACCACCCCCTCACCTCTCAGCACCACTGCCCTGGGCTCTCCACTGCCCACTTGCCCCTCAGTTCTGCTGGCCCTCGCCCACCACGACCCCTCACCCATGGGTCCCATCTCCCTCACCCCTCAGCACTGCTACCCTGGGCTCCCCTCTGCCCTTCCCGCCTCCTCACCTCTTAGCACTGCTGCCCCCTCACCTACTGGGGCCAATTACCCATGGGTCCCACCTTTCCCTCACCCCTCAGCACCACTGCCCTGATCTCTCTTGAACCCTGCCCCCTCCCCTACCCCACAGTCCCCACCTTCCCCTCACCAACACTGTCTCTTCACTTACAGGGCCTGCCAAGTCCCCTAAGCGCTGCTGCCCCCTCACCCATGGGCCCTGCTGCCCAGGGCTCCCCTCTACCCTGCCATCCTCTCACCCATGGGCCCCGCTGCCCCCTCACCCGTCAGTACCAGTGCCATGGGTTCCCCTCAGCCCTGTAGCCCTCAAGCCCCGCAGGCCCACCATCCCCTCATTCCCAAGCTCCCTAACCCCTCAGCACCACTTCCCTGGGCTCCCCTCTGCCCTGCTGCCCCCTCAGCCCCACGGTCCCCTGGCCTCCACCACCTGCTAAACTGCCAGGCTCCCTCACCATGCTCCTGGGATCCCTTCTTGTCCCTTTCCCTGAGCAAGGAAAAACTGCAATGCCACACACACACACCCCTACCCAAATATTGAGGTGTGCAGGGTGCTAGGACATCTCATTTAAACTATAGATAACCTGAAACGTTGGACCAGATGATCCCTGAGGTCCCTTCCAACCTGGCATTCTCTGATTCTGTGATACAGTTTAGTAGTGGACAGATATGGTTGGACTCAGTGATCTCAGATGTCTTTTCCAACCAAGCAATTGTATGATTTTAAGTCCCAGTGCCTTTTCTAGAAGCTCTCCTTTCCCCGTATTTCGGCATCTCTGTGCTCCTCTCTTTTCCCCTAAAAAGTCTGGGGGGTTTTGTGCTTTGCATTAAGTTCTCCAAAATCTGCCATTTTATTTGCAGAATGAATTGCACATAGAATGGTGCTTGGAGCTGGTTTGTGGGCAGCGCAGGGCTCCTTAGCCTAAGGGCTCTTAGTTGAGGGTTATTCCTTCTTCACTGCTTTTCCTTCCCATCCCTGTTCCTGGGTTTTGTTGTGGGGGAGATTTGTGACTTGCAGTGTAGCTGAATCTTGCAGGTTTTTACCAGAGAAGGCTGGTTAATTTGTGGGGTAAGTGAGTCGTGGGCTGGATGTGTTATTACCAAGAGCCCAAATTGTACTTCTGCAGGCCAGTTGTTGTCAGACACATACAGCTAGGGTAGGACCGTGTTGTCAATACTGCTCCTCAAATTATCTGGATTAGGAATGGTGTGCCACTGTCAACAGGGAGGAATGACTTCGGACTCTACGATTGCTCTCCTGTTTTAAATTGTGGGGCTCTCATATGGTTGTTTCTTTGTCCGGTGATGCATGTAGTTCCGTGCTGAAATAGCTGTACTGCCCTATAAAGCCAAACGAGTTGTCGTGATAAGAAGGCAACTTGTCCTTCTGGCCCTCCTCTTATCTCAGCCAGACTGTTACTTGGAAGGAGTTTCTTCCCACTTTGCATTAATGAGCCTCTTTTGATTTGCTTGTTGCATAAGCATGCATGTTTAATATTGATATAGAAACTTTATTTCAAAGAGCTGAGGCCTCGAGAGAAGCCGAAAGTGTCTCAAACTGATTAGAATTCCTTTTTCAAGTCGGTAGCTCTTTACATAATGCATTTGAGGGAGGCTAACACAATAGGGATGTCAGTTCTTGAGAGACAGCAGCAGATTTAGCGGAGAACAAAGGTGCTGAGAGCAGATCCTGGTGAAGAGCAGCCTTTGCCATGCTGTTGTTAAGGTCCTGCTGGAATTTCAGGACTCTGTTTTCCTGCGTTATTAACCTTGTGAAAAACTCTGCTTTTGGTTGGGGCTGGAATTTTCCATGCTTGCTGTGCCCAGAGGTGATGTGTTTTTTTTCTAAGCTCGAACAAATGCAGAGAACATTATCCCTGTGCAGATTACAATAAGGAACAGATGTTATCTAATACACCTATTGCTAGGGTATCGAAACATTGCGTACAAGTGAAAAATCACGCCACTTCTGCCCAAGCAAGGCTTGTCTCTTCCTTTTATTGCTTGGCGCAGCCACAGTTGTTTCCTCTGCCCGTGAGCTTTTGACAAATTACTATTTGTCCTTGTTTAAAGAACCGTTCTATGAAGAGCTGGGTCTTGCAGGGCACTCTGAGGAGGAGTTCAGTTTGGGTTTGCTCTGTAGTTCTACAGCAGGGACTTCCATCACCTGCTCCTTTCTGAGCGTTGTCTCGCCTGCTGTTCCCAGTTTTTCATCCCCAGTTGCCAGGATAAGGAGAGGATGCCCCCTTGCTCACTGGGACACCCTCTTAGAGGTGAGGCAGTACGAGTCTCTGCTGTGTTGCAGGAATGCATGCAGTTGTGGAGGGGTTTACAGCCCTTGCCCCTCTCATTGTGTAGCGTGCAGTGATCTTCCTTCCCTCACCGTACAGAAGCCTGTATTGAAAACAGGCGTGTTTTTTCAGCTGTGTGCTATCTCATAAACAAATAGCAGAGAGAGGGAAAGGGAACCAAAATGACAAGTGCTTCTTTCTAGGATTTAAAATGTCTGTGCCTGTAGTCACATCGAGCATAGTAGCGCTGCCTTTTGTCATTTTGTCCTGCCCCCTATGCATTCCAAGACAAGATAAGGACTTGGATGTGTTTTCTACTGTTGCATGTGTTTCTTGAATGAGATTAAAAATCTTGGAGCCTTGTGCAGCAGAAATGCTTGCTCCATTCACTAGATCAAATCTGTAGTGTTGGTAAAGTGCTTCTGTAAGCAGCTGAAATGCACAGGTGGAAGCTGAGAGGGGTAAAGATGCTGAGAGCTGCTGCCGGGCAGATACAGCGGATTCGTTTCTCCCACGAAGAAATGGCTGCTCCTACTTTTTAACTGTGGATTTATGCTCAAATGAAAGACTTGCTACTCAGAGTTGTCTCAAAACTCTGGTTCCTTTTATGCTGTCATGTGTCTGAAATTTTTGTAGCTACTGACAGCGACATGAGCAGGATTGATACTGATGATTCAGATTCACACACAAAAATAGTATTCTGGGGAATGCTGGCTCTTACTATACAGAACAGCGCGAGTGCAGTGCCTTCTCAGTACTCTTTTCTCTTGTTCTTTAATGCCAATTGTTCTTATGTCCACAAACATTTTGTTCCTGTTCGCTCTTTGGGCAAGCAGACAATGGCCTTATGTGCTGGAGAGTATCCACGCTTTAATCACTTATTCATCTCTTCATCAAATCACGAGCTGCCTTTTGTTTTATTGGCTTATGGATTTTTTTCTTTATTGTGTTTATCATAAAACTCCAGCCGCTGCATTATTAAACAGCAAAACTCTGTGGTGATGTTTCGGTGGTTAGAAGCAATCAAATTTAGATGCTGCTTTTCTGACAGCGTTGTGTTTTTCTCATTTTGGAGGCAACAGCTTATGCAAGAGCCTTTCGTGTCCTTCATTCACGCAAAATGTTCTAGCAAGATGTCAATTTGTACCTATTCTAATTAGCCAGCTCGTTAGTGTTGCATTACTGCCTGGTATCAAAATGCTGGGAGTCTGTGACTGTTACTAGTAAATTGTGCTCCCAGAGCACATCAGTGGCAGCTTCGAGCAAACAGCTCTGCTTTTTTCTTAGATAATGTTTTTCCAAAAATGACCTTCAGATTTGGAACGTTTTTGGTCATTAAGATATTTTTTGCATGAATTCCTTTTTCCCAGTACTTGACTCCCTGGAATTGCAGGCTATACATCTTTCCCATGGACATTGCACAGCACCACAGGCCTTGATCTGGCTGTGGTCTTTGTTACTGCAATATACATATTTTGTTTTCTTTTGAACTTGGAAGTTCAGCTATTAGGAAAGGTTTTTTTTAAAGACCATAGTGGTAATGCTCACTTAAGTCGTGGCTCATCGCAGAAGATGTTTTGCCTGCAAATCTGCTGACTTGCTCAGACCCCTCTGCAATATGTTACAGTGGATGGTGGCCAAGTTATCTTCAGATTCATAACGCAGATAAAGATGCTGTCTTGTGCCTGGCGAACGCCATTAGACATGCTTGTTTCTCCGATGTTATTGTCTCCAGTGTCCCTTTATGTCTTTGTGACACCAACCCTTTATCGTCTTTAGCATCCCCTTACATTTGTGTGACACCAGCCCTTAACGTGGTTATACCAGAGCTGACATTTCTCGGGTTCATATAGTTAAGTGCATGATGGAATGTTTTTGCGTAACTGCTGCTGAGAATCTGTGCTCATGTTGTTTGGAACGGGTTGGTTCAGTCAGAAGGGGCCCGCAGTGATCACCTGCTGATGATCTGGGGTGGCATGGGGCTGTTCTTGATCAATTTGTACAAGAAGGTGGTGAATCTCTCTCTGCCTTGCTGTTCAAAGGCTTCCTGAGCTCCGGATATGTCGTTGGAACTTGGCACCTGTAAAATCTTCTGTTACTTTGATTTTAAACTTCGGAGGCTAGTTGTATTTCCATCATAACTATTTATTTCAGGCCTCTTCTGCCTGGGGCTGTGAACCCATCTCACATTCTTCGTTCGTAGAGTCATGTAATGGTTTGGGTTGGAAGGCACCTCAAAGCCCATCCAGTTCCACCTCGAACCTTGGGCAGGGACACCTCCCACTGGATCAGGTGCTCCAAGCCCCATCCAACCTGGCCTGGAACCCCTCCAGGGATGGGGCAGCCATCACTGCTCTGGGCAACCTGGGCCAGGGCCTCCCCACCCTCATCGGAGAACATTTGTTCTTAAGATCTCATCTCAATCTCTCCTCTTTCAGCTGAAAACCATTCCCCCTTGTCCTGTCGTTGTACTCCCTGATCAAGAGCCCCTCTCCAGCTTTCCTGGAGCCTCTTTCAGTACTGGAAGCTGCTCTAAGGTCTCCCCAGAGCCTAGGCTGAACAACCCCAACTCTCTCAGTCTGGCCTCAGAGCAGAGGTGCTCCAGCCCTCAGATCGTCTTCGTGCCCTCTTCTGGACTTGCTTCAACAGATCCGTGTCCTCCATGTGCTGAGGACTCCAGATCTGAACACAGGACTCCATTTATTGCTCCTGTGTCACTGTACACTGTGTGTTCTTCTGCCTTTGCCATGTTTAACAGCCTTCCCCACCAGCGTCTCTGGACCTTAAGCACTGCGTTTGTGGCTGGGTCCTCTTTTCTGAATGGACCTGTGAGGCTGCTTCCCTTTCTTCATCGAAAGCTTCCCAGGGAGCCATTGCTGCTCTTAACACCCACAGGAACCGTGTTTCCAGTTGTGCCAAAGCTTTACTGCATTTTTTTAATGTTTTTTCTTCCTTTAAATACAGTACTTCACAATTCTTAGCATCTTAGTGCTTAAAACAAAGTGTTTGTTGGTCACTCCTAGTCACACTACCTCTTGTGTAGTTTGTCCTGCAAACACTGAAGTCCCTAAGAGTCTCAGGTTGTCTCTTGTTTGGAAAATACGTAGTTTTCTGCAGAAACTTAAAGAATAAAATTTATGCAAAGTAAATGTCATGGAGGGGGTTTTGGCCTTTTGCCCGTACCTTTAAGTAATTATCCATTGGCGTGTGGACTGTCACATTTTTAGACTGAGTTTCTTGGTGAATTTGATCCCTACACAGCTGTGATTGGCTTAAAACCCTACTGTAAGTGAATAGGGCAGGGTATCGTATCAGCGTCAGGCCTGGATTAACCGCCTTGCCCAAGCTGTTGGATTGCTGGTTGCCTGGGTCATATTCCTTTGGGTTCCATCCCTGACTTCCAGCTCCATCCATAACCGCCTAGTTTGTCTGTGTAAGCGTATCATTTCCTTTTCTTGTTTGGGGTTTGACCGTTCTCCCCAAATTGCAAAGTGTGGCTTTTGTGGGAGGAGAAGGGGGGAAGATAAGCGGCTTGTGAGTGTGAAAAGGTTGCTCTGAACATGTAGGAAAACAAATGTGAGTTCTTCTTGAGAAATCTGGGTTTGTACCTCTCTGTTAAAAGTAGGAAGTGGGAATTGTTTGGAGGAAGAGCTTTTTCAGAGGGGTTCTGGAATTTGCATGGCTGGATGGGTAGGGATTGACGAGGTTTTAGGTGAAGTCTTCCTATTTTTAATCAGCCTCTGCCCATACGTCTCAGCTGAGCTTCTGTATAGCTGTAGGAATACTGCTATAAAAGCAAGAAAATCATGACTTTTCTAACCGTGAAAGATAGAAAAAACATTTTTCTCTTTCTAAAACCCTTGTGCCTCCTTCAGACCACGCGTCTGTGTGTGTGCCTGTGTCTGTATGTGTCTGCACACTGTTTCTGATGAAGGATTTCAAATCAAAATATACCTCAGCAGCACTCGGGCCTTGTGTTGAGGCCTTCCAAATGATCGTATCTCCTAAATACCTCGCACGCTGCCTGGAGAGCTGCTGCAGATATTTGGAAGTCGTGGCTCACGCTGTTTTTGTTACCCTGCATTTTTGGCATGTAAAAACACTTGTTCTTAAGCCATGCTAGCTTGTAATATTATCTTGCTGGTGCAGCTGAGGAGATGCTGGCAAACAAGCTGGAATATTAATTTTCTGTTCCATAAATGTATTGATTATCCCTTCGGGTGAAGTCTTGTCTGATTTTTCTGCATTGCTTCGTTTTGTCTTGTTGATCAGGAGCACCCAGCTTCCACAAATGGGGATGCTCTCCTGGAACTCTGAGCTAGCACTAGGTCTTCATGGCTTTTACTGAAGATGCTGAACTTTAAACCCAGTCTGTTTTCTAGTAAAATGATTGCTGTTTTGAGTGAGAGATTGTAGCAGTTACCTGAGGGCAGTGGAACAGTCTGAGTTGGTGTGGTGCTTGTTTTGCTTTCTTGCCCAGAAGATAAATGTAAATCCAGTGAGGGCAGTGGTGTGGGAGCTTGGTAATGTTACATCCATGCAGATAGGTCAGAGATACATTGAGTTCTAGTTATATCAGGTAGCAGACTATTGTAGATACTGTGTAGACTATTATATGTTTTTAGAATCTATTTATGAAGTTCAGGTAACCATTTCTATTAGAATTATCCACAGGCATGAAAATAAGGCATGTGACACCAGTGTTGCATTTTTAATTTCAGACAGCTGCTTCATGTTTTGAATTTCATCGCGCAGGCTAAAAAAGATCCATCACCCTTCAGCCAGGCAGCCACAGGACGGTGGGACGTATGGAGAAACTGCTGTGTTTGCTAAAGTCTGCATCAGTCTTGGAGGAAGAGTTTCAATTAGGAGCTAGTTCGGAGTTCTGTAAGGTAGTAGGGTGTTTGCTACAGGTCATCACAAGTGTTTTTTAATTATCTGGCAATCTTAACTTCTTTTGTCTGTCAGATTTGTCTCCTTTTTGGAGGATCTTGCTCTTGTTCCAGTACTTAAGACTGTCGCAGGACACTAGTGGTTGTTCGCTTGCTTTGTAACATACCTGTTAATACTTCTTTGCTGAAATAAATTGCTTTCTGTGACATGAAATAGTTCTCTAGAACTAATTAGCGTTTACCTTAGTTTGTCCCATTTTTTTCCCCTTCTGTGTTCTGCTTGCATCACGCGATAGCAAAAGGGAGAGAAATACCTGTTTATTCCTCAGTAGGTGAAGCCAAGAGCTTCACTACAAGCACTGTCTCCTGCTGCTGCTTTTCCCTTGTTCCCTGTCTGTTCTTTCCACCCTGTCCTCCCAAGGCACTCTCTTGCTCATTGCTGTCTTTTTGAAAGTCCTGGTAGAGGGAAGTAAAATCTTCACTCAATTTGTTTGACCCTACTTATTCCTCTGTAAATCCAAGCTTGAGCTGTAGCGTGAGATCACCTGCTTGGGTGGGGATTGCGTTGTGGAGCGATTTTGAAGCTTCATGCTTGTGTGAAACATTAAATCGCGCAAGAACAGTTGTTCTGTTTTGTTTTTTTATAGAAGTTTGCCGATCACAAGTGGTGTCTCCAGGGCTCAGTGTTGGCCCAAGGAAGTGATTGTGCTCCTGTACTTGGCGTTGGTGAAGCTGGACCTCAAACCCTGGGTTCAGTTTTGGGCTCCTCACTGCAAGGACACTGAGGAGCTGAAGTGCGTTCAGGGAAGGTGCTGGAGAACAAACCTTGTGAGAGGCAGCTGAAGGATCTGGTCTGGAGAAAAGGAGGCTGAGGGGAGACTGTTTACATCTGCCTGAATCACTGTTTACAGCTGCGGGAAAGGAGGTTGTAGTGAGCTGGGTCTTATCACTGTTTACAGCTGCGTGAAAGGAGGTTGTAGTGAGGTGGGTGCTGGTCTCTTTGCCTAAGTGACAGGTGATGTGAGGAGAGGAAGTGGCCTCAAGTGAACCAGGGGAGGTTCAGACTGGATATTAGGAAAAATTTCTTCTCTGAAAGGGTTCTCAGGCACTGACAGAGGCTGCCCAGGGAGGTGGTGGAGTCCCTATTCCTGTAGGGGTTTAAAAGACAGGCAGATGAGGTGTTCAGGGATCTGGTTTAGTAGTAGACAGGTAAAGTTGGAGTCAGTGATCTCAGAGGTCTTTTCCAACCAAATGATTCTAGGATTCTGCAGAACATCTAGCACTCTGTGTCTAAGGGCGTGCTGGAACCTAATCTCCAAAGACTGTCTTCTAAAAATAGCACGCATTAAAACTGCATTTTGCTTTTATTTGCACACATGAAAGCAACATAGTAAGAAGGTGTTGAGGCACCTCTTGAAAGTGTGACTCAATCAAAGATAGGGTTTTAGAGCTGTTTTTAGCGAAACTAAATTCATGGAACACAAAAACTTAGCATATCTGCTAAATACACTGACACTTCTGGAGCTTCAGAAGAAACAGTTTTAACCTGAAAGAGGGAAAATTGAAATGAAATCTTAGGAAGAAATGTTTTCTTGTGAGGGTGGGGAGGCTGTGGCCCAGGTTGTCCAGGGAAGTTGTGATTGCCCCATCCCTGGGAGGTGTTCAAGGCCAAGTTGGATGGGGCTTGGAGCCCCTGATCCAGTGGGAGGTGTCCCTGACCAAGGCAGGGGGTTGGAACTGGATGGGCTTTGTAGTTCCTTCCAGCCCAAACCATTCAATGATTTTATGATTTATCGGTGCATGCCAGGTCAGATAGCTGACCTCGCTCTGTTTTTTGGGGGATCAAAACTGCAAGGTGAAATACAGAGTCTCCATAGAGGGGACGTGTAAAGGGAGGCTCCAAAATTACCACGCTGTTACGTACCAGCAGTGTTTAACAGTATTGAAATTCCTAAACAAGTGGCCGGCTTTCCGAAGTGCCAAACAGTCAGAAGCTCCTGTTGAGAGCTGTAGCAGCTGACGGGTAATTCAACATTTCTGAAGATCATTCCACTTCAATAAAGATTTATTTGCTCGATCTTAGCATTCTGAAAGTCAGCGAGTGAGATTTTCATTCATAGTTTTAGACGTGGGGGAGATAGAGCTGTGTGTCTAATTTTAAGCACTTCTTTACTTTAAGCTCTTTTGGCTAATAGCTTTATCTAGTCACTTATTTATGATTACTTATGCAACTGTATCTGAGATCCTGTTTTTATATTTAAGGAAAATGATGTTCTATTCTGTTTTAGCTGGCAAGCTTTTACAGATTTATGGGAGTGTGGGTTGCCATGGAGAATGACTGGCAGGTGAAGCTTGACTTTTAAAAGAGGCTTATTGAGTCGAAGCGCAAGAAAAACTAGCACTGAAGGAGAAGCTTTAATAGCTGGGTAAAATGATCTCGCTCAAACTTTTAGGTAATTGTTTTCCTTTGGGAGAAATTAGATCCAAAAGCATCCTTACATAAGAAGAAAACTATTGAAAATGGAGGGGGGGGGAGGACTTGTGGTATGTTTTTTTTCCAAGTACACCAAAGCGTGCTGTTTTCAGGTTGAAATTGGAGAAAATATTAAATAGGGAAGACTTTGTTTCCTTTTATAATTATGCTGGACCTGTGTTACAGTATTCCTTTTACGGGAAGGGAAAGCCATGCATCCACACTGTAATTTGTGTAGTGTGCTCACTTCCTAAATTAACATCCCACTCTTATTTTTGTGCAACACATATGTTTCCAATAAATAGCTGCTACTTCCATACCTCTAATAACATGGAAAATTCCCATGTAGTAGCGGGTCTTTAACTGGCTGCGTTCCTCAGATAATGTGAACTGAAGTTCAAAGTTTTTTCCTTAACTATTGAAATAAAATTTATTTTATTAACATTGCTGAGAACCATTGCTGTTGGTTTCATAAAGGTTGGTATTTTAAGCTTACTCAGAGAGTATAAATATGGACTTATGTGTATTTGCTGCCAGTGTCTTAAAGCCAGACTTCATAGTTGGTAGGACAGTGTTAGAGGATGCCATCCAGAGGGACCTGGACAGGTTGGAGAGGTGGGGCTGTGTGAACCTCCTGGGATTCAGCAAGGGCAAGATCCTACATCTGGGTCAGGACAATCCACAGTTTCAATACAGGATGGGGGATGACGTGATTGGGAGCAGCCCTGAGGAGAAGGACTTGGAGTGCTGGGGGAGGAGAAGCTCAACATGAGCCGACAACGTGCACTCACAGCCCAGAAACCAACTGTGTCCTGGGTTGCATCCAAAGCAGTGTGGTCAGCAGGGAGAGGGAGGGGGTTCTGCCCCTTTTCTCTGTTCTGGTGAGACCCCACCTGGAGTCCTGTGTCCAGTTCTGGAATCCTCAACAGAAGAAAGACATGGAACTGTTGGAATGGGTTCAGAGGAGGCCATGGAGATGATGTGGGGGCTGCAGTACCTCTGCTCTGAGGACAGGCTGAGACAGTTGGGGTTGTTGAGCCTGGAGAAGAGAAGGCTGCGGAGAGACCTTAGAGCAGCTTTCAGTACTGAAAGGGTCTACAGGAGAGCTGGGGAGGGACTACTTCCAAGGGCCTGGAGTGATAGGATGAGAGGAAATGGCTTTAAAGTGGAATGGGGAAGATTTAGATTAGACATTGGGAAGAAATTCTTCACACTGAGTTTGGTGAGGCCCTGGCCCAGGTTGCCCAGAGCAGTGGTGGCTGCCCCATCTCTGGAGGTGTTCAAGGCCAGGTTGGATGGGGCTTGGAGCCCCTGATCCAGTGGGAGGTGTCCCTGCCTGTGGGAAGGGATTGGAACTGGATGGACTTCAAGGTATTTTTCAACCCAGACCATTCTGTGATTCTGTGATGTGTGGCTGGAGCCAGAGGCGTGTGACCAACCAGAGCAGCTTTTTGACAACATCAGACTTCTTTTATACATGTGCACAAAACCTTCTGTTCTGTGTTTCTTAATAGAGTGTACTATCAGCTCATTCAGAATTGGGATAATCAGGTCAGCTCATGTTCTGAGCTGTGAATTAAAGGAAACTTCAGAAGAATGGGGTCTGCTCGTTAAGGCTCTTCTGTTTGAGACAATTTTGAAGTGTTTTTTTAGTGACTTTAGTTGATTTGCCTTGATCCAGAGGAAGCTGGGTCCAAATGAGCAATGACAAATGTGCCAGGTGAGGTTTTCATTTACAAATGCATACGGTACTAATTAACAGGAATGTGTATGAAAATAATGGCCAGGTACAATTTTTGCTTTTCTGATTAGAGTTAAGTCTGAGGTCAGAACGTGGCTGAGCTGTTTGAACAGGATTATTAAATGGAGATGACAGGTGATTCTGGTGTGCAGTCATGCTTCTTTGATATTGAGATTTTGTTTAAATCAATGCCCCTTGTTTCCCAGTTAGTATTTCCACTCAGGTTTATTCTACCAGTATAAAACATAGGAAATCATGGTCACCATTCTCCTTTTTCCTGATTTGGAGCTTGTTCATCTAATGATCCCTGATTTTCTCTATGTACCTACTCTGTGACATGCATATAAATGATAGTCTTTATTTAAATATTGTTACTAGGGGAAAAAAATAATCATACCTAAAGCTTTGTAAGTATTGTCTCAAGCATGTTTTAGCTATCACGGGACAAGCAATGCAGTTTTTTCATGTGCTTTTAATATCCTGAGCTTAGCTTGCAAATAAAAGAAGCAAAAAAGTCACAGTCTTCCTTAGACACATGATCTGCAACTTGTTAAAAACTATTCTAATGTAGATATTTTTTTCCTCCTAGGTTTTACCAAGAGACAGTGCATCTAACACTTAACTTGGATCATCTGTTGTTCATCAGCTTGAAAATCATTAACAGCCCCCAAAACTGACACTTGATCTGAGAGAAAAAGCTGTGACAAATGGACAATATGTCTATTACTAACACGCCAACAAGTAATGACGCTTGTCTGAGCATTGTCCACAGCTTGATGTGCCATCGACAAGGTGGAGAGAGCGAAACTTTTGCCAAACGCGCCATTGAAAGCTTAGTTAAAAAGCTAAAGGAGAAGAAAGACGAATTGGATTCTCTGATTACAGCTATAACCACAAACGGAGCTCATCCTAGCAAGTGCGTTACAATACAGAGGACACTGGATGGGAGGCTTCAGGTTAGTACCAGTGAAAATCATATTTTCCTCCAAGAGAGGCTGGGGTAGAAGTGAGTGGTGCAGAATCCTGGAGCGTTCAGGGAGGGTAGCTCTTCTTCTGCGCCACCCACATCCCTCTTTGTAGGCGTGACTTGTGGCTGGAGCTCTGGGCTGCTGCAGTGGTCAATCATTTTTTCTTTTTTTCCAAAGGAGCAGAAGGTGTTGGATCAGACCTTCTAAACGAGTATGTGCATGGCAGTAAAAAGCAGGAACAGCTAACAAATTTGGCTGTTTGTTCCAGTATTTTCACTACAAGCTTCTGTTAGCTCTGCGAGGGTCAACAGTGTGAAGAAAGACTAATGATCCCTTGTTAAGGTACTCCAAAGAGTCTGCATGGAGAATTGAGAGCAGCCCTGAGGAGAAGGACTTGAGGTGCTGGGAAGCTCTACATGAGCCAACAACGTGCACTTGCAGCCCAGAAACCAACCGTGTCCTGGGCTGCATCCAAAGCAACGTGGCCAGCAGGAAGGGAGGGGATTCTGCCCCTCTGCTCTGCTCTAGGGAGACCCCACCTGGACCCCTGTGTCTGGTTCTGGAAACTCCAAGAGAAGAAGGACATGGAAGTGTTGGAACAGGTCCAGAGGAGGCCACGGAGATGATGTGAGGGCTGGAGCACCATTGCTCTGAGGACAAGCTGAGACAATTGGTGGTGTTCAGCCTGAGGAAGAGAAAGTTTCCAGGAAGGAGGCTCCAGGAAAGCTGGGGAGGGACTACTTCCAAAGTCCTGGAGTGATAGGACAAAAGGGAATGGCTTATGAATTAGAAGGGGGAAGATTTTGATCAGACATTAGAAAGAAAATCTTCACGCTGAGGGTGGGGAGGCCCTGGCCCAGGTTGCACAGGGATGCTGTGGCTGTCCCATCCCTGGAGGTGTTCAGGGCCAGGTTGGATGGGGTTTGGAGTAACCTGATGTAGTGGGAGGTGTCCCTGTCCATGGCAGGGGTTGGAACTGGATGCACTTTACGGTTCTTTCCAGCCCAAACCATTCCATGATTCTGTGATGTATTTACGTTACCGTTACATTGTCAGTGCTCAGCACTTGTGCTGCTGAGGTTGTGATGGCCTTGTTCCAGGACAGAGGTCATGTTTACTCCCTGCCTACCATAGAAGCATTGATTTTTGGGGTTTTTTTTTCAGTACGTTGGATTGGCATATTCTACTTGTAAATCCCTTACAGCGTAGCTTATTGCCTCATTCTTCTGTGGCAAAGCTCCTTCATCATCCATAGTGGACAAGGTGACCATAGATACTGCATTAAGCACAAATTCTGCTTCTGCCATTTTATCTCCAGGGTTTTTTTTACTTTAAGAATTACAGTATTGACTTAACTGTAGCAAAATCCTGATAAAGTTTTATTTTTGTTGAATGCAGAACTTGGGTGTACTGTACATCACCTTTGTTTTTCATATTTTGGTTGAGAGTGGCCCAGGTGGCCAAGAAGGCCAATGGCATTTTGGCTTGGATCAGAAACAGCATGGCCAGCAGAGCAGGGAGGGGATTGTGCCCCTGGACTTGGCACTGGTGAGGCCACACCTTGAATACTGGGTTCAGTTTTGAGTACTTCTCTCCATGAAGGACATTGAGGGGCTGGAGCGTGTCCGGAGAAGATAAACAAAGCTGATGAAGAGGCTGGAGAACAAGGGTTACCAGTGGTTTCTGGAGGATGCAGGGTTGTTTAGTCTGGAGGAAAGGAGGCTGATGGGACACCTTATCACTGACTACAACTGCCTGAAAGGAGGTTGTGGTGAGGTGGGTGTTAGCATCTTCTCCAAAGTTACAGGTGATAGGATGAGAAGGAATTGTCAGGGTCATTTGGATTGGATGTCAGGAAAAATTTCTCCACTGAAAGGGTTCTCAGGCAGAGGGAGGTGGTGGAGTCCCCATCCCTGGATGTGTTTAAAAGATGGACAGATGAGGAGCTCTGGTATCTGGTTTAGTAGTTGCCAGGTACAGTGGGACTCTGATCATGGAGGTTTTTTCCAACCAGGCAATTCTCTGATTCTGTGATTTTGGTGATGGACAGTGGTGTGGTGGTGTTTGTCCTCTTCCAGCTTTGCTCCTCAACTAAGTGAAGAGAAATGCCTTGCCGCTTTGCCAATCGATTCTTGTGTCTGACTTTTTAGGTGGCTGGTCGCAAGGGGTTCCCTCATGTGATTTACGCTCGTCTTTGGCGGTGGCCTGATCTTCATAAAAATGAACTCAAGCACGTTAAATATTGTCAGTATGCTTTTGACTTAAAGTGTGACAGTGTCTGTGTAAATCCTTACCATTATGAGCGTGTAGTATCGCCTGGCATCGGTAAGTGGACTCTTGATTTAAAATGAAACAGTGGGGATAAAATATTAAGTGCTCTGCTTTTACGTATAGAAAATACAGGCCTAAATTAGCAACATTAACTTTTAATTATCTAATTATAAATTGCTCTTTTATGCTGTTGTCCCATTTTCTTAATGCAATTATTCTTTTACCTTTATTCCAAATTGGGAAGTACAGTTTGTGGCTTTTGTTTAAGGTTTTCTGTTGGCTTTGCTCACGGTTTTGTAGTTAACGTGTGTCCTAGGAATAACTTAGCATTGGAACTTGTGTTGGTGGGGGTACGGTAGGTAGAGTCTGTAGCACTGATTTGTAAAGGCTTGTAAACCTACTGTTCAAATGCTGTTGAAGACCTGTGCGTATATAATCCTCCACACTCCCTTCTCCTTTTCTTCTCTTTAAAGATCTCTCAGGACTGACACTACAGAGCTCTGGTAAGTAGTTTCGATTTGCTACTGCATTTCTGTGAGCACAAAACTGCGCAGTACGTGTGCAGTGTGTTCTTGTGTACCTCCTTGGGAAGGAGGGTAGAGAGCAGATGGAAATGCTTTTGTCTGTCTGGCTTTGGAAAATCAGCCAAATAACATTTGAGAGGCAAATATTGATTAATTCTTTAAATTGAGACTTCAGCTCAGCTTGTAGGTCTGTTCTGTTTTCTTTGCCTGCAACTTATAAACCCCAACAAGAAATAAGAACAAAAACCTCGCTGTTGAATGCTGCTTATGGAAAAGAAATACCCAAACACTCCAAACAGTGTGCACTTATATGATATGCTAATTAATTGAATTGGGAATAATAGGTGCTTGTGATTTAAGAACTATTCTAACAAGAAATAATAGAAATTCTACCATTAATAGGCAATTAAATTAAGCTGTCTAATATTCTTACTCTCCCTGAAACTTGATGGAAATTGGACATAGAATGTCCAGTGAACATTATTCAGGAATCTGAGATTATGTGGCTGGTCACAACTGATTTTTTTTTTTTTTCCTTCCTGAAGAAATTCAGAGAGAAGGAAATTTCAGTTTTAGCACATTTTTAGAAGTATTCAAGCAAAAGTGACTTAAACCCCCTGAACGACCCAATAAACTGTTGACTTCACAAGCATTAACTTGTGTGCTCAACTCTGCTAATTTGCATTTTTACCTGTGCCTTTGAAAAATGATTGTTTAGTACAGAGTAAACTAGATAGCAGGTAATGCACCACAAGTGCTTCCTTGTCCTACCACTGTTTTTGAAGCAAGAAACAGAAAATTACTATCGGATTTTAATATAGAGACATAGAATGGTTTGGATTGGAAGGGAGCCTAAAGTTCCAGCCCCCGTGCCATGGGCAAGGACACCTCCCACTGGATCAGGGACTCCAAGACCCATCCAACCTGGCCTTAAACCCCTCCAGGGATGGGGCAGCCACCACTGCTCTGGGCAGCCTGGGCCAGGGCCTCCCCACCCTCACAGGAAAACATTTCTCCTTAAGATCTCATCTCAATATCCTCTCTGAGCTTCAAACCATTCCCCCTCATCCTCTCCCTGCCCTCCCTGATCCAGAGCCCCTCCCCAGCTTTCCTGGAGCCCCTTTCTGTACTAGAAGGTGGCTCCTTTGCCTTATTCCAGTCCTCAGGTACCTCTGCCAGTTATCACGATCACTCAGACATCACTGGGTCACCTCACAATCACAGCAGCCAGCTCCCTCGGCACTTGTCAGTGCATCCCACTGGGTTCCATGGACTTGTGTATGTCCAGGTTGCTTAAATATTCCCTGACCTGATCCTCTTCCACCAAGGGTATATCTTCCTTGCTCCAGCCTTTCGTGGTAGTGTCTGGGACCTTGGATTCCTGAAGGCCAGTCTTGCTAGTAAAGACTGAAGTCAAGAAGGCTTTGATATTTAAGGCTGAATTAAAAATGAACATGGGAGCTAAGGCAGTGCAGGAGTTTTACCTGAGCGTGCTCAATAGGTTATATAGAAATAAATTCTGGTGGCAATGTCCTGACGCTGTATGTGGAATACTCCAAATTAGAGGCTACCTTGCTAAATATGGACTAGTGTTATATTGTCTTTGCATGCAAGTTTCATGTTTTTAGTCAGTTTGGATGGCAGTTGCTTGAAATTACTTGAGGGATGTATGTTATTTATAGCTGTGTTCATGAATTACATTTTCCATAGGAGATTTATGTATGTTCTTGTATAGAAGGAACTGATTTTTTAGCTACTGTGTTGATGTATATTTAGGTGCTTGAAAAAAGTATGTTTCTCCCTTTTTTTAACCATGTCCAATCATGTGGTGATGGACTAGAAAAAGAAATGCTATTGGATTCTGCTACTGTGGGACTAGACTGCTTGTTTGATAGCAGTATGCAAAATAAACAATTTGCTTTTCCATGCAGTTATGCTTCAGAATTTCTTGCTGCTGATTCGAGTGTTTGTTTGTAATTTGGAGGAGAGCTTAAGCAGTGTTTATATAGGTTAAATCCTCCCCCAGTAGTTTTAATAGCATTGTAATTGCTCGGAAGTAGTAGTGCAATTTGTAGTTAAACCCTGAAAAGAGATTTCTTTGCACGTGTAACTGTTTGCTTTTCTGCAGCTCCATCAAGCATGCTGGTGAAAGACGAATATGTTCATGACTATGAGGGGCAGCCATCACTTTCATCTGCCGAAGGCCATTCAGTCCAAACCATCCAGCATCCGCCAAGCAACAGGGCATCTACGGAGCCTTACAGCACCCCAGCCATGTTAGCTCCCTCTGAGGCCAGCACTACCAGCACCACTAATTTTCCCAACATTCCTGTGGCTTCAACAAGTAAGATCCTCGAGATTATAGGAAATACTAAACTGCAAATGTGAGAGCTCAGAGATAACCACAGATTTTTCCAGGGTAGATCTGCGCCGCTGCCACACCGCACTGGTAAAGTGTGTGGCAATATGATCTAGGCAGTCTACGAAGGGATAACGTAAGGTTTTAACTCGGAGTGTTCTTAGAGTGACTTTTCCTGTTGACCCGATGTTTTTGCAGTGAGACCTAGGCTCACTAATTCTCTTGTATCACTCTTCTGAGTGATACAAAACTGCTTTGGATAAGCCAAAAGTTTAGTGATACCGTGTTAGAACAATTGACCACTGACAAAACACTGTGGTAATTATTGGAATAATTACTGTAGGAGTGGAAGTGTTTTGTTATTTTACTACGACAGCAAGCAGGACAAGAAATGCATGTGGTGTAAGGTGGCAGTGACAGAAGGTTTTCAGGCAATTCTTTAGTGTCCCACAGCTGACAGCACGAGTCTTCCAGTTTTAATTTTATTATTTTTATAGTGCCTGCTCTGCTATCAAAGTGACAGCCCTGATTAATATTTAAATGAATCCACTGGGAGTGCTGTGTTGAAGTTTTTCTTGCTGTTCTTCATGTATTTGGTACAAGTGGAAGTGGGTCTGAGTGATCGACATTAAACTCCAGGCAGAACAGCAAAGCAGTTACGTACGGAGTGTCCTGCAGGCCTGATACAGGGACACAGTGAAGTTCACAGGGGTTTCACTTCACCACCTTTAATATCAAAAATATGTGAAGATAATGGATTTTGTTTTATGAAATTTGAATTAAGGTGTTTTGGTAGTGTTCTTTTGCCTTAGCTGACAGCTTTTTTTGCTAAAGCTAATGGTTTTGCCAAGCTGAGATGCTATATCTGCGTTTGTCTTCAGCACTGAAAAAAAGGATGGACAGTTTAATTGTGTTGCCTTTGCACAACAGTTTATAGTCAGTAACTTTTTCTCGTCAGTGCTGCAATGGTTGGACCCAAATGGACAGGAAAAAAAAGCTCATATTTAGGTTTTGATTAAAGTTTTCAGTGTGTTGAATTCTGCTGGTTACACCAGTTTGAGAGTGCAAGTGTATTTGTGAAACTGCTGATCAGTTTAGTGCTAATGGCTGAGCTGAAGCCTTTTAAAATCAAGTTCTGTTAAACCTGTTTTGAAATATCTGTAGTTTTATTTTAATGCTGAGACAATTCTTGCAATATTTATTTGGGAGGAAAAAAGTCCAGCAGCTTTCTCAGGAGGAGTCTGGTGATGTATGCAGCTCTATTGAAGCACTGTTCTTAAAAATGAAATGCTGTTCAGTATGTTCTGGAGAAACATAAATTGAAGTGAGCGTCCTCCTGAGGAACAGCAATTACAACATGCTGAAAATAAGTAACTTATTGGAGCTGCTGTTGGCCTGTTTGAATTCCTACCAATTTACTCCAGGAATGTTATCCAATACAATCGGTGGCGTCTCCTTCTTTCTGTTGAAACTAAACAATGAGATGTTGTGGCTGCTCCCTCCCTGGAAGCATTCGAGGCCAGGTTGGATGGGGCCTTGAGCAGCCTGGTCCAGTGGGAGGTGTCCCCGACCGTGGAACTGGATAAGCTTCAAGGTCCCTTCCAACCCAAACTGTTCTGTGTGAACAAAACAAAGATGTGGTTGATAAACAGAGTTCTCTGTATACTTGTAAAACAAGGAGGGTGTCGGAGTCAAGGTTAGCTGATGCAGAGCATCTTGCTTAGATTTCCCTAAGACACTCTGGTGGGTGGAAAAAAAATACTGGAAGCAAACTTGCAGGAACTGTGTTTTGCAGTGCCCTTAGTTGGGTGTATTTTCATACCCCGTAGTGCTGAGCTCTTCTGACTTAAACTCTTGGAACGTTCATGAATAGGTAGTGTGTTCTTTTACCAGGTCAACCGACCAGTATATTGACAGGTAGCCATAGTGATGGACTCTTACAGATTGCTTCAGGGCCTCAGCCAGGAACTCAGCAGAATGGGTTTACAGCTCAGCCAGCTACTTACCATCACAGTGAGTATACACATACGTGCACTCTTCTTAGCTTTCTAAAACTGGTTTCCAAATGTTGAGGAGAAATTAGAGGAATTAGAAGTGAGATGCGTAAAAACTCCCTTAAAAACCAACCTGCTCCTTTCTTTTTCCAGACAGTACTACCACTTGGACTGGGAGTCGGACGGCAGCCTACACGCCGACCATACCTCACCACCAGAACGGCCACCTTCAGCACCATCCGCCTATGCATCCAGGACACTACTGTAAGCACTGCAGCCCTCACATCGCTTGTTTGCAGGGTTTGTTGAATGGTGGGAGCTTGTTTGTGATTATTCTTTGCCCTAAAATCCTTTCCCTTTTTATTATAGAACATGTTTAATGCATTCTGACAGTTAAACATTACAGCGTGATGGACTTTCCTCTGTTAAAGCAGCAGAGATCAGAAATTCAGATAGCTGTAGTGATACTGTCTGTATTGTAGATGTCTCACTGTACCTAAGAAAACTGGCGCTTCCTTTCTAAATGCCTGTTTTTTAAGCTTTGCAGTCTTGCGGTAAATATTTCCTTTGCGGAAAAGGAAGTTGATTCAGACTGCGTTGTTTCGATATTATTCTTTCAAAGTTTGGAAGTTCCTGTCTGTTTTCATTTTCTAGAAATCTCGAAGTCTTGTCCTGGTGATGTAACAGTCTGCATTGAGCTTCAGAGGACATGTGTCCGTGTAGCCCGTCCAGTTTTAGAGAGCTGTGTGAGAGTTGGTGCAGTGAAGTACTTGTCAATAATGCAGTCTTGCCACAGCTCATCCAACCTTGCCTTGAACACCTCCAGCAATGGGGCAGCACCAGTTTCTCTGGGCAGTCTGTGCCAGGGCCTCCGCAACCTCACAGGAAAACATTTCTTCCTAAGGTTTAATCTTGGTCTTCCCTCTTTGAGCTGAAAATCATTCCCCCTCATCCTGTCCCTGTACTACCTGATCAAGAGGCCCTCCCCAGCTTTCCTGGAGCCATTTTCAGCACAGGAAGCCTCTCTAAGTTCTCTTCTCCAGTCTTTTCTTCTCCAGGCTGAACAACCCCAACTCCTATTTGGCTGACGGCCTTGAAAATCTTCTCCATCTACAAAATCAGGAGCACAACGTCCTGTTTTAAATTATAGGAGATGGAAAGGAAAAGAGTGATCAAACTTTCAGTGTAAAAGTCTAGTGCAGTGTATGCGTTGTAAGAGTATGGTGCAAAAGATCCCACCCATGTGGAAGTTTTTCTAAGTTTTGTGGCAAAAAGCCAGAACAGCTCTTTATTTCCTGGTCTAGTACTTATCCAGGTCACCTGTTTGCAGCAGTCCTTAGTGGAGGGAGGAATACACTGAGTTAATGTTAGGATGACTCTTCAGGTTGTGTCGAACAAGAAAATGGTGGTTTAGATACAGTTATTAAACTTCATTACTTAGTTCTGTTAGTATCCCACTTCGTTTATCACCTTATTTGTCAGAAATACCAGGCTGTAAAAACTTCAGTGGTGCTGTAGATGCTCTATATAGTTCCTCAGCACATGTATCTTTCTATAATTAATATTTGTAACTGGCTGTTGCTACCACATCGAGCTTTTCTTGGCTGCTGCGGCTTCTCACTTCAGAGCTGCCTGTTTTGACATGTTCTTGCAAAAGCTGCTATTACTTTTAATGCTATGTTTAAGTCTTTCCTTCTTGTTCTCTACTGCCTGTAAGGCAACCGGTGGGTTTATAGAAGTGGAGAGAATAAACTGACCGATATCAAGACAGCATTTAGTATTTTGTACTTCAGAAAATGAGTTCTGTAGGGCTTTTGCCCATCTCCAGGGAGTGTTTCTTACGGTCAAGCCCACGGCATAGAATCATAGAATACTTTGGGTTGGAAGGGACCTTAAAGCCCATCCAATTCCACCCCCTGCACTGTTTCTGTTGTCTGTCCACACTGCATCTATTTTCTGTTCTCTCCTGGAGCTGGGTCTGGCATGAGCAGCAGGCACCCTTTCCTCAAGGGATACTAAGCTTCTGAATTTTTAGGAAGCCTTCAAGAGAGTAATTCTGTGAGCATTTTTCTCCCCTGTCAGATTTGGCCAATTGATTCAGAAATTACTGGGATTTATAACATCTGGTGTCCTCAGAAGTTTTTTTTTTTTTAATAGGAAAACAAGTTAGGCAGGAAAACCTCATTTTACCTCATTTAAAACTAATTGCCTGTTTTCTTTTAAAGGGCCAGTTCACAACGAACTTGCATTCCAGCCTCCTATATCAAATCATCCTGGTGAGTAAAACCTACTGTGTAATGCTAATATTGTGGAGGTGAATAGCTTTCGAGCTTGAGTTTGGGTGTTTTTTGTTTGTGAGATATATATTCAAAAGGGGGGAAAGGAAGGAGAGTAGCCATTTTGTGACAAGTCTTCTTTCAAATTCAGATGTCTCTTTTGGAATGTTGACACAGGCTGCAAAATGAATTTAATTTAGATTGCGAAATCGAAAATCACAGTCCTCAAACCCACACGGACCTGGCCCCTACCCTGGAGGTGTCTGAACTCTGAATGCCCTCGATCCTAAACTTCACAGGGTGTCTAAAGTTGTACTTTTTGCCAGCTTAGAAATATTGTGGAGCTAGGTTGTGGCAAAGCCCTCTTGAATTCACGATCTCAAGTTCAGCATCACAGAAAGATACCCTGAACAGGCTGGGTTGATAGGCTGAGACTGATGGGATAAGGTTTCAGAAAGGCCAAGTGTCAGGTCCAGCACCTGGGACCCAACAACCCCGTGCAGCTCCAGGCTTGGGGAAAAGTGGCTGCAAAAGTGCCTGGAGGAGAAGGACCTGGGGGTGTTGGTGAACAGCAGCTGAACATGAGCCAGCAGTGGCCCAGGTGGCCAAGGCGGCCAGTGGCATCTTGGCCTGTATCAGACACAGTGTGGCCAGCAGGAGCAGGGAGGGGATTGTGCCCCTGGACTCAGCACTGGGGAGGCCGCACCTTGAATCCTGGGTTCACTTTCTGTACTTGGCATTGGTGAGGCTGCATCTTGAATCCTGTGTTGAGTTTTGGGTCCCACACTCCAAGAAGGACATTGAGGAGCTGGAGCACGTCCAGAGAAGGGGGCAGAGCTGGGGAAGGGTCTGGAGAGCAAGAGTCATGAGAGGTGGCTGAGGGACCTGAGATTGTTCAGCCTGGAGGAGAGGAGGCTGAGGGGAGACCTCATCGCTGCCTACAGCTGCCTGAAAGGAAGTTGTAGGGAGATGGGTGTTGGTCTCTTCTTCAAAGTGACAGGTGATAGAATGAGAGGAAATGGTGTCAAGTTACACCAGGGCTGGTTCAGATTGGATATCAGGAAAAACTTCTCTGCTGAAAGGGTTCTCTGGCAGTGGCAGAGGCTGCCCAGGGAGGTGGTGGAGTCCCCATCCCTGGAAGGATTTAAAAGACAGGTAGATGAGGTACTCATGGATCTGGTTTAGTAGTGGACAGGTATGGTTGGGCTTGATGATCTCAAAGATCTTTTCCAACCAAGAGATTCTAGGATCCTATCACCCTCCTTAACATTTTAGTGCTGAAGTTCCTCTTTGTACTGTGGCATAAGGGCTTGCTCTTTCCAAGAGTCTTCATTAATGATAGCTGTTCATGGAACCAAAGAGATGTTGTCTTGCTGTCCCAGCTAGCTCCATTGCAGGTGAGAGGTGGTATTCTGTTCTTAACTGCAGCAAAGCTGTTGCCTGCACAGGCTGAGGCATAGCTGAAAAGCCTAAGTGTTTAACTTATTTATTCATTAACCAGTGACTGAATCAATACCAGAAATAAAACTATTGGTAATTGCTGGCTGAACTTAACTGTAGCTAAATCGTGTTTAATTTTATTTAGTGTTTCATTTTCACCTTGCTGACTTGCATGTTAATTTCACCTTCTTCAGCCCTCAGAGACACGAGCATTTATTTGGAGATAAAACAACTTGAATGAATTCAGGCCCCTTGGTATATTCTTTTCTAATAAAAACAGAAAACAGTTTTTAAAGATAGCATCATAGAGTCATTAGGGCTGGAAAGGTCGTCTAAGATCATCCAATCCAACTGTCAGCTCAGCACCACTATGCTTGCTGAACCGTGTCCCAAAGTCCACATCTGTACGTTTTCTTAACCCCTCCAGGGGTGGAGACTCCAGCACTGCCCTGGGCAGCCTCTGCCAGTGCTAAACACTCTTTCAGTGAAGAAATTTTTCCTGATATCCAGTCTAAACCTCCCCTGGCACAACTCGAGGCTGTTTCCTCTCATCCCATTGCTTGATACTTGGGAGAAGAGACCAGCACCCACCCCACCACAACCTCCTTTCAGGCAGTTGTAGACAGTGATGAGGTCTCTCCTCAGCCTCCTCTTCTTTAGACTTAAAGCAACACCAGGTCCCTCAGGCACTCCTCGTAACGCTTGTTCTCCAGCCCCTTCCCCAGCTGTGTTCCTCTTCTCTGGATGTGCTCCAGCCCCTGTATGTCCTTCTTGGAGTGTGGGACCCAAAACTGAACCCAGCATTCAAGCTACAACCTCACCAGTGCCGAGTCCAGGGGCACAATCCCCTCCCTGCTCCTGCTGGCCACGCTGTTTCTGATACAGGCCAGGATGCCATTGGCCACCCAAGCCACTGCTGGCTCATATTCACCTGCTGTCAGACAGCAACTCCAGGTCTTTTTCTGCTGGGAAAGCTAAGTAGGTGTGCTCTTGGGTGCTGCAGTTCATAGTGAATGAGTGCCACTTAAGGCACCAGGGGTGGTTTTTTTCCTGTTGGTTTATCAGGCTGCTGTGTTTAGGTCCTATCCTGTTATCCTTCCTGCTTCCCATGTATTGAAGACACTGTACTGCTGATTTTCTTTGCCCTACCCCACAAGCTTCCCAAGTTCCAGCTGCGTTACCTTGTGTGGAAATGGGCCCTTACTCTTGGCACAGCTGCCGAGTCCCAAAATTTCTGGAGACTTGAGCTTACAGTGACTTTAGATTTTAATATGTCTGAAGAGAGAAGCTCTAACACTGGAAGTACACGCCGCAGACCCTGTAGAAGCTTTGACAATCCAGGCAGCACACAAGCAGTAGGTGCACTTGTACAAAACCACGTGGCATTCTTTGCCAGTTTCCTCACTTTCTTGTGTGTTTGGTGTCAGTAGCATCCTCTAGGGAGTCAGGATTTCCTTTCCTCACAGGGTAGCTTCTTCCAAGCACCATGTTTCCTTTGTAGTCAATTTTCTTTTTAAAATAGTATGAGTCAAAGGACACATTTTTGCTATTAAAATGTGCACTTTTGTTTTGCTCCCTTGCTTAATACTTCCTTGGTTTGTCCCATACCAGTTTTTCTTGTGTGCAGACAGTCTGATCTTTGATGTTTTTCCCCTCCATTGCCCTGCTTCCCAAATCCAGTTTGCTTTTGCAGGAAGGATAGAGAAAACTGGCTTCGCCTACAGTGTATTTGGTGGTGTAGCTGAGAATCGTAGAATCACAGAATGGTTTGGGTTGGAAGGGATCTTAAAGCCCATCCAGTCCCACCCCCTGCCATGGGCAGGGACACCTCCCACTGGATCA
This sequence comes from Cuculus canorus, assembly GCF_017976375.1. NCBI lineage: Eukaryota > Metazoa > Chordata > Aves > Cuculiformes > Cuculidae > Cuculus > Cuculus canorus. Next base: position 77,000,414 of record NC_071441.1, read on the forward strand.
GGGGCTCCAAGCCCCATCCAACCTGTCCTTGAACACCTCCAGGGATGGGGCAGCCACCACTGCTCTGGACAACCTGGGCCAGGGCCTCCGCACCCTCAGCATGAAGGATTTCTTCCTAAACTCTAGTCAAATTCTTCCCCTTTCCAATTTAAACCCTTTCTCCTCATCCTATCACTCCAGGCCCTTGTAAATAGTTCCTTCCCAGCTTTCCTGGAGTCCCTTTCAGCACTGGAAGCTCCGCTAAGGTCTCCCTGGAGCCTTCTCTTCTCCAGGCTGAACAGCCTATCCTTCTATGGGAGATTCTGCAGCCCTCGCATCATCTTAGTGGCCTCCACTGGACACAGGATTCCAGTTTTGGTCTCACGAGAATGAAGTAGAGAGGGAGAATCCCCTCCTTCACCCTGCTGGCCACACTGCTTTTCATGCAGCCCGGATCTGTTTGAGAGTTTTTTTTCTGTCAGCCTGGCCATGACTAGTCATATATGTGTTACTTCTAACACATATAGAGGAGAAAATCAAGCTATAGTCATATGGTTCAGGAATTTGGATGGTTTATAGGATCTAAGTGGAGTTATAAAGTGTACAAAGACTTGTAAGATCAAAAGCCTAGCATTAGTGTGTGCTCAGATGAAAATGACGGCTGGTGTTTGTTGTAGAATGCAGTATTTTTCTGTGCTAGCAGACATGTCTCTTTCCATCAGAACTTGCTTGGGTCAACACGCACCCTTATTCTGAAAGGCAAATGCAGTTGTAGAAGGCGTTTGTTTGGAGTGGGTGTATCGTGTGGGTGGTTGTGCCTTTCAGTCAGTTAATTGCATATATCCTTTAGCTCCAGAATACTGGTGTTCAATCGCATATTTCGAAATGGATGTGCAAGTTGGGGAAACATTTAAGGTCCCTTCAAGCTGTCCAATTGTTACCGTCGATGGATATGTGGATCCTTCCGGAGGAGACCGTTTTTGCCTAGGCCAGCTTTCCAACGTGCATAGAACAGAAGCCATTGAGAGAGCAAGGTATTCCACAGAACCCAAAAGCTCCAGCATCTGCGGTATTTGATAACACTTTGTTTTGCCTTCAGTCTGTGCCTCCCTTTTGAAATTACAAGTGTGGTGCGTTCCTTTTAACTGAATTAACTACGGTGGAGTGTGTCTTTCTAGGCCGCTGCTGTAATGCATTCAAAAAATGAACTGTGTGACACAGACGTTGGCGCTTTGTGGTGGCTCGTTGCTTTTCTTTACTTTCAAAGGATAAAATTAGCAACTCGTGCCGTTATGTATGCAAGCTGAATATTAGCTCTCTGCACCAGAGTGATGTGAGAATGACTGCAATGCATGGATTTGTCGAAGGGACAAAGGAAGGGTGACAGGGAGCTAGTTGGATTTTCATTCATTCTCACCATGCATTCGCTGGGCTCTGATGCGGAAGCTTAGAGAACCAAAGCAATCTCGCAGCCTTTTCTTTCCTCCTTTGAAAAGAAAAGGAATAAAATCATTCCACGTCTTCAGACATGCTAAATTATGGCAGTTGGATTGCTGTAATGTGATCCCAACAAATACACACTTCCGCATTAAAATGCGGCTTTATGTATGTACTTGAGTGACTTCTTAGCAGAACTGAATGTGTTCATTATCCCAGCTCTGTACTGTCAGCATCACTCGAATATTGATCCTTCTACATTCCATGTTTCCCATAGATGTTTACGTGGTATCACAGATGGTTTTTGCTTTACAGATTTTGTGTAACTATATACTGATTTACACCTACGATTTCAAGTCCTTGTATGAGTGGAGTGTGAATTAAGGTATCACAGATAACCAAGAGCCTTGAGAACTGTTATGGCTTATTTAATGAAGGTCTGGCGCTTAGTGTGTCTACACAGGTCCATTGGAACTGTTTCTTTTTAAGGTTGCACATAGGGAAAGGGGTGCAGCTGGAGTGCAAAGGAGAAGGCGACGTGTGGGTTAGGTGCCTCAGCGACCACGCGGTCTTCGTTCAGAGTTATTACCTGGATAGAGAAGCAGGTCGTGCACCAGGGGATGCTGTCCACAAGATCTACCCAAGTGCATATATAAAGGTTGGTTTGGTGAAACTGGGGGGGGAAGCAGACATTAGGTACATGTAAAAGTTAGGGAAGCTATAAATACACTGAAATAAATGTATCTTTCCTTCTTATTATCCTTTAAAAGTCCCTAAAACTTTGCATTTGACAAGTCACTTAAGATGACTTCTTAAAATTACTCTAAACTGATGCTTATAGTATCATCAAAATACTGTGAAAGTGTCCGATTTTGTATTTTGTCACAGTCAACAGTTTTTTGTATTTTTAGCCTTACCATTTTAAATTGAATTAAAAATCATCTAAATAAAAATATTCATCACATGTTCTCTGTGCTTTTACTCCCTCTGCAAAGCAAGACAAGATGAGAAAGTGTGTATAAATGCAATAGAAGTGTAAAGAGTGTGTTAAAGTGTTGTTAAGTGTTCCAGAGGTCACATAGTTGCATGGAAAGAAATAATTTTCAGGAGATTCTTATTTGGATGTGCTTCTGCCAGACTTGAAACTCCACTTGGGGCAGTTTTTCACAGCTGTGAAAAATCATTATTGAATTAGAGATAAACTGCTTGAAGTTAGCAGTGTTTTTTCTTTAATCCTCGGTTTTGTGGGCAGGTGTGTAATCGAGGTGAAAGAAACCTCACGAGCCTCTGTGTATGAGCTCTCTAGTAGGAGGGCAGAGTTCTTCCTCCACGAATTAGTGCCAAGCTTGATCACGAAGATACAAAATGAAGCTCAGCTGCTGAAACTTCAGGCCTATCTGTTATTGGTTTTGATTCTAAATAGACTAACACATCCCAATGAAACGGCGTAGTCTGACCAAGTTAAGCAGGACCTGTTGGCTTCCAGTTTTATTTATATGCCTGGAAATCATGGGATTTAACTAAAAAGTGTGGATTTTATTAGCCTGTATCATCCCTCTGACTGTGGTCCTGCAGCCCGTTCTGTGCGGGCGGCTGCTTTAGCCTGCTCAGGTTCTGGTTTTGCCAGTGGTGGCAAACTCATATGAGAAGAGTCTGTAAGAGTCAGCCTTGATGTGTTATTTCTGTTAGAAATTAAACCAAGGAAGTTTTGCTTTTACCCAAGTGTATGTTGAGACTCTAGAAGTTGCTTTTGAAGAGCAGAGAGATCAGGGTTATTGGGGGTGAGAGTTGAGGAATTTTTTCCTTTGTTGGTTTTGGTAAATTTTACATAGTTGGGTGTTCGGTTTATTTTTTTTAAAGGTGTTTGATTTGCGCCAGTGTCACCGTCAGATGCAACAGCAGGCTGCCACTGCCCAAGCTGCTGCTGCTGCTCAAGCTGCGGCTGTAGCAGGAAACATCCCTGGACCAGGATCAGTAGGTGGAATAGCCCCAGCCATTAGTAAGTACATTATCCGCTTGCTCTCCTTTTTTCCTTACCTGAAAACAAATAACACAGCCCCCACCCAACAACAGGATGAAGGAGACTGGAATGATGAGGTAGCAGGATGGGGGTGAGGTGGGGCTGGGGTGGCATCATGGTAAGTCTGTATTCATTCACTTTGTACCTCCTCCACACGGTAAGTTTCACTTCATAGCCTTTAGGGTACATTGGGTATGCAATGCAATGGAAAACACTTCCGTACAAGGTCAAATAGCATAACCCTGTAACTTTAAACAGGAATACTTTTGGCTGCTTCAACCCAAACTTGGAAAATGATCTTTGAGATCTAAGTTCATAGAAACATTACTCAAAACAGTTGGATTACTGAGCAACAAAGTGCTTGACTAGGTTTAGGGAAACTCAGGATTCTTGTGAAGAGGAAGAAGAGACTGTGAAGGTGCTTTTCTTTGGTTTTCGCTATTCTGGGGTAGAGTTTTTTTAGTTGCTAAACTCTAGATCCTTGAAATGACACCCGAGTGCTTTTAGAAGTGTAAGTGCTTATGTGCCTCGGGCTGCTTTAGGTGTTTTCTGGTTTCTTTGTATTCCCAAATGGCTCTTTCCAGCTATCCCATAAATTGCTGAAGGCATTTTGGGGCATGTATTCAAATTCTGTCTTAGCCATTCTTGTGGTACCTTTATTTATCTTTGTATTTTATGGGATACGAGTACTGCGATTTGTTAACCTATCTTCCTGCAGGCGGTCATTCTTGAGTTCTTAATGCTGGCAAATCTCAAGAATAAGCGTTTTTTAACTGTATTTCCTAAATAAGGTTTACATAAATTCTGTCACCTGAGATATTAGGTTTCATCATGTCTGATTTATAATAAGTTTTGGTTTTCAACACCCTTTTGAGATTGCAGAATGATGACGGGGGGTTGGAACTGGATGATCTTTAAGGTTCCTTCAAACCCAAACCATTCTATGATTATAAGGAATAGAAATAACTGCTGCGTTTGCTATAGCAGAGATCTAGAAATATGGATTGGCCTTGGCTGTGGTGAGAGAGAATTGCATGTGGAGAAAGAGCCAAGCAAATGGCTAAACGAACAGATCATAGAATCGTAGAATCCCCAGGTTGCAGAAGACCTTTGAGATCATTGACTCCAAATGTACTTGCCCACTAGTAAATCACATCCCTAAGCACTGAATCTACTTGGCTTTTAAACCCATCCAGGGATGGGTGACTCCACCACCTCCCTGGGCAACCTCTGCCAGTGCCTGAGAACCCTTTCCGTGAAGAAAATTTTCCCGATGTCTTATCTGAACCTCCCCTGGTGCAACTTGAGGTCGTTCCCTCCGGTGCTATCACCTGTCACTTGGGAGAAGAGACCAACAGTTGCCTCACCACAGCCTCCTTTCAGGCAGGTGTAGACAGTAATGAGGTCTCCTCTCAGCCTCCTCTTCTCCAGGCTAAACAACCCCAAGTCCCTCAGCTGCTCCTGGTAAGACTTGTGATGATAACAGAGTATGTCTGTGAACACTTACCTGAAACCTCTCCTGTTTAGGTTTGTCAGCTGCCGCTGGAATTGGTGTCGATGACCTGCGCCGCTTGTGCATACTCAGGATGAGTTTTGTAAAAGGTTGGGGACCTGATTACCCAAGGCAGAGCATCAAAGAGACGCCGTGCTGGATTGAAATTCACTTACACCGCGCCCTCCAGCTTCTCGATGAAGTACTTCATACCATGCCTATCGCAGACCCACAACCTTTAGACTGAGAACCCCTCTGCTGCGCTGCTGCGGGCCATTATATTGTGAGGATGGTGGATTGTAAAATACAATTCTGTTTATAACCTGAAGATATATTTTACTTTTGTTCTGCTTAATCTTCTCTAAAACCAGGTTTTAAAAATGCGTTTGCCGCCTTGCTCTTAGCAGAAAGAAACTGAACATGCAGGATTTGGGTTTCGGTTATTTTCAGAACTGAATTTTCATAATACATGGCTCAGGGCTTAAAGCGAAAGGAAAAAGGCCTTATAGAGACTTTACAGTATTGGGTTTGTTTCCCTTTGAATCTTTCCTTCTCTATCATGGCATCTTGGCGATAAGCCTCACAGGAGCCTTTTGTATGCAGAATATATATTATATATATATTTATATCTGAAAATTCCTTCTAATAGTTATAAGCATTTACCTTATAGCAACTTTAAAATTCCAGATGAATTGTGATGTTCTTTTTAGGGAACAACAGTTTAACAGAAGACTTCTTTATTTTGTTGACTGTCTTGCTATGATTTTTGTTTCCAGATTAAAACGTAGAAGCTGTCCAAAAGCGAGGGACAAGACATACGTTGTTGGCATCAATTAAGAGTAGCGAGGAAAAGAAATGTGGCTTTTCCTTCATTAGTTTTTAAAAAAGAAAGCTATCTTAGATTTTTATTTATATAGGCACGCGAGTTTTAAAACACTAAAAGGAAATGGTTACTTCCAGTGCTGGCACTCAATTTAAATGTAACATGAAGTAATACCCAATCTGCCAAGCTGCCACAGAAATTCCATAACGAGTACCTAATTTCAGGAGCATATTTTCATAGCTACTACTGACTTCTGTGATTTTACTCAAGTAAAACCCGGCAGGTGTTTTAAAACGTTGCATGACTCTTTTTACTTCCATATACCGTTAAACCATGTATGATAACACACCAATATTTAGGATCCAGTTTTTGTATCTGTTCACCATTTCCACTCAGGGCAAGATGGCAAACTTGTTTTTATACCTCTTGGTTATTCTTAGCCCTCTGCCATCAGTGACCGTATCAATCGGCAATGAGTTTGTATAGACAATTTATAGTAGAAAACATGCGAATGTATCAATTATGCGACAGATAAAAGGTGTACGCTTTCTCTCTAGTTAATAGTATCAATAAAATTACGAAAACCCTGATTTTTTTATAAACTCAGTTTGCTTCTATTATGTGATTCTGCACCTCGAAACAATTCATCTTGAGCGATGGAATTACTTCCCCTTGCAAGGCCAGCGGCAGCAGCCTACAGTAGTAGGAATTTTTGTCAGCTTAAACTTGCCAGGAAGCAAGTCCAATTTTTCTTACTTTCACTGCTTCTCAATAAAAGCATGTCCTGAGGATATCTCTTCCGGCTCTGTGATGAGGTGTGAAGACGGAGCAGAAATTCCTTATTTTTTTTTTTCAGCATCTGTGAAGGGAGTTGGAGCTTAAGCAGTCTTGGAATTACGTAGTCTCCAACTTTAGTCCTCCAGGCACTGCCAGTCCAGTCTGCCTTCCGTGCTGCACTGAGCCGCCCTGGCAGCCCATCTGCAGTGGTTAGCATAAGTAGAACTCTTGGAAGAAAAGTCTTGGAAGCTTTTTGCCAAGTTTCTTGCACAGCTTCAGGACTCTGCAGAGGGCTGTGGCACACGGTATTGAGGTATTGTTTACCTCCTGCACTGAAAGAAGTTGGCAATCATTGTTCTGCCTCGGGCGTGAAAGCACAGAAGATGGGTGACTTCGGAGTGGTGGCCAGAGACTGATGAGCTTTCTTTGTATTTCCATTAACAGCGTTCTCTTCTTTGGGATAACTTCTAATGAGACTGCTTCCTTCCCCTCTTATGCTGCAACTCCTTTATGTTTGGCAAAACTAGTGTTTGCTTTTCTCAAGAGGTTTCGTTTAAAACCTTGTTCATTTTCCTTTCTCTCTTAATGACCCAGTTTGTCTAAAAAGGGAACTTCATATTCTTGAGGAACACTTTCAGTATAGGATTCTAACTACATCCTTGGAAAAGCTTGTTTGCCAGCAGCTCGGTTATGCTTCACTCACAGCAGGAAACTTGATCTGATGGAAGAAAGGAAAAGCCTGGCTGCACATTCATCTTGCCAGCCTCCCTTTTCAATGGTCTGCCCTGCTCTCGCTGCTGCATTTGATGTGCCTTGACTTTTGGGAAGCGTCCATCCTCTTGAGTGATGAATTGCAGACGACATGCTGTTCATCTGATATGTGAGCTGGCTCCCTTTGTGGTTTTGCAAAGTGGATGGCTCATCTGTACATGGCTGTGTCACAGAAAACCCTTTGTACCCGTTGCTTATGTTTTGGTTGTGCCAAACTTTGATAGAACAGTCAGAGATTGCATCTGCCTGTTGGTGTTCTTGCCTGTCTGAAAGAATTCAGCTGTTAGGACGTGATCTGCAGATTTCACAAGTCTCCTTGTGTCTCTACCTGCATTAAGTGCTACAATGTAGTATTTCAAAGACCAAAAACTTTCAGGATAGAATGACAAAATAATGGCAGTGGAGTTTTATCAGATCCATGGAGTCACAGGCTCCACGTCAGGAGGAACCTGGACATTGAGTGAGGTGGTAAAAATACCAGCACGGCATTCCGCTTACCCACCAGGCAATTGCCAATAAGATGCAGTTGTAACCGTTTAAGGGCAAAATGAGAGAATATAATTCTTCTTAATGTACCTTTAACTTAAATTTTATGCCTCTGTTTCTTAGGACAAGGCATAAAAGCCAGCGCGTAATGGATTGGAAACCCTTCAGCAGCAGCACATTGAATCTTTGACAGCCTTACGCTGACATCTCTTTCTGAGATTCGAAAGGGAGCTGCTGCTGCTTGACAGCTGTGGTGATCGCCGTGTGTACTGCAGGCAGAGATGTTTGGAATGCTGGAATTGTGTCTCCACCTCTGAATGTCTCAAACCCAGCGAATTCAACAAGTACTTTCTCAGCTAGCAGCCTCTTGCTTGCGATCCTGTTCGCGTATCTGCTCTCCTTGGTTGTTTTGATGAAGTAATTACCCCTGTGTTTCTCACCCTCAATTATGCGCTCCTCAAGAAAAGCTTTGTGCAGGAGTACTTTGCAATTTCACTTCATGTACCAGAGAGCTGGGATTAGTACCGGAAGGTTTAGGCGGCTTTAGCACTGTTGTTACTTTTGAAAGTGAGGGCATTTAAAGTTAACGTGGTGGAGATATAGGAGAGGAAACCTTGTTGCTGCTGGAATGGCTTAAAAATACTTAAACCAATTCTAATGGGAATCCCGGGGAAGGAGAGGTAACTGCTAGGCGGTACTGGTCGGAAACAATTGTTCTTTACGTTTCTGGGCTTGATGAGTTTAGGGGCTTGCAGTATAAATCACTTGATTAATGGCTAACGATAAGTATACTGAAGAACTGGGAAGCACTCTAGCTGCTCTGTCGAGAGGGACCACAAGTTCAAAGGAGACAATGCTCTCCCTTGGTCGCGAAACAGCTCTGCTGCAGCAGTAGTCCTTGAACTTGGTGTCCAACTCCTGTGCCTTACCTTTAAGACCATCTTGTGACACTTCTGAAGATGACAGCATCCTCTCTGCGTAGCTCAGGAATGACTGCCTCAATTCTTTCACTAGGAACCATTGAACATTTCCTATGCCAGTGTATCTAGGGGCGGCTTCTGCCTTCCAACCCTTCAAATGTTGTTTACGTCTTGATGGTGGTCTTTATTATAGACGCATCTTTCATCTCTTCTTTGAAGAGTAAGCGCTTTAGAAAGGACTGTCTCCTTGACTTGCGTTTTGACTCTACTGCACAGGGTGACTGGGATTAGGGGCACTGTTTTAATGCAACCAGTTAAAGACAGCCCGATGGCTCTTCCTTTTAGCAGGATTCAGTCTTTGTTTTGAGAAATAATCCTCTTTCCTCCCTCCTCTTCTCCTTCCAGCTCCTGTGCTGCTCGACATCTGAAATGACAAGATGCTAAGTTGTCAGGTATTGTAAAAGACAACGTTTTTGAGAGGTTACTTTCTTCTGTTTTTAGAAAAAGTGAGACTTGAACTTGAGACACGATGCTCTTGCCTGGTCCTGCTGGTAACAACAGTGTTTCCATGACTGGAAACAGGTTCTTGAGGACCTAGATGTTCTTGGGACTGAGATTTGCAAGATGCCCATTGCAGGCATTTGTATTATTCACAAGCACTAAGGTAGTTGCTTCTACTCCTGTCAGCATTTCTTCCAGAACAGGGAGATGAATCCAATGGAAAGCACTTCTCCACCAGTCATGCAGGAGCTGGATGCAGAATCGTTGTGTCATCCACCTCCAAAACGCTGTTCTTGACGATGTGTTTCTGAAATGGACCCGCAGCCGCGCTGAGTCGAAGCTGCTGCGTGTGATGCTGCTGATGCTCTCTGAGAGCTGACTTGGCTTTGAAGTTTCACTTTGTGAGACCTCGTGGAAAGTAGAACTGCTGTGCATAGAATCCCCAGAGGTTTTGGCACTGCTGGCTGCTCTCGTGCTGCCTTGTGAGTGATGCATCGCTCCTAAATTTACAGGACTGTTCTTTCAAGCTCACCAAAATCACCTAGTGCTTTCTTGCTCCAGTACCTATTTTTTGTGTTTTTTTGGTGCAGTTTGGTAGCACTACTAAGTTGTGATTCAGCTGGATTGAGAGCTGTGAAATACTCATAACCCAAAGCTCACCACAAGAGGGTTTTCTGAGCATGAAAGCCTAGTTAAGCATTTATTCTTTCAGCCATTGCCTTTTGATAAGCGGTCAACAGAATTCCCAGTAGTTCCTTTGTAGCTTTACTGTATGTTTTACATTAGTCCTAGTTTGTGGATAATATACTGTAGTTAACTTTCCTGAAATTCTGTAACAGAGTATGTTTTTGATTAAAAAAGGTAAAGATTCGACTCTTTTGCTTCTTTATTTCATTCAGCAGAGAGCTTTTACCCATTTTCTGGCCAGGAATTGAAACTGTTTGCTGTAGTATTGCATTTTGTTGTGTCTGGGAGAGGGCAGGACTGCGGTGTCGGGGGGTCGTAGAATCATGGGATGGTTTTGGTTGGAAGGGACCTTACAGCTCATCCAATTCCACCCCCTGCCATGGGTAGGGACATCTCCAAATGGACCAGGTTGCTCAAAGCCTCATCCAACCTGTCCTTAAACACCTCCAGGGATGGGGCAGCCACCACTGCTCTGGGCAGCCTGGGCCAGGGCCTCCCCACCCTCAGTGTTGAAGAAGTTCCTCAGGTCTCATCTCAGTCTCCCTTCTTTCAGCTGAAAACTGTTCCACCTCATCCTGTCCCTTCAATCCCTGATCCAGAGCCCCTCCGCAGCTTTCCTGGAGCCCCTTTCAGCACTGGAAGCTGCTCTGAGGTCTCCCCACAGCCTTCTCTTCTCCAGGCTGAACAACTCCCAACTCTCTCAGCCTCTCCTCCTATCGGAGGTTCTCCACCCCTCGCATCATCTCCGTGGCCTTCTCTGCACTCTCTCCTATAGATCCATCTTCCTGTGTTGAGGACTCCAGCACTGGACACAGGACTCCAGGTGGGGTCTCCCCTGAGCGGAGCAGAGGGGCAGAATCCCCTCCCTCCCTGCTGGCCACGCGGCTTTGGATGCAGCCCAGGACACATTTGGTTTCTGGGCTGTGAGCGCACGTTGTAGGCTCATGTTGAGCTTCTCATCCCCAGCACCCCAAGTCCTTCTCCTCAGGGCTGCTCCCAATCCATTCACCTCTCAGCCTGTAGTTGTGCTTAGGTCCTCTTCTCACATTCCCATGTGTTGGATACTTGGGTGCAAAGCCAGGAACCCAAACGCAGCGGGGTACGCTCTCTGCGCATCTGAGGGCATGCAGGTGCCAGTCTGAAGCTGGAATAGCACAAACTTTCTGTAGACGCTCGTATTAATGGAAATCGTTGCTTTAGGACCACCACTCTGTGTGTGTGCCAGGGTCTCGGAGCAAGAGATCCTGGAGCGAGTACCAAGTCTCTGCTGCTGTGTGTGCCAGCGAGTGAGGACTATCCGGTGTTAAAAGATGCGCGAGAGCTCTACTCCATCAGCTCCTGCAGTCACCGGGCTGCAAAACTCTTCCCAATAAGTGGATAAAATACCAACCACCCCAAATCATGGGTTCTAGGAATAACGCAGGAGACATGCGATTCATTTGGAATGCTGTGGATCTCCACTCTTCTTTGTAAGCAACTGCTTCCAAAGGTCAGAGGAAGTACAAAAGCAGGACAACCATCTGAATCCTGATGATTTATGAGCATGAAGTAGGGAGATTTCTTCTTAATCACAGACCTGGTGACCTGTTTGAGCAGGAATGCGTACGGGGGAGCACCTTCAGTGCACTGCGGCTCTGCAGCTGAGGCTTCGCGGGTAGCAGTGGTGATACACACAAAGTCGTTGTGTGTCCTGAGGGGTGAGAATAAGAACTGTAATGCAGGTGGTGATGCTTCCTCACAAAATGTCTTCCTAGAATCATAGAGTCACTAGGCTGGAAAAGTCCTTTCGGATTGTTGAATCCAACTGTACCTGTCCAACTACTAAACCAGATCCTGACCACCTCATCTCCCCGTGTTTCAAACCCCTCCAGGGATGGGGACTCCACCACCGTCCTGGGGCAGCCTCTGCCAGTGCCTGAGAATCCTTTCTGTGAAGGAATTTTTCCTGATATCCAACCTAAATCTGGCCTGGAGCAACTTGAGGCCTTTCCCTCTCTTGAGGCCTTTCCCTCTCTTGAGGCCTTTCCGTCTATCACTGTCACTTGGGAGACGAGACCAACATCCACCTCACCACAACCTCCTTTCAGGCAGTCGTAGATAGTGATAAATCTCCTCTTCTCCAGGCTAAACAACCCCAGGTCCCTCAGCCGCTCCTCATAACCTGTTCTCCAGCCCCTTCCCCAGCTCTGCTCCCTTCTCTGGACGCGCTCCAGGACCTCAATGTCCTTCTTGTTATGAGGGGCCTAAAACTCAACACCGTTCCCGGATGAACAGAAATAGTGAATACTCTCGTTGTCCCCCCAGGTTTTGCTCCTGTTGCAAATAATCTCCTGTTCAGTCACACATTCTCTCCGCCAGTCGCCACCTTAAAGCAGCTTCAGCTCCTCACCTCTCCGGAAAAGCTTCCCAGACTCTCCTTCCTGGCGCTGATAGCAACGCTGTTGTTGACTGAAGGTTGGTTATGTCCAACCCTTGGCTTGGGTTTTGCCCTCCAGAGCACAGGAGATCTCTGCACCGGCACAGGATGCGGAGCATTTCACTCCCCTGCCACGGCCATGTGGCTACAGCCTTGGGATAAATCCATGCCAGGGAGCTAAAGCAGGACCAAAAAGCCTTCCCCTGAGCACTGGCACCTCCTGACCCTTTGGGTGAAGCGTGGGCTTTCATGCAAAAAGATCACAAACCTGGAAGGTGTTTCTTCCTCTCTCCTTGGCAAACGCAAACATTGTAGTAACTCATATTTTCTTCCTTGATCCTGATGACGCGGATGCTGTGTGGGGTGGGGGGAATGATGTACGAGGGGGGTTGCTGTGGGATAGAGGTGATGATCTATGGAGTATGGTTTGGGGGCTGCTGTAGGGTAGGGGGATTCTCTTTGGGTTGGAGGGGATGCTGTGCAGGGTGTGAGGGGTGCTGTGTGGGATGGGGGCAACCCGTACGGGATGGGGGGATTCCGTAGGGATGGGGGGTGCTGTAGGGATGAGGGGTGCTGTAGGGATGAGGGTGTGCTCTACAAGGTGGAGTGGGTGCTCTATGGGGTGAGGGATGCTGTACATGGTAAGGGGATTCTGTAGGGTGGAGAGATGATCTACGGGGTGGGGGGATGATGTATGGAGAAGCTCTGAGAACATCATGAGGTTCAACAAGGCCAAGTGTAAGGTCCTGCACCTGGGTTGGGGCAATCCGTGTTTTCAGTACATGATGGGGGATGACGTGATTGAGAGCAGCCCAGCAGAGAAGGACTTGGGGTGCTGGGGATGAGAAGCTCGACATGAGCCGGCAACGTGCACTCACAGCCCAGAAACCAACCATGTCCTGGGCTGCATCCAAAGCCACGTGGCCAGCAGGGAGGGAGGGGATTCTGCCCCTCTGCTCCGCTCTGGGGAGACCTCATCTGGAGTCCTGTGTCCAGTTCTGGAGTCCTCAGTGTAAGAAGGATATGGAGCTGTTGGAACGGGTCCAGAGGAGGCCACAGAGATGATGTGAGGGCTGGAGCACCTTCCATACGAGAACAGGCTGAGAGCGTTGGGGTTGTTCAGCCTGGAGAAGAGAAGGCTCCGGGGAGACCTTATAGCGACCTTCCAGTACCTGAAGGGGCTCCAGGAAAGCTGGAGAGGGGCTGTTCACAAAGGCTTGTGGGGACAGGACCAGGGGTAGTGGGTATAGACTAGAGAGGGGCAGATTTAGACTGGACATGAGGAAGAATTTCTTCACGCTGAGGGTGGGGAGGCCCTGGCCCAGGTTGCCCAGAGCAGTGGTGGCTGCCCCATCCCTGGAGGGGTTCCAGGCCAGGTTGTATGGGGTTTGGAGCCCCTGATCCAGTGGGAGGTGTCCCTGCCCATGGCAGGGTGGGAGTGGATGGGTTTAAGGTCCCTTCCAACCCAAACCATTCTATGATTCTACGGAGATGGGGAGATGATATGCAGGGTGGGAGGATGCTGTACAGGGTTGGGGGATGTTGTATGGGGTGGGAGATTCTATTCAGAGGGAGGGGGATTCTGGAGGGATGAGGAATGCCATGTGGGGTGGGGGAACCTATACAGGATGGGAGGATTCTGTAGAGGTGGGGAATGCTGTACATGACAGGGGGTGGAGAGGATGATCTATGGGTTGGGGGATGCTGTACAGGGTCGGAGATATGATCTCCAGGATGGGGGATACTCTATGGGGTGGGAGAATGCTGTATGTGGTAGGGGGATTCTGTAGGGACTGAGAGGATTCTGTAGGGTTGGGGAATGTTGTCCAGGGTGAGGGGATGCTCTATGGGGTGAGGGGATGTTGTACAGAGTTGGCGTTGCGGTGTGGGGTGGGGGATGCTGTAGGGGTTGGGGAATGCTGTTGGGTTAGAAGGATGCTGTGCAGGGTGCAAGGGATGCAGCACTGGGGACAAACTGTCTGGTTTTAGCAGATGGGCCCTGGCCGCGCTGCCAGCTGGTGGGACAGGGCGTGCCCATGGCAAAATCCCTCTGTCAGCTTCACCTGTAGCCTCTCTGCTGGTCGATGTGGTTTCCAGGCCCCACTGGTGCTGTGCTGACCCCACAGCTGCAGCCTGGGGGGGTTCAGCTGACAGATGTCACCAGCACTTGCGCTGTGACCCTTCCTAAATGGCCTCGTACCCTGACGATGTTGACCAGCAACTGGTGGGAGAAGATGGGCAGAGTGGAAGCTGGAAATCCTGCACAAACTAAGGGGTTTGGGGTTGGTTTGGGAGGTTTTTGTGGTGTGTTTGATGTTTTTTTCCTCCCAGAACCTGAGCTGTGGCTGTGCTGCTCCATAGCTGCTCCTGCAGGAACACGTGCCGAGGTTGTGTCACTCGCGTGTGTCCTTGGAAGCCTTTAAGGGATGTGGAGCTTTCCTGGCATGGAAGAGCTGGGGCCAAGCACCATCGAAGCCTTCTAGACCCAGCAAGCGCTGCTGCTCCACGGTGATGTCCTGGTTGGTGCCATCCTGCCTCACGCCTGGGTCAAGAGGAGCCTCTGTGCTGACCAGGGGACAGGGGACATCCCCATCCGCAGCCGATGGTGCCGATTGCATCCCCACGGGAGACCTGGGGAGACCCAAGGGGCAAGAGACCGCTGTCCTGGGACGCTGTTGGGGGTCACAGCCCTGCCCAGGAGGGTTTGGGGCTGCTGTGTGGTGCTGGACGCCCCAGGGTCTCCAGCATGGATGCTGCTGGGTATCCTTTGTGCTCAGTCTGCCACCAAGGGGAAAGAGGACCAAGACCTAGCCAGGGGGACTTGTGGGTGATGGCGTTGTGGGGACCCGGTGGCTTTGGGAGCAGGATCATTCCAGAGCCAGTGAAGGCCACATCTCCTTTTGGTCATGTTCCCCATCCTGTAAGATACTAACGAGGGACAGAGAACGCCCCCCAGGGCAACGCCTGGTGCTTTGGGGTGGTTTTGTCGGTTTGAGGAGTCAGAGTGAAGCTCCTTCTAGTGGCATTAGGTGACACGGTCACAATCTGGGCAGGCAAGGTCCATCGCAGGCCTGAGGGTGGTGGGTTTGGGTGGTGGGAATGGCAGCACAGGGTGAGGCCGCTCCAGGCTGCAGCAACACAGAACCATAGAACAGTTTGGGTTGGAAGAGACCTTAAAGATCATCCAGTTCCAACCCCCCTGCCATGGGCAGGGACATCCCAAGGGATCAGGCTGCCCAAGGCTCATCCAACCTGGCCTGGAACACCTCCAGGGATGGGGCAGCATGACCAAGGATGTGTGGTGTGGCGGTGGCAGAGGTGGGAAGGGGACACATGGGCAGCCACGGGGGGAGGCGACGTGCCATCAAAACCCAGTGCTCAGTTTAGCACAGGCTGGTGGAGCAGACCCTGAGGAGGGAGCAGGCACGGAGCATCCCAAGTAACAAGTGATAGGACAAGAGCGTGGCCAGCAGGAGCAGGGAGGTGATTGTACTCCTGGACTCAGCACTGGTGCAGCCACAGCTCAAATCCTGTGTTCAGTTTTGGGCCCTGCACTACAAAAAGGACATTAAGGAGGTGGAGCACATCCAGAGAGGGGACAGAGCTGGGGAAGGGTCTGGAGAACAGGGGTTATGAGAGGTGGGTGAGGGACCTGGGGCTGTTCGGCCTGGAGAAGAGGAGGCTGAGGGCCTCATGGCTCTCTGCAGCTCCCTGAAAGGAGGTTGTGGTGAGGTGGGTGTTGGCCTCTTCTCCCAAGTGACAAGCGTAGTTGAGAGGAAACGGCCTCATATTGCCCCAGGGCAGGTTCAGGTTGGACATCAGGAGAAACTTCTTCACACAAAGGGTTCTCAGTCCCTGGCAGGGGCAGCCCAGGGAGGTGGTGGAGTCCCCATCCCTGGAGGGATTTAAAACACGGGCAGATGAGGTGCTCAGGGGTCTGGTTCAGTAGTGGACGTTTGGACTCCATAATCTCAAAGATCTTTTCCAACCAAACAATACTATGATTCTATGGCAAGAGAAAACAGCCTTAGGAGGGGTTTTAGATTGGATATTTGTATTTTATTGGGATGTCCCTGCCCACGACAGGGGGATTAGAACTGGGTGATCTTTAAGGTCCCTTCCAGCCCAAACCATTCTATGATTCTGTGGTTTTGCTGCCAGCTCCTGCTTTGCATCTACTGTCCCTGGGAGACAGATTTCAATCCTGTGGATCACTGAGCAGGAACAGCCAAACTCTGCTTGATTTTCACGACACGGTGGGAGATGCTGAGCACGGGCACTGCTTCCCACCCTGGGGTCCATACGCCTGCTAGCAAGCAATAATTGCCAAAGGAACCAGAAAACAGCCCTGAGATGCTTCCCTGGCAGCGGGGGGAGGTTTCCCATCCCTATCTAGTGGAAAGTGGCAACCTGATCCAGTGGGATGGCAGGGGTTGGAACTGGATGGACTTTTGAGGTCCCTTCCAACCCAAACCGTTCTATGATTCTCTCTTCCCTTTGCTCCCAACAAGGAGGCAGAGGAGGTCTGCCAGGGACTGGGCTTTCCAGCCAGCGAGATGCTGGGAGACATCCCGGCAGCTGGAAGGTCCTACAAGGCTTCTGGCCGATGATGCCGAACTGTCTTCAACGATGCTAAACCACCCTTTCCAGAGCCCTCTCTGCTTGGGAAGACACAGCAGGAGCTCCTGGACCAGCACATAGCCCAGCCGGGAAATCTCCAGAGGCTGACGGGAAAAATGCAGGCTAAATGCTTCCTTAAAACAAATCAATTAAAACTCAGCTTCTCCGATCCAGCCCGGCTCACACGTGGCGAGTGCTTTGCTTTCCATGACCAAGAGTTAAAATTCCAGAAGGGTTACTCACCCATCACAAGTGCTCCTGAGCATGGAAAAATAAATTTACTACAACACATTGAGGAGGACTGGATTTTTTTATGCCCGTGCCTGCCTTATGCAACTCAGCAGCAACCGCAGTGCTGCTCGCTCTGCTAAATAAAACGCGTTGAAGAGCTTAGGGCTTAAGGTGGTTGATGGACATCTGGAAATAACGGGGTTACATCTCCCTCCTGCCTGGGGTTTTATTGCTGAGGCCTCTGGCTGCAACACTGAACCCACCCCAAGGGCCAAGTAAAGCGAATTTAAATACACTTTGATCTCCTCCCAAGATTTATTATTAAAAAGGCAGTTAAAAAAGAAATACTCTCCTCTCCATATTCCTGATGAAAGTGAAACAAAGGTTTAGATTTGAGGACCACCATAGTATCCAGGGCTGTATCCAAAGCAGCATGGCCAGAGGGGAGGGAGGGGATTCTGCCCCTCTGCTCCGCTCTGGGGAGACCCCACCTGGAGTCCTGTGCTGGAACTCCCAACAGAAGGACATGTTGGAACGGGTCCAGAGAAGGCCACAGAGATGATCCAAGAGCTGGAACACCTCCGCTGTAGGGACAGGCTGAGAGAGTTGGTTGTTCACCCTTGAGGAGGCTGTGGGGAGACCTTATAGTGATCTTCCAGGACGGAAAGGAGCTCCAGGAAAGCTGGGGAGGGGCTCTGGAGCAGGGAGGGCAGAGAGAGGATGGAGCAGAATGGTTCAAAGCTGGAAGAGGGGAGATTAGGGTGAGATCTTAGGAAGGAATGTTCTCTTAAGAGGGTGGGGAGGCCCTGGCCCAGGTTGCCCAGAGCAGTGGGGGCTGCCCCATCCCTGGAGGGGTTCCAGGCCAGGTTGGATGGGGCTTGGAGCCCCTGATCCAGTGGGAGGTGTCCCTGCCCATGGCAGGGGGTGGAACTGGATGGGCTTTGAGGTCCCTTCCAGCCCAAACCTGTGATTCCTGCTGAGGTCAAATGCTCCCAAATATGATTTCAGCTGCCCTGAAATGACGCCAGTGGGAGCTCCGGAGCGTCGCAGCCAGCTGCGGTGGTGCCCTCTGGAAGAACACACGTGGCTTTTTAAACCAGCAATTGACAGAAAACAGGATTCTTTGCACATGGAGTCATCTGGCCCCAGCAAAGCCACGGCCGTGGTGCATTCGGCAGCGGGAAAGGCAGTTGGTGGGCAGGAGGGAAGCAGGGAAGGAGGAAGGTGGTGAGGAAGGAAAGAAAGGAGGGAGGGAAGTAAAAAAGCAGGAAGGGAGGAAGGAAGGGAAGGAAAGAGGGAAGAAGGGAAGGGGAGAGGAAAGAAGGAAGAAGGGGACAGGGAAAGAAGGGGAGAGGGAGAGATAGCAGTGAACCCCAACCTCCACAGGCAGCTCGAAGTGATAACCATGAAGAGAGCAAAACGTTCAAGTTAATGGAAACCAGTCTTTATTAAGTAACTCTTAATATCAGAAAAATAAAACTCTTATAATTCTCTTTACAGCAAATATATAATATCAGTGCTTTGGCCATCATAAGTTAAAGGCCCTTTTATCATAAAATATATATGGTTTTTAAACTTTACTCAAATTGAATTTATAATCCCTATGACCTCCCTACATATACATAACAAAAAAAGTGTAGTAAAATTAGCAAATACTAAACTACGCCGATAGTTCAACGTTGTTCTTAGCTCGTGATTTATAATAGAAACAGTACACGTGCCCTAGCGTCTTGTCGGCTCCTGGGCTTTACCGGTTGCCGCGTGCGACGCAGTAAAATACAAAACACATGCGTGGCGAGCATTTTGTTCATTACCTACAGGGCCACAGCTCGAGGTTAGGTTTCAATACTGACGCGCGGCTACGCTAACAAGCGATTACAGCACTGAAGTTAACACGGTGCGTAATTAACGCCGTCAAGGCGGCTCCGTATACTGGAAAAAAAATGTAAAATAAGAACCGTTATTCTGTAAACTTTCATACGAAATGTAACTCTTCAAGTGGAAATAAAAAATAAAAGTTTTCTGTGTATTTACTTAGGTCGATACGTGTACGATTTATTCTCGTTACACTGAAAAAGAAAAGCTTTAGTCTTGGGAAAAATAATGCTTCACAAAGAAAAAAAAAAATAGAAAAAATCCACCATAACTCCACTTGTATGTCTTTTTTTTCTGTGGTTTAATATACGCCAGCACAGATTTGGGAACATACTGAGGATGAACGAGCTAAAAAACATCCACAGGCTGAAATGTAAGAAGCGCATCCTTAAGGAGTTTTGTTTTTTTCCTCCATCATGATTGGAAAGACGGTTTTGAAATGATGTAAAACTGATGGTGTGGGCGCTGTCGCGGCTGCTGCCACGAGAAACGCGAGGGCACGCATGCAGCTCCCCCATTCCTCCTTTTCCCTATGGCAATTAATATGTATATATATTATACATGTGCAAGACAAATATGGATTGAACATAAAAACGCTTCACATTTTTGATCTACACACCCTAAAAATGTGATTCAAGAACAGCTTGATTAGACTAACGAACGGAATGTCAGCATCCTCACTATCAAAGTACGTGTACCCCGAAGCCCTTACTGAAACGGGATGAAGCCAGACAGACTTTTCCATGTTACGTTAAAAGAAGTAGTAGGTGGGAGTCCATAAATCCAGAAGTTCCTGATCCTCTGAATACACTTTTCAGCCACTTCCGGGCAAAACGGAGATGTGCCAGGCAGCTTCTCTCCTCCTCTGACCACAATTCATCACCTAAACCTGCCAATAACATTGTTTATTTCAATAAATCCAACTGGATTTAAAAAAAAAAAACCAAACAAAAGGGACTTGCAATACCGAAGAATTAGGCATAAGTTGTCGCATAAAGCACAAAATAACACATTTTCCCAAACCTGTTTTGCAAAACTGGCAGTGTAAAGAAGGCAGCGTTGGAAGTGTTGTTTGATATCAGTAATGCCAGGAACCCTCCACGGGCAGACGAGCAGCTCCTGCGTTTCAGGTGATGAGGTTTGTTGCTGCCAGCGTACAGAAGGCAAACGCTTTGCTGAGATCCTGTGAAACCAGTTGTGTTATCAATCCAAATTTCCCCTTTGCTGTGCTGTAACACCCCAGCAGACGTACCTCTGCTTACCCTGCTGACCAGCCAGACAGAGACCACCAGGTTTAGTGTTACTGTAGCAGCCGCTTGAGAAAGTAGACATTTATTAACAACTTCAGCCTAGTCCCAAGAAAGCCCAACAGTCAGAGCTCATTAGGAAGTTTACTAGAGGGTACCATTACACCCATGCCTTTGAGAGTTAAAAAAAGTCCATATATAATAGCATATATATAGATATATATATATTTTCTTTTTTTAAGAGTGAATTTGGATTGCCTGAGTAACAGCTGTCTGGCAAACAGGACATGATGGTGTTTCTTTCTCACAGATTTTGTTGGCACACTCCATGCAGAAGAGGTTGTGGCCGCAGGGGACCAGGGCCGCGATGACTTCGCTCTCAAAGCAGATCACGCAGTCGTGCTTCCGTCTCGACTCGGGGGGCGAGCTGGAGGTGGAGCCGCCGTTGGAAGAGGAATAACTGTTGGTACCATTGGAGAAAGCGGGGATGTATATGGGAAGGCCAGCTTGGTGGCAGATACCAGGTGGGTCGCTTCTCACTCTCCGAGCCAGCGGGTGATCCAGACTTTCAGGAAATGTGGGCGACAGGCGAGGAGTAGATGGCTGGCTCCCTCGGCACAGAGGCTTGGCGTTAGTAGTGGTGTCACTAGCAAAGCCAGAGAGAGGGTTTACGGGTTCAAAAGGAGTCCAAATGGTTTGGGAAGGCGTTGGTAAGGAGTCGTACACGGGAGAGTCGACCGCAAGGTCTTCTGTGCCCACTGTAGGCAGCGTTTCTCCAAACCAGAAGTTGCCTGTGCTGAATGGACTCGTTGGGCTGAAGTCAGCCAATCTATTGCTTCCAAAATAGGAATCTGTGGAGCCACTTCCCAAAGAACTGGAGCTGTTGTTTCTATAATTAGAAATTATCCTTGTGCGGCTAGGAGGGACAGGATTAGAAGCAAGCCATGCAGATCCGAGAGCGCCTCCTTCAAAGCTGACATCCGTACCGTTGTAATGGAAATCGTTCTCTTCGCTGAGCTCGATGTAGTTGCCCGTACGCATGGCTATGTGCATCTCAATCTCCTCGCGCGCACGGTCGACGTTTTCTGGCATCCCCGTTACCTCAAAGACAGGTTCCTTGTCTCTGCTGGGAGTGACTATGTAGGTGTGTGTTTGCTGCTGGATCCTTTTGATGGTAGCTCCTTTGGGTCCCACCACGAGTCCAACCATGCGGTAAGGCACCCGGACTTGGACCGTGGTCTGACCTGGCAGGTTGGGGGTACCCAGCACGCCTCCCAGGGCAGGACCGTTCTTGTTGCGTGATGCTCTGATCATGGAGAAGTGCTCAGCAGCTGAGAGAATTTCCCTTTTGGCCATGGCTACATCCTCTTTTCGTCCAGTGACAACAAAGATGGGTTCTTCTCCACGAACAGGGGTCTTAATGTAAGTATTTGTCTTGGCCCTCAGCGCTTTTATTTTGCAACCTGTTTAAAGGAAACACATGCAAGTTTAGCAGGACGCCTAAGTATAGAAAGCCGCAAGAAAGCCAGCTATTTTAAGCCGTTTGAAAGCTTTAAGAAACTGTAGGGTGAAACCAGAAGCAGCTGTTTTTAGCTCTGCAAGCCATGGCAAGGAAAGCGGTAACGACTTCTACCTATTATTTCCAAACAGACCTCCGACATTTGCAGCCACAAACTATTTTAGCAACGTTCCTCAGGCTGTTTTAGCCTATCTCCTCCTCAAATGCTGTTAAGACAGTGAATAAACGTGAAGGGATTTTCCTCTGTGAAAGCCACATCTGTGATTATCCCATACATGCTGGTCAGTTTGTATTTTTTCCACTGACTGGGAATCCTTCATCTATTTCTAAGATCCCACAAAAGGAGTAAAGGCTCACACATACACACACTCATGGCTGCAGATACATCAGCCTTTCACTGACGTGCACGGCCAAAGAGCAAATTAGACCTTTATAAGTGAGAGACGGGTCTGTATCACAACCGGCATAGGATAAAGTTATTGATTTACTGAGAACTCTTCATTTGCTTCCTGCTACAGTAACTGTTCTTTAAACCTTACTATTCCTTGTGGGACGAAGGAGCCACCCCTTGAACTGTCATAGAATCACAGAATGGTTTGGGTTGGAAGGGACCTTAAAGCCCATCCAGTTCCACCCCTGCCATGGGCAGGGACACCTCCCACTGGATCAGGGGCTCCAAGCCCCATCCACCCTGGCCTTGGACACCTCCAGGGATAGGGTAGTTACCACTTCTTTGGGCAACCTGGGCCAGGGCCTCCCCACCCTCACCGCAAAACATTTCTTCCTAAGATCCCATCTCAATCTCCCTTCTTTCAGCTGAAAACCATCCCCCCTCACCCTGCCCCTGCGTTCCCTGATCAAGAGCCCCTCCCCAGCTTTCCTGGAGCCCCTTCCAGCAGTGGAAGCTGCTCTAAGGTCTCCCTCATGCCTTCTCTTCTCCAGGCTGAACAACTCTCTCAGCCTGATCCCATAGCAGAGGTGCTCCAGCCCTCAGATGGTCTTTGTAGCCTCCTCTGGACCCATTCCAGCAGCTCCATAACCTTCTTATATTGCAGATTCCAGAACTGGACACAGGACTCCAAGTGAGGTCTCACGTGAGAGGAGTAGAGGGAGGGAATTTCTTAAGTGCCTTATCAATTCTTATAGTTTACACCTCAGACAAGATTTTCCTGATATTTAAGAAGCTCAAATCAAGTTAGAAGCCTGCAGCTTCAGCTTCCTTCCCTGTCTCAGCTGCCAGCTCCTAGAGACTGCTTTGCCAGAGCAACATTTCCAAACTGCTCTGGTGTGAAGAAGAGCATTCTTGCCTTTCTTCCTCAGGCTGCAGAAAGGCATGGACCAAGGTAGGCAGAGATTTTCTCTTCAGGTTTAAGTCAGATATCTGGAAAGCCGAGGTTGAACACTGCCTCATCTTCCTGCAGCACCAGAACAAGATTTTTAAACATCAGAAAGCTGGCTTCAATGGGAAGTTCACTACACAGACCACCAAGGTCGGTTTTCAAACTTTTCAGACAGTTAGAGTTGAAGAAAGTCGACAGATAGAAATGCGGAGACTTCTGAATGCGTTCAGTCCACAGCCGCTGGGTTTTGTCTGCGAGGAGGGCTGGAAAACCCCATAACTGGCATGTCATGTCAAAACACAAGGTCAGCAGCCCATAACATCACATCTCTCTATTTGCTTTTACTCAGCTGCTTGGCTTTCCCACCCTCCTCCATTAGTCATCACCCGGGTGATGATACGAAGCACACTAATCCTATCCCCTCTCTGGCAATTCACGGCATCCAGAGGCGCTGTGGCCATGATGACACGGGCTCGGCCAGCTGTAAAGTCATGCGGCCAACGGATGAAGCAAGAAGTTTCCCAACCTCCTGAGAGACAGAAAGTCAAAGGAAAAAGAAAACCACACCGCCCCACACTTCTGCCATAAATCATGGGATCGTTGCATCCAAGATTTTTGGAGTACAGAGGCAAAAAAGACTGAAGAGGGGAATTTTAGACTGGAAATTCAATTTAATCAAAGCTTTCAAAGTAATTTTAGTTTTGGTACGGTAATTCAAACTCACTCAATACGAGTTTCCCTTCTTGGTTCAGGAGTGCAAGCAGCACGCTCGGCTGCAAGTTCACACTGATACCAGTAAAGTGAAACCCTTTAGGTGAGATGCCCGTTGGTTTTGCATTTACTTGGGCAAAGATTTAGTATTTTAGGTAAAGATTTAGTACTTGCTGAGTGCATCCTGAGCACCCCAGGCTGTGCTCATCCTGCACCGGTCGATTTGTATCACTATTCTCCAGCCTCCTCCCCATTTTTCCCTTAGGAGGATTATTTGATTAAACATTTCAGGCACACTATGAACATTATACTCCCAAGAAACTTCAGGGTAGCTCTGAAGGAATTGTTTACCTCATACAGCAACAATTTCAAATGATGAAATACTTCCTTTTTTAAAAAGGTGATAGGAAGACAGATTTTCTTTCCCCTTGATGTGAGAGTTAAGCTGCAGCACCTGCAGTCTTCACCTATCCTGCAGCTCAGCCTTCGCTCCAGCAATCACCTTGCATCATCACTAACCGGATGAGACATATCAAACTCAGTCTCAAGCCATCTACTCCACGAGGGAACTCCCTACGGAGCCAGCAGAGCCAAGCAACCACAGTGGGAATCATGTGTGTGCTTCCCACTGCAAACCAGGTAAAGCAGCCCACAGAATCCTCCTCTGCACAGCCAAAGCAGCTGCCCAGGAGGAATGGGCTCTTTCTTCTCACCTCTTTCTTCTGCCAAATTCAATTCAACATCTCACCAGGACTGGCGCAAGGATCAATTTACAGATGAAGATCCTCATCCTTTATAAATGAACCCCATGAGGTTCAACAAGGTGAAGGGCAGGGTCCTATATCTGGGTCGGGGCAATCCACAGTTTCAATACAGGATGGGGGATGATGTGACCGAGAGCAGCCCTGAGGAGAAGGACTTGGGGGGCTGGGGACGAGAACCTCAACGTGAGCTGGCAACAGGTGCCTTCAGCCCGGAAACCACCCGTGTCCTGAGCTGCATCCAAAGCAGCGTGGCCAACAGGGCAAGGGGGGGAATCTGCCCCTCTGCTCTGCTCTGGGGAGACCTCACCTGGAGTCCTGCATCCAGTTCTGGAGTCCTCAACAGAAGAAGGACGTGGAACCGATAGAAAAGGTCCAGAGGAGGCCATGGAGATGATGTGAGGGCTGGAGCACCTCTGCTCTGAGGACAGGCTGAGAGAGTTAGGGTTGTTCAACCCAGAGAAGAGAAGGCTGCAGGGAGATCTTAGAGCAGCTTCCAGTGCTGAAAGGGGCTCCAGGAAAGCTGCGGAGGGACTTTTTCCAAGGGCCTGGAGTGATGGGACAAGGGGGAATGGCTTTAAATTGGAAAGAGGAAGACTTCAATTATACAGTAGGAAGAAACATTTTCCTGTGAGGGTGAGGAGGCCCTGGCGAAGGCCACCCAGGGAAGTGGTGGATGCCCCATCCCTGGAGGTTTTCAAGGCCAGGTTGGATGGGACTTGAAGCAGTGGGAGGTGTCCCTTCCCACAGCAGGGAGGTTGGAACCAGACTATCTGTAAGGTACCTTCCAACCCAAACCATTCTTGATTCCATGATCTCTTCATGGTGTGTTCTCTCCTAAACAGCTCCAACAGGGAAGGCGCTCCTCTCCACTTTCGAGTACCAATGCCAGCAAAATGCAGCCTGTCAAAGCGGGGATGCACACAAGATACCTACCTTCCTCCTGCAGCTCATCTCAAGCACTGTGGAACTGGGGTTCAGCCACAAACAGGAACCTAAACCTTCTTAACATCAGGTCTAATTAACCCTGCATCCCTAATCACAGTTTGTCCTCCTTCCCTGCTCCTGATAGGAACCTTGTGGTCAAAACTGAGAGTCTCCTGCAGCTTTTCAGTCACTCAAAACCTCAGGGAGATGCCAGCACTGTGAGGAAACCAAAAGCGGCAAAGCTGCATCAGCACCAGCTCCTTTCTGGCGCATGAGACAGGGCTGATGAGCAGCTCTGACCACAGAATCAGAATCATGGAACATTTTGGGCTGGAAGGGATCCTTGCAGTGAGCAGGCACATCTTCAACCACACCAGGTTGCTCAGAGCACGTCCAACCTGACATGGAATGGACCTCCACCACCTCTCTGGGCAACCTGTGCCCACAGCATAAAAGATGTCTTCCACCAAGTCCGAATCTCCCCTTTTTAGTTTTAAAACATTAGCCCTTGTCCTGTCACTACAGGCCCTGATCAAGAGCCCCTCCCCAGCTTTCCTGGAGCCCTTCGGGTACTGGAAGACAACTCTAAGGCCTCTCTGGAGGCTGAAAAAGCCTCAAACCTGGCACCCACCAACTCTGCCTCACAGGCGCCAAAGGCAGAGCAGAGATCTCACCAACTGATCCCCACAGCCTGGAGCGCTGAAGAGAAAGCTGTAGTTCAGGGGAATGTATTTCTCAGTGGCTCTGCTGTTATCTGATGAAAGCTGATACCCTGTTACAGCCTCTCCTCTGAACACAGTCCTTACACCATCACCACTGGTTTTGCAATAGGCTGGCAGCAACTAAGGAAGCAGTGACAGAGTAATTAGCAGCATCAACCTGGAAGCACGAGCTACTAGCAGAGACATGGCTAATTCCTTGCCTGGAAAGTAAGGGCAGCGCCTCGGACATCCGTACAAGACCCATAGGGCAGCGCAGCTTCCAGGGCAGGCCAAGAAGAGATTGGCATTTTATGAACCTGCAACTGTTGTGTGTGGACACAGCTTTAACGGCAGCGTCTGTTAAGCTGGCACAACCCTTATTTCATTGCCAAGTTGTCACAAGCTTTTAACTGGGAAGCGCAAACTGCTGCAACTACGGTAACAAGGGATTGTGGAGACTGAAACACTGGGTATAACCTCAAGGTCAAGGGCTGCTGGGTCTGCAGAGCAGAATACAGCCCACCTGACTGGCAGAAAGAAAAATCACAGAATCATGGAATGGTTTGGGTTGGAAGGGACCTTAAAGTCCACCTGGTTCCAACCCCCTGCCATGGGCAGGGACACCTCCCACTGGATCAGGGGCTCCAAGTCCCATCCAACCTGGCCTGGAACCCCTCCAGGGATGGGGCAGCCACCACTGTTCTGGGCAACCTGGGCCACGGCCTCACCATCCACAGCATGACGAATTTCTTCCTGATGTCTCATCTAAATCTTCCTCAAATCCTATTCTGAACTCTTTAGTGGTTAAACCTCCCGAAGTGGGATGGCTACACAAGAAAATTAAGACCAGAACATTTTTGGCATTTCACTGGGTTAATTAAAGCCATATGAAATACTACCTTTGGTCTGGTCAGTTGATTGAGTGACTCTGGTTGCTATCGCTTCTCACCTAAGATCCATTAATTCATCTCACGCCTTCTTTTAATTCATGGGCTCGAAAATGTCAACTCTTGACAATTTCTTTTTCCCAAGTGGCTGTTGAATATAGTTGGTTGATTCAGGGAAGACGAAGAATGTAATTTCTCTGCATTTGAAAAAGATGCTGATCTGCACAAACCCCTACATCTACATACTCAGGCAGGTATTTATCACCCCTGTGGCACTTCGAATTTAGGAACGAGGGTTGCAAAAATATTCCTTTTAAATTCTACTTTTGAACAAATTAAAGAGACAGCCGAAACATGGATAATAATTATCAAATAGTATTTTTTGAAAGCATGTTTTTTATCTTTATGCAGCCTTCTCTACAGCCCGAGGTACGCAGAGAGAGGCTTCATCTCAGAGCACAGCATTCATCCTGCAGACAGGACTAGAACAGCCACCAGCAGCTTTAACAGCTCCCTGCTAGCGTTCTACAGTACAGATAATAGTCTGATCACTATTTGGGTTAATTAGCCGTCAAGATTAGGGCTCCTGTGTGACGATCAGACATGATACATGCCAGAGAGTAAACAAATAGAAGTGCATTGAGAGATAGGAACAACTTGCAGCTGGGATTTGCTCAGATTCACAGGGCAGACTGCTGCCAGGTATGGGAAGAGAAGGTGACAGTCCCCAAAGGAGGGAGTGGGATAACTGCTTAGACAGGACATCGATGCACACAGACGTGAAGCATTTCCTTCCTGGTGATACCCAAGCTGCCTCAGAGGCAGCCTCTTGAAACACAGAATTAGAGCTGTGAGATGAATGTCCCTGAGCAAAGGCGTTACCCACCAGATGCCCAAGTGCCAATGTGGGCTCCTTCCCTTCGCAGAATCATAGAATGGTTTGGGACTTTAAAGCCCATCCAGTTCCACCCCCAGCCGTGGGTAGGGACACCTCCCACTGGATCAGGGGCTCCAAGCCGCACCCTACCTGCCCTTGATCACCTCCAGGGATGGGGCAGTTACGGCTTCCCTGGGCAACCTGTGCAATGAAGCTGTGCTTTCTAGATGAAGTTTTGCACAGGTCATTTTAGCTTACAGAAAAGCTGGGGAGAGGCTCTTGATCAGGAAGTGCTGGGATAGGATGAGAGGTGAACATTTTGAAGCTGAAAAAGGTGAGACTGAGATAAGATCTTAGGAAGAAATGCTCTCCTGTGAGGGTGGGGAGGCCCTGGCCCAGGTTGCCCAGAGCAGTGGTGGCTGCCCCATCCCTGGAGGGGTTCTAGGCCAGGTTGGATGGGGCTTGGAGCCCCTGATCCAGTGGGAGGTGTCAGGGGGTGGAACTAGGTGAGTTATAAGGTCCCTTTCAACCCAGACCATTCTGTGACTCTATGATTTATCACAGAAAAGACATTTGAAAATGAGAACTCACCAAGCAAAAACTTCTCAAATTTACAATCCAAAATGTAATAGTAATACCATTACAACCCAAAACTTGTGAACAGAGTCCTGGCTCTCTGCTCTGGACTCTGGCTGCATTAATGGTTTCAGACAACGACTGTCCCTCAGGAGTGCTGTATGCTGGCAATAACCATTTTCTGCTTCTAACTATAACGGCACTACAATAAGCAATGCCACAAGTAGGTACTTCAGTGACTGGCGTCCAGGAGAAAGAAAACTCACAGAACAGTTTTGGTTGGAAAAGACCTTTCAGACCATCAAGTCCGACCACCGAACCAGCACTGCTAAGCCTGCCACCAGATCACATCTCCAAGTATGACAGCTAGTCTTTTAAACACTTCCAGGGATGGGGACTCAACCACCTCCCTGAGCAGCCTCTTCCAATGCCTGACAACCTTGTCAGTAAAGAAATTCCTCCTAATATCCAACCCAAATCTCCCCTGGCACAACCTGAGGCCATGTCCCCTTGTCCTGTCACTGGCTACCAGGGAGAAGAGACCAACACCCACCTTGCTACATCCTTCTTTTATGGATGCAGAGAGTGATGGGGTCTCCCCTCAGCCTCCTTTTCTTCAGACTCAGCTGACAAGTCACTGATAAAGTTACTTCAAGAGAAGGAAAGATGGCATTCAGGTCTTTCAAGGAAAATAAACACTAAAGCATTTTCTCCCAAAGACCTTTTTCCCTGCCTCTGGAGATCCTCATTCACACACCACTGCCATCACAGCTTCCAGTTCTGCTGCAGTTACCAAACCCCTGTGCCTGCCTCAGGCACATTTAAATATGCCTCACGCTGTATCTAACAGCCGAGACTGCTTCCATTGTACTTCCATCACACTTACTCATTCACTAAGGAGCTACTGACCACTCATTTTGCTTTGTGTTTTACACGGGTGAATGTTAAGATGATCTATGACCTCATCCGGCTGGAGCAGCAGATGGGCTTTTAGACAATAATGGAATTGCTTGGTTAGAAAAGATCTCTGAGATCATTGAGTGCAACCATATCTTACCACTGCTAAATCAAATACGACACCTTCCAGACAAGCACTTTGAGTTCAAGTGCACCAGATGCTGGAGCTTGGGATTGTCAGGGTACCAGGCAGGAGGACAGCCTGAAGATCTCAAGTGCCTTAACCAAATGCCAAGAAGTCACGATCAACCACACGTCTGTGCCAGACCACAGGGAGCAGGACTTTGCCGGGCCCTACTGCTGCCAAGCTCATGGGTGAGAAAAGCTTCGAGGGTCTCCGATGATACTGGAGAAGCTTTCCCAAAGGAAAGCTGCTCACAACCTCTCAGGAACATGAACCATTTACAAACTCTTTATAAAAGATTTCTTAGGTCTCTACCAATTTATCAATTGATTTATGTATCAATCCAGTACAGAATGAAGTAGTCAGCCTGCACGCTGTTTCCTCCTGTGTGTCAGGCTGGGACCATCTATCAAACCAGCAATAGCGCAGGCAGGGGAACATTCCAATTCCCAAGACAGATGGCAACTCAGTAAACAAGTTACACATGGCAAAAGAGCCAGAGGGCAGCGACCTGGGTTATTAATTCCTCACGCCACTGCTGCACCAGGACTATGGCAGCAGCAGCTGAGCAAAGTGAGAGAGACACAGTGGTAGAAAAGTAATGGTTATGAGAGAGGAAATACGTCCAACAAATATAACAGCTACAGGAAAAAAGCTGTTCTCATTAAGAATATTGATCTGGTGAATGAAAGGTCTAGAGGGGAAGCTGTGTGAAGAACAGCTGAAGTCATTTGGTCTGTTCAGCTCGGAGGAGACTGATGGGAGACCTCATCGTGGCCTGCAGCTTCCTCACAAGGGGAGGAGGAGAAGCAGGCACTGAGCTCTTCTCTCTGGTGAACAATGACAGAACCTGAGGGAATGGCAGGAAGATGCCAGGGGAGGGTTAGGTGGGACATTAGGAAAAGGTTCTTCCCCCAGAGGGTGGTGGAGCACTGGAACAGCTCCCAGGGAAGCAGTCACGGCATCAAGCCTGACAATACTCCAGAGGCGTTTGGCCAACACACTCACATCCACGGTTTGGATGTTGTGGTTGTCCTGTGCAGAAACAGGATGTTGAAAGGGACCACTACTCAACTTGCCAAGGGGGACAGTGAAGGGAAGGCTGCAAAAAAGACATGCAAGTCTTCCCCTACACCAAACCCCTGATCAAAAATGCTGCTAGAGATGCACTTGCATACCCAAAACTCCACATTACACTGTCATATGTGAAATGAACCAGAAGGGAAGTAAGAGATACAATGTCTGTGTTCAAGGGAGCAGCAGAAAATTTGTTGCAGCCCATGGAATTATTGATTCCCACCAATGAAGGCAACTGAGATCTTGGTCAATGGCAAGATCTCGTGAACTTAAAGCAACACCTGAAAGAGAGAAAAGGAAGACATTCTTGAAGAGTAACTGAAACTGGAAAAAAATGCTTGATTTTGAGCTTTTTGGCTTTTTCTTTCATATGTTAAACTCTACAGAAACAAACACAAATATATACACAAACAGTAAAGTCTCCTGCATGTGCCCTGTGTTGGTTGTGCTTCCCACCCAAAAAGCCAGACAAGAGCAGTGGGAGGTTGAAACTGGATAATCTTTAAGGTTCCTTCCAACCCAAACCACTCCACAATTCTGTGATTCACGACTGAGGATTTACGGTCACAGCTGGAGAACCTGCACCCTTCCGAGCCACTCTGCAGCTTGAGCTGGATCTCTGCATAGTGCAACTGACAAACAGCAGATCTGAAACAAAGTTTGTTACATGCCACCAGAGCAAGGGCCACTGAAAATAAACCAGCAATTTAGGACTCTGCCAGGCCACAGTATGATCACGTGTTATGAAAAATTGCTTTACTGAAAGGGTTGTTGAGCACTGGCAGAAGCTGCCCAGGGTTGAGTCCCCATCCCTGGAAGCATTTAAAAGACGAGTAGATGTCGTGCTTGGGGACACAGTCTGGTAGCGGGCCTGGAAGAGCTGGATCAATGGTTGGAGTCTATGATCTCAAAGGTCTTTTCCAACCTAAACCATTCTGTGATTCCATTTCAGTGCCCAGAGTCCCAGACTCTAAAAGCAACGAGACTTAACTTCTCAGAAAAAATAGCTTTTATATTGAATCTCAACAAATAGCTCAAGTTTTCTTTCAGTCTTAAGAATAAGCTATTTAATACAGTATTTAATAATTTGCTTGTTGTAAAGGAAGCAAAAAAATACCTTGAAGTGTGACTCCCTTTTCAGCTTTCACTTAAAACAAGTTAGCTGAGTCAGTGGTCTTTGGTGTCTGTGGTGACCAGCTGATACAAGAGTTATGCGATGACTTCAGTCATTGAAAGTCAACTTATGACTAAGAGTGGAAATCTTAAGCATCTCATTTTAAAAATCCCAATAAGCGATTCAGACTGGTTAGCTCTGCTGATGCCAACCACTTCTTGTGGGTCAGGAATTAAAAACCAGCCAAAGCTACTTAAGTATCACCAGTAACTCAGTGACATTATCATAGAATAGAATCATAGAATCACCGGGTTGGAAAGGGTCCACTGGATCATCGAGTCCAACCATTCCTAACACTCCCTTAAACCATGTCCCTAAGCACTTCATTCACCCGTTCGTTAAACACCTCCAGGGAAGGCGATTCGACCCCCTCCCTGGGCAGCCTCTGCCAGTGCCCAACGACTCTTTCCGTGAAGAATTTTTTTCTGATATCCAGAATTTTTTTCAGATATTCCCATTACTATCACAACACATCGACACAAATTAAAGAATGGTTTGGGTTGGAAGAGTTCTCAAAGCCCATCCAGTTCCGCCCCCCTGCGATGGGCAGGGACATCTCCCACTAGATCGGGTTGCTCCAAGGCCCACCCAACCTGTCCTTGAACATCACCAGGGATGGGGCAGCCAAAACTGGGTGATGACACCAAGCCGAGTAGTATAGTTGCCACACTGGAAGGACGGGATGTCATCCAGAGGGACCGGGACAGACAGAAGTGGGCCTGTGAGAACCTCATGAGGTACAACAAGGCCAGGTTCTGCACATGGTCAGGGCAATCCCTGAGAAGAGAGGCTCAGAGGAGATCTTATAGCGACCTTCCAGTACCTGAAATGGGCCTGCAAGAAAGCTCGGGAGGGACTATTCACAAAGGCTTGTGGTGACAAGACCCGGGGCAATGGGTACAAACTGGACAGTGGCTGATCTAGACTGGACATTAGGAAGAATTTCTTCACCATGAGAGTGGTGAGACATTGGAACAGGTTGCCAACGGAGGCTGTCGATGCCTCAACCCTGGAGGTGTTCAAGGCCAGGTTGGATGGGCCTTGGGCAGCCTGATCCAGTGGGAGGTGTCCCTGCCCATGGCAGGGAGGTGGAACTAGATGATCTTTCAGGTCCCTTCCAACCCTAAGTATTCTATAATTCTAAGAACCCCTTTGGGCAACCGGAGTCAGGGCTTCCCCATGCTTAGCATGAAGAATTTGTTCATAATGTCTCACCTAAATCTTCTCCCTTCCAATTTAACGCCATTTCCCTCTGCCCTACCACTCCAGGCTCTTACAAAAAGCCCCTCCCCACCTTTCCAGTAGGAGCCCTTCAGATACTGGGAGCTGCTCTAAGGTCTCCCCAGAGCCTTCTCTTCTCCAGGCTGGACAAGCCCAACTCTCTCTGCCTGTCCTCAGAGCAGAGGTGCTTCAGCCCTGGGATCACCTTCGTGGCCTCCTCTGGACCTGTTCCAACAGTTCCATCTCCTTATGTTAGAGATTCCAGAAGTGGACACAGGACTCCAGGTAGGGTCTCATGAGAGTGGAGTAGAGGGGCAGAATCTCCTCCCTCACCCTACTGGCTATGCTGGTTTTGATCCAGCCCAGGTTGGCTTTCAAGTGCATGTTGCCAGCCTGTATTGAAACTGTGTATTGCAGGACCTTGCCCTTGGCCTTGTTGAACCTCATGAGGTTCTCACAGCCCCACCTCTCCAGCCTGCCCAGGTCCCTCTGCATGACATCCCATCCTTCTGGTGTAAGGACTGCACCTCTCAGCCTGGTGTCATCTGCAAACTCACTGAGGCTGCCCTTGATCTCACTGTCTGTGTCATGAATGAAGATGTTAAACAGCATTGGTCCCAGTACGGACCCTTGAGGGACACCGCTTGTCACAGATCTCCATCTGGACATCAAGCCATTGACCACTACTCTCTGAATGTGACCATCCAACCAATCCTTTACGCAATAAAACTAACACACAGTTCTTTTTGAAAGGACTGAAACCCTGCCATGGGACATCTACATGCAGCACTCAGCCAACACAAGTATTTGCTCCAGGATTGGTTTTCACACCATTTCCACTCCCTAGCAGTGATAGCTATTGTTTTTATTTGTCTGTTCAGCTATGCTAGATCATTATGAGCTATCAACTTAACAGTTACTTCTCTTTGTTTCAAGTTACAGCACTGTTTCAAGTAGAGTAATATTCTGCTAAAGAGCCCACACTCAAAAAGCAAAGAGCAAAAAGGAATCCAAGATCATTAAATATGCATAAAAATGTTATTTTAGTTGCAAGGCCGTCTCATGCAAGGCAGATTTGTCATTATCGATTTAAAGAGTGAAATGGGATGATATCATTCTTTCTTCTCTTACTCATCTGGGGTTTGGAGACTGCCCTGCCCGTTTCAAGTTCTGCAGCCACCATCTGGACTGTTGTTAAGAAAGAAAAGCACTGGGATTTAGAGTTAAGCAGCTCCAATTCCAGTTATGTTTTAGGGAGAAAAAAACACTACTGTCAGCTTTATCAAGGCTATAAACACTTGGAAAAATCACATTACTTGGATAGTCACAAAGCTGGAATGCATTAGGAAATACATTCCAGCAATCACTAGCTGAAGACAAGTTAATACACTCTAGGATGAAGCATCTCTCTACAGGACTGACTTTTATCCCTTCTAGCATCTTTCAGGTTTTCTGTTCATGTCTTCAGTCAACATCCCTCTTTTTGCATTATTCAAAGAGATTTTAGTGTATAAACCTGCCTTTTTTAGCATGGAGATAGCAGCGGGGTGCACCGAAGACTCTACTCAAACTTCTCAAACCCTTCATCAGGGCCACCAGGCCACAGCAGAACTGCCACAGAAACCCACCACCACCAACTTCACCTACAGGAAATGGTTTTCTGGCAACTCACAGGGAAAACCTGCAAATCCTTCACATGATTTAGAGATTAAACTAGAGCCTCCCGAGTTAGATCTACAGAAGCCTGGACACGTAGAATCACAGAATTGCTTGGCTGTAAAAAAGACTTTTGAAATCACCGAGTCCAACCATACCTGTCCACTACTAAACCAGACCCCTGAGCACCTCATCTGCCTGTCTTTTAAATCCTTATAGGGATGGTTACTCCACCACCTCCCTGGGCAGCCTGTGCCAGTGCCTGAGAACCCTTTCAGGAAAGAAATTTTTCCTGATGTCCAATCTAAATCTCCCCTGGCGCAGCCTGATGCCATTTCCTCTTGTCCTATTACTTGTTACTTGAAAGAAGAGACCAACATCCACCTTGCTGCAACCTCCTTTCAGGGAGTTGTAGATGCTGTAGGACTCCTCAGCCTCCTCTTCTCCAGGCTAAACCACCCCAGGTCTCTCAGCCACCTATCATAACCCTTGTTCTCCAGCCCCTTCCCTAGCTTTGTTCCATTTCTCTGGACACACAGCAGGACCTCGCTGTCCTTCTTGGAGTTAGGGGCCCAAAACTCATCCAAGAATTCGAGGTGTGGCCCCACCAACGCTGAGTTCGGAGGCACAATCACCTCTCTGTCCTGCTGGCCACGCTGTTTCTGATCCAAGCCAAGATGCCATTGGCCTTCTTGGCCACCTGGGCCACTGCTGGCTCATGTTCAGCTGCTGTCAATCAACACCATCAGGCCTTTCTCTGCCAGGCAGCTTTCTAACCACTCAGTTCCCCAAGCCTGGAGCTGCACTGGGTTGTTGTGTCCCAAGTGCAAGACCCAGCAATTGCCCTTGTTGAACCTCGTCGGTTGTTGCTCATGCTTAAATAACGTTAAGTGTAAGTCCTATGCCACGCTTCCTCAGGCAAATGAAGTCACCTCCTCAGCAATGCAGCTTTCTCGCTGCCACTTCTCAAAATCACCTTCTCCAACTTCATTTTATGCTTTTAAACCAATAAAACTCTGTCTATGTGGGATTTTTAGCTGCTGACAGCAAAGGAAGTCACTTCTCTGATCGGTGTGACGACTGGCCAACTCGGTGAAGGCTGGATTCAACAGCTAGTTCAAATTCATACAGGAAGCCTGTACAATGCCATGAATGGAATCTAGTTTTCCTGGCTCCCAGTCACATGCCTTAACAAGAATAAAAGGCTACAAATATCTTTTCCTTTGTTGTTCACCTTACTGATTCTTCCACTTCAAAGGCTACAAATAATTATACTACATTACCCCAAAGAGCATCTGTCAGCTTTGTTTTTGGGGGGCAAAGGTAATAAGAAAAGATTGGGAAGATTTAAGAATCAAAAAAACAACAATAAAAGCAGAAATCCCCATCAGATTTCAAAAATACTACGAGACTTTCAGTTTCAAGTGAAGCAACACCGACTACTCGTTGAAAGAAAAATCTTACTTAAGCCTTTTCAGTGTGTTTTCCCCTCTACTGAGCTCTGGTGAAACCTCACCTGGAGTACTGTGTTCAGTTCTGGACTCCTCAGCACAGGAAGGACATGGAGCTTTGGACTGTGTCCAGAGGAGGCCATGGAGATGACCTGAGGGCTGAAGCACCTCTGCTTTGACAACAGGCTGAGACAGCTGGGGTTGTTCAGCCTGGAGATGAGAAAGCTCCAGGGAGAGCTCAGGGCACATTCCAGTACTGAAAGGGGCTCCTACAGGAAAGCTGTGGAGGGGCTCTTGATCAGGGAGTGGAGGCATAGGGGCACGGTTTGAAGCTACAAAAGGGGAGATTGAGATGAGATCTTGGGGAAAAATGTTTTGCTGTGAGGGTGAGGATTGGACATGAAGAAGAAATTCTTCATGATGAGGGTAGGGAAGCCCTGGCCCAGGTTGCCCAGAGCAGTGGGGGCTGCCTCATCCCTGGAGTTGTTCCAGGCCAGGTTGGATGGGGCTTGGAGCCCCTGATCCAGTGGGAGGTGTCCCTGCCCATGGCAGTGGGTGGAACTGGATGGGCTTTGAGGTCCCTTCCAACCCAAACCATTCTGTGATTTTCTATGAAACAAACGCTTCCAGTGGCACCACACTGAACTACTGCCACTCTAACTCAGCAGCCCACAACACAGCTGAAGAGTAAAACCATCAACCCTAATCCACTCCCCACCTCCTGCAGGTGTGACATCCCACACCTGCACACCAGTACCAGCACAGCTCTAGCATGCACTGTGTGGAACCTGCCACACAGTGACCTGGAGCAGGGCTGTGGGAGCACCACTTCACTGCCTTAAGTTCTATATTTATTACAGAAACTTGCACATAATTCAAAACAATGTTAAATGCAAGCGCTGTAAGGTTTTTGCTTGTTTACAGCTCTCTTAGGAATCACAACCTCCTTCAATCTGGTAAACAGTGCCTGGAAATTCTCTTGCCCTGTGCTAAAAGTAAAATTTGGATGAAGAGTACTGTGAAATTCTTGTTACTGTTAGTTAGGACTTACAACAAACATGCTTTCAGACACAGCAGCAAGGTCTCCAGCAAAGCCCAGACCAAATTCTGCATTCCTGATACTTCAGAGCTGATGGTTTTGCGCTGCAGATGTTTCAAGTTCTTTTTATACCTCAGGAAGGCAGCAACAGAAAGAATATAAACTTAACCTCTGTGAGAATCTATCAGAAGTAACACTTTGATTGCACCGCCCTTACATAAAGTATTACAGCAGAGAGAAGGCTGGCATAAAACTGAATTCATTCAAGCTAATGCAACCAGCTGGTTATGACGCGTGCTAGGAGGAGAATATGCAGGGCCTTCATTTTCAGAGAGAGCAGAGGGATCAGCAAAGGCCGTGGCTCCAGCCAGCCTTGCTCCAGACAGAGCGAGCTGCGCTATAGCTGACAACACTTTGCCAGGCTGAAGCACAGACACAGGCAAAGCAGGTGGATGGGACAAAAGAGCCTCCTGCCCGTGCCACGCACCTGGGATATAAAAGGAGGCGCAAAGACTAGTATTTCTAAGAAATCTGAAAAATATTTAGTGGAACTAACACAACTTATATAAGTTGGTCTTTAAGCACAAGTATCCCCTCAATGAGACTTTTTAAGGATCCCCTTATGCAAAGCTTTCATGCTTTCTTCCCATTTTGTTGCCCTAATTCTTTTTAGGATACAATCCCTCCCCACCAAGGCCAAACATCTCATCACAACCCAAACAGTGGGATATCAGAGAAAAAACAAAAGGAGAAACAGCAAATGACCTCTTCAGGAACAATGATCCTATTTCTGTGCAAGCCTCATTATCTTGTTTTTAAGTGACTCCAAGTACGGAGAAATACACTACAGAGAACAATCCTGATTTGGTGAAGAATAAACACAGCAGCCTAATCAATCCTCCAAGGTCGATGGTTTGTGTTTCTCTCTTAGAGGACTGTAGTGATAACAGTTTAGAGTTGTTTTCCACACCCGCTCCCCTGCTGCCATCCCCAGTGACACAGAAGCATGGCCTGAAGACACTCAAACTCTGTTTCTTGGGAAGGATGTTTGCTGCTTCCAAACAGAACAGACTCATCTGCATTGGAGGAAGCTATCTGTCAATTTCTGCAGTATGGACTTCGGTTCTCCTCGGACACAGCCAGCAAAAAAACCCCACCCTTGACTGCTAAAAGCTTAAAACTAGTGTAGGGAGAGAAAAGAAAAGCCTGCCTAAGCATTGGTGCTCAGTGGGCACTTTAGTTCCACATCTGTTTACATCAATTTCACTATTTCTTCCATACTCAGGAAAAAGAAAGAAACAAAAGCCTGATGTAGAGAGATCATTCAGAGGAGTGGCTCATTGGCCGATCAGCAAATGAGACACACTACCCCCAAACCCATAAAGATCAAGGCAGAAAGGGAAGAGGAAGCAAGCAGCAACTTCTTTGTCTGCACTTCCACACCTACGCCTGACACTGTTCAGCACTTCTCTCTCTACCTATAAAAACTGCTTTTAAAATCGGGTTTGCCGCCAGAAAGCTGTCATGAAACATCATCTTTCTAACTCCTCCAAGCCTCGCTCCCACAAGACCACATGAAAGGCCAACGGTGAATGTGACATCACCGATATGACCTTATTCTAACGACGGAATAGAGACCACAGAGCGCAGCAATAGTGATCAACAGGAAGACACAACCCGAGCAAAAAGACAACGGCTTTCACACAGAAGAGGGCTGCACGTGGCTCCTTTCTCCATCTCGCTGCCTCCTGAGGTCCTGCTTTGTCTTGAAAAGCTGCAGGAACAGTGTCAGTGCACAATGCTCTGCCAGGCAAGCAAGTTAGCATCCTGCACCCAAAACTCTGTGAAACACAGTGCAAAGTTCCTATGGTGAAAGGCAGCTCCTCAATGAAGATGAAAAGATGAGCAAAGCCTGTGCCAACACAGCCAGACAATATACAGTGTTTTACAGCTGAAATTAACCAGCAAGGGTTGAGGTCATGCCCCTTGGCTTCTCCAGAAGGGCCAGCTGGGTGCTGGTGCCCTGAACTGCTGGAGATGGTTGGGCTTTGGGAAAAGGAGCTCCAGGGAAGACGAGAAGCTAAGCAAAGCCTGTGCCAGCATAACCAGACCGTATACAGTGTTTTATGGCCAGAATTAACCAGTAAGGCTTCACAAGACCAGCTGGCTGGGTGCTGGCACCCTGACCCCTGTGGGAAGCTGGGCTATGGGTGAGGAGAGGGGAGCTTGAGGCCAAGCATCACTGAAGAGCAAAGCCCATGCCAACACGGCCAGACTGTACACTGTGCTTTATAGCTGGAATTAACCAGCAGGAGCTGAGCTGTTGCCTCTTGGCTTCTCAAGAAGGACCAGCTGGGTGCTGGTATCACGACCCCTGGAGGAAGCTAGGCTATGGGCAAGGAGAGGTGAGCCCCAGGGAAGATGAAAGGCTAAGCAAAGCCTGTGTCAACAAGTGGACCGTACCCAGTGCTTTAAGCTGGAATTAACCAGCAAGAGTTGAGCTATTGCCTCTTGGCTTCTCAAGAGGGGCCAGCCAGATGCTGGCATCCTGACCCCCCAGGGAAGCTGGGCTTTGGGAAACGGAGCTCCAAGGAAGACGAGAGTCTGAGCAAAGCCTGTGTCAATACAGCCGGACTGTAAACAGTGTTTAAACAGTGTTAAAACAGCAGGGGTTGAGAACGTGCCTCGACTTCTCCAGAAGGGCCAGCTGGGTGCTGGCACCCTGACCCTTCAGAAAAGCCAGACAGGTTAAAGATGAGAGGCTGAGCAAAGCCCACGTCAACACAGCCAAGATTGTACACTACGCTTTACAGATGGAATTAACCAGCAAGGGTTGAGCTCCTGCCTCTTCGTTTCTAAAGAAAGACCAGCTGGGTACTGGCATTGTGACCCCTGGGGGAAGCAGGCTATGAGCGAGGAGAGGGAAGCTCCAGGGAGGATGAGAGGCTGAGCAAAGCCTTTGCCAACACGGCCAGTCTGTATACAGTGTTTTATGGCCGGAATTAACCAGTAGGAGTTGAGGTCGTGCCTCTCGGCTCCTCCAGAGGGATCAGCGGGGTGCTGGCACCCTCACCCCTTAGAGAAGCTGGGAAAGAGAGCTCCAGGGAAGATAAGAGGCTGAGCAAAGCCTTTGCCAACACAACCAGACAGTACACTGTGCTTTACAGATGGAATTAGCCAGCAAGCATTGAGCTCTTCCCTCTTGGCTTCTCAAAAAGGACCAGCGGGGTGCTGGAACAGTGACGCCTGGGGGAAGCCGCTCTTTGGGAGAGGACAGGGGACCTCCCTGGAGCCCAGGAGCTCCTGCAGCCGCCTCGAGGCCCAGGAGAAGGGCGCCAGATGCCGGCCCCCGCCTTCCTTTCAGTCTCCCGGTGTTCTCTGCCCCAACAACTCACCTTGCCGCCCCACGATCTCGGCCACGTGCTCGGAGCTGGGCACGGGGACGCACTCGGTGGTGTTGACGCTCTTCCTCCGGAGCAGGGCGGTGGTTTCTCCTTGCATCCCCGCGGCTCCCCCGCCGCAGGGGTGGCTGCTGTTGCGGTGGTGGTGCCTGTTGGGTATCATCGCCGCCATCACTCCCGCAGCCTCCTCCTCCTCCTCCTCCTCCTCCTCCTCGCCGCACAGCCGCCCGGCCGCCGCCTTCTCCTGCGCATCGAAGGGGGAAGGCGAGAGCAGGACGGAACCCAGCGCCAGCAGCGACTGCGAGGGCGAGGAGGGCGCGGGGAGCAATAGCAGCGCGGACGGGTCGTCCTCCTCCTCCTCCTCTTCCTCCTCCTCCTCCTCCTCCTCCTCCAGCTCCTCCTCCCGCCGCGCCCCCCCCTCCCGCTGGCGGAGGCCGAGGCTGTCGAGGCGCTGCTGGAGCCGCCGCCGCGGGGAGAGGGGAGGCGGCTCGGCGGGGCCGCTGGTGGCGGCGGGGCTGCTGCCGCTCGGCATGGCGAGCGAAGAGGCTCAGCGGCGAGAAGGTGCCATGGAGCGAGATCACGGAGCCGCCCGGGCCATGGCGCGGCCCGCGGAGCCGGCCGAGAGCGAGGAGGAAGGCGGCGAGCGCCCGCCCCGCGCCCGCGCTATTGGCCGAGCGCGCGGCGAGGGGGCGGGGCCAAACGGGCGGGAGAGCCAATGGGAACGGGAGGATGCGGAAGGGGGCGGGGTCAATCGTGCGGAGGGGCCAATGGAGAGCGGTGAGTGGGAAGGGGGCGGGGACAATGGGACGGAGGGGCCAATGGGAAGGGAGGATGGGGAAGGGGCGGGGACAATGGGACGGAGGGGCCAATGGGAAGAGAGGATGTGGAAAGGGGGCGGGGCCAATGGGCTCGAGGGACCAGTGGGAAGGGTAGGATGGGAAAGGGGCGGGGGGAAGGGCGTTAGGGAGCCAATGGGGAG
The DNA here is from genome assembly GCF_017976375.1 of Cuculus canorus. NCBI lineage: Eukaryota > Metazoa > Chordata > Aves > Cuculiformes > Cuculidae > Cuculus > Cuculus canorus. Next base: position 77,042,074 of record NC_071441.1, read on the forward strand.
GGGGAATGGGGAAGGGGGCGGGGAAGCAAATGGGAAGGGGTGAATGGGGCGGGGACAACTGAGCAGGGGGGCCAATGGGAAGGGGATATTTGGGAAGGGGCGAGGCCATTGGAGGGGGAGCCAATGGGGAGGATGGGGAAGGGGCGGGGACAATGGGGCGGGGAGCCAATGGGGGGCGAATGGGAAAGGGGCGGGGACAATGGGGCGAGGAGCCAATGGGAAGGGGAGAATGGGAAAGGGGGCGGGACAAACAGCGAATAGGAACCAATGGGGCGGGGCAAAGCGACGTGGGGGGTGAATGGGGCGGGGCCAGAGGGGCGGTGGTCAATGGGGGAGTGAATGGGCGGGGGCGGGGCTGATGGGGCGCGGGGAGGTGAATGGGGTGAAAGGCATGAACAGGGTGGGGCAGAGCTCAGGGTTGTGCCCGCTGGCCCCTCAGCCTGGGCTCGTCCTGTCTGCTGTCCCCTCACTGTGCCCACCAGCCACCCACTGTCCCCTCTTTGTGTCTGGTGTCCCCTCACTGTCCCCTGATAGTGCCCACCAGCCACTCAATGTCCCCTCACTGCCCTCTCGCTGTCCCCACCATCCCTTCACTGTCCCCTCACTGTGCCCACCAGCCACTCAATGTCCCCTCACTGTGCCTGCTGTCCCCTCATTGTCCCCTCACTGTGCCCACCAGCCACTTAGTGTTCCCTCATTGCACCCGGTGTCCCCTCACAGTACCGCCACTGTGCCCATCAGCCACCTACTGTCGCCTCACTGTCCCCTTACCGTGCCTGCTGTCCCCTCATTGTCCCCTCACTGTCCTCACCATCCCCTCACTGTCCTCTCTCCGTGCCCATCAGCCACTCCACATCCCCTCACTGTCCCCTCTCAGTGCTCACCATCCCCTGTCTGTCCCCGCAGTGTCCCCTTACTGTGGACACTGACTGTCCCCTCATGGTGCCTTCTGGCCCCCATTGTACCCAATATCCCCTCACCAGCACCTCAGTGTACCGTCTGTCCCCTTGTCATGCTGCCACTGCCCTCTTTCTGTGCTGGCTGTCCCCTCACTGTCCCCACTGTCCTCTCACTGCCCGCTCACTGTTCTCTCACTGTCGTCTCAATGTGCCCACCGACCCCTTGCCATGGTGGCACTGTCCCCTCTCAGTGCTCACCATCCCCTCACTCTTCCTCATGGTCCTCTCACTGTCTCTTCACCAGCCCCTCGATGTGCCCCCTGGCCTCTTGCTGTCCCCCCGTCGCACCTGCCAGCTGTTCACCATCCCCTCAATCCTCCCACTGTCCCTTTGCCATGTTGTCACCGTCCCCTCTCAGTGCTCACTGTCCCCTCACTCTGCCTGACGGCCACTCACTGTCTCCTCACTGTCCCTTAATTGTCCCCTCATTGTGACTGCTGTCCCCTCACTGTCCCCTCATCATGCTTCTGTCTCCTCACCACGCCCTTACTCTCCCCTCACTATCCCCTTACTGTCCCCTCACTGTGCCCTCATCATGCCACCATCCCCTCGCTGTCCCCGCTGTCCCCTTGCCATGCCCCTCTCCGTGCTCACCATCCCCTCACCCTACCCACCAGGACCTCACCGTCCCCTCACTGTGCCCTCACCGTGCCCTCACCATGCCCTTTGTCCACTTACTGTCCCCCCACTGTCCCCTCCTTGTGCCTGCTGTTCCCCCGGTGTTCTCTCGCTGTCCACTCACCCCGCCCACCAGCCCCTCGTCCTTGGTGACCACACGCCATCTGCAAGGAAAGCCAACCCGGTTGTCCTAGGTTTCAGTTCACCCACCCTGGTGGAATGGGTGAGAGCCCAGAAAAGGTTAAATCATAGTCAAAAGGCTCTGACGTGTGTCCGCCTTCCCCCACGTTCCGTTGTGTGCTTCCCTGCTGAGATGTGGGTTCCTTGATGCAGGAACTTGGGCGAGGTAGAGCCCTGCACTGCTTCATATCAGTCCCTCAGGGGCTGTAGACGGAAATTTCAGGCAAATTCATAGAATTGTAGACTAGTTTGGGTTGGAAGGGACCTTAAAGATTATCTAGTTCCAAGCCCTCTGCCATGGGCAGGGACATCCCACTGGATCAGGCTGCTCAAGGCCCATCCAACCTGGCCTGGAACGGGGCAGCCACAGCTTCCCTGGGCAACCTGGGCCAGGGCCTCACCACTCTCATAGTGAAGAAATTCCTTATTCCAAGTCTAAATCTGCCCCTTTCCAGTTTATACCCATTGCCCCCAGTGCTATCACCACAAGCCTTTGTAAACAGCCCCTCCCTTCAGCTTTCTTGTGGCCACTTCAAGTACTGGAAGGTCACTATAAGGTCTCCTCTGAGCCTTCTCTTCTCCAGGCTGAACAACCCCAACTCTCTCAGCCTGTCCTCGTAGGGAAGGTTCTCCAGCCCTCCCACCATCTATGTAGCCTTCTCTGGACCCATTCCAACAGCTCCATATCCTTCTTATGTTGAGGATTCCAGAAGTGGACGTAGGACTCCAGGTGGGGTCTCACAAAATTGGGCACAAATTGAGCACAAACTGGAGCCTGGGAAGTTCCACCCGAACACAAGGAAAACCTTTCCTGTGTGGGTGATGGATCACTGGCAGAGGCTGCCCAGGGGGGCTGTGGAGTCTCCTTCTCTGGAGATATCAAAGGAGGCTGTGGAGTCTCCTTCTCCAGAAATATCCAGACTTTCCTGGATATGTTCCTGTGCACCCTGCTGGAGGATGGAGCCCCAGGGTGGCCCTTCCAACCCCCATCATTCCAGGATTCTGTAAACCTGTTTGAAAATGTGATTACACTGTCAAAAAGGGTCAGAAATTAGGAAGGACTTCTTGACACCCAAGTGAAATGTCACCTCGGGAGAGGGTGGGCTGTGTAGCTCTGATGTGAAGATAGTTGGCTCCCATCCCACATACCGGAGAGAGAGTCCAAGGAGGAACACAAAGCACAGGGTGACAGAGTCTTTCGCAAAAAGAGATTAGAAAATGGCGTTCAGCTGGGTCCTTTGGGGTTGGTGGGTCGGAGTTGTTCTTGATATGGTCAAGGAAAGCCACATGCAAATGGTTGAAATACCAACACTGAAGCAAGAATTGAGGCTGCATAGCTGCTCCCTGAAGACGACACACTGAGAAAAGGTCGTGGGGATAAGTCCAAATCTTGATCAAAGATGCCAGTGTCATTCTCAGTGCTGGCAAAGGAGATGTCGAGTAGGACCATGGCTGGAAGAGAGAAAAATTTCTGTGTTCTCCGTGTAGCTGTGAGCTGGCACACAGCTGTGAGATGTGAGAGGGAGAGAGGATCTTCAGATGGGGTGGAAGGGCAGAGGTCTGCAGCAGAAGGATCAGTCAGTGCACCGTAGGCAAGGAAAGGGGACATTTCCAAGAGAGGGGTATGAATTATGGTGCCACAGGTGACTGATGGATCCAGGATAAGGAGGATGGGTCTGGCAAAGCCTGTGGGTGCTAGAGTGGAAGACTTTTCAAAAGAAGCAAGGTCTGAACCAAAGGAAAAGCTCTGCAGACGGCAGCAGTTGTACTCAGCACATGTTGTTCTCAGCAGCCAGATGTCCACGTCATTGCAACCAGTAGGAGTGTTAATTGGCACCAGAGTGGATGCTGCTGGCAGTTAGACCAAAGTCCAAATTGTCTTGCTGTGACCGCTCTGTCAGCGGGAGCCAACACTTGTTCTCGGAGGTGCTCCTTCCAAGTCAGAGCTGAGTAGAGCTCCTGAACCTTCACGGAGATGCTCTCTGGGTCACCGTGCTGGGGGCTCCAGGCAAGTGGGGGCCAGCACTGAGCTCCAGACAAGCGGGGGCCTTTGCTTCCCGCTTTCATGCAGTAAACAGATAAATGAACAAAACAGCTCTGATATCAACTTCTGGAAAATACTTGTAAAAACAAGTTTTAGATAATTGCCTGCTGGAGGCCATGGTCAAAACAAAAAGTGTTCTTAGAGATATCTTTTGAGCAAGAGGGCTGAAAATATCATTCATACCTTAGGTCAGAGATAACAGCCAAAAACGCTGGATGCAGTGAGAGAGGATTTTATTCCCCCTGCTCACATTTGCTCCATGAAAGTAAAAACTTCCTCAACACCACTGTTAGATTTCAGGTTATGTTTCAAAAGTGTCACTAATAATCAAAGGTCTTGATTATTTTGAAACTCTCCAGTAACCTTTTCCCTTTGTATATCTTTGTTTCCAAGTGTAAAGTACCAGAATTATAAATGCAGCTTCGTGAAAACACCTATAATGGACTGATATAATGGGCTTGAAAAAAACATACGTTAAAGTTAGGGATCTGAACAGGATGTACCGCTGGGCCGAGACCAATGGGATGAGGTTCAACAAGGCCAAATGCCGGGTCCTGCACTTGGGGCACAACAACCCTGTGCAGTGCTACAGACTGGGGGAAGAGTGGCTGGAGAGCTGCACGGAAGAGAAGGACCTGGGGGTGATGGTTGACAGCGACTGACCATGAGCCAGCAGTGTGCCCAGGGGGCCAAGAAGGCCAATGGCATCTTGGCTTGGATCAGAAATGGGGTCACCAGCAGGTCCAGGGAGGTGATTCTCCCTCTCTACTCGGCACTGGTGAGACCGCACCTTGAGTACTGTGTTCAGTTCTGGGCCCCTCACCACAAGGAGGATGTTGAGGCTCTGGAGTGTGTCCAGAGAAGAGCAACGAAGCTGGTGAGGGGCTGGAGAACGTCTGACGAGGAGCGGCTGAGAGAGCTGGGGTTGTTTAGCCTGGAGAAGAGGAGGCTGAGGGGAGACCTTATTGCTCTCTACAACTACCTGAGAGGAGGTTGTGGAGAGGAGGGAGCTGGGCTCTTCTCCCAAGTGACAGAGGACAGGACAAGGGGGAATGGCCTGAAGCTCCGTCAGGGGAGGTTCAGGTCGGATATCAGAAAAAAATTTTTCAAGGAAAGAGTCATTGGGCACCGGAACAGCTGCCCAGGGAGGTGGTCGAGTCGCCTTCCCTGGAGGCGTTTAAGGAACGGGTGGATGAAGTGCTGAGGGACATGGTTTAGGGAGTGTTAGGAATGGTTGGACTCCATGATCCAGTGGGTCCTTTCCAACCTTGTGATTCTGTGATTCTGTGATTCTGTGAAAGTTGTTAATTATGATAAGAAGGAGTTCTTGTGCTGTGAGGGACATGAAAGTAAGGCTGAGGAAGAGCGAGCAGAGAGATTGCTGCCTGGATAAACCTCCCCAGGCTGTCAGTGAGGCTCACACAGGCTTTTATGTGCTTGCTGCTTTTTCTCTCCTTTCTTGATAAAATCAGATGTAGAGAAAAGCTCAGTTGGACTTCTAAGCTGTGCGGAGCATGTTGTGCAATGCCACCACTTTTGCTTTTCTCAATAAATCCCACTCAAATTCAAATGCTTCCCTCTTGTGTTTCATTAAAGGTTAAAATTGGTGTTCAGTAGCATTCACTTTTAAATCTAAAGTTAGGCTCCATGGGAAACTCTCCCACTTGTACTTAGGCACAAGTATTTACAGGTATGGGGCTTGGGGGTTGCACCTGGCCCTGGGTGACCTGCTGTCCTAGGGTGACCTTGTGGCTGGAGTGTGGAACCCCTCCTCTGTGCCACGTAAAATCCTCTGTTTCTGGCATCGTCTCCTCCAGGAGACTTCAGATTTAGTTTAAAAGAAATATGTACACAAGTGAAGCAGAGGCGTAATGTTAAAGCAAGGAGATAGTGAAATGAATATGTTTTTCTTATGTCTCTCTGGGTGGGAAGGGCACGTGAGCAGGAGAACTTGGCACTTCAGCTTGCATTGAGCTGCAGGTCTTGGAGCATCAAAGGGATGCCTCTTCCTCCAGTCTCATGCATTAATAGGGTGATAGTACAGACACCTTCAGGGCCCTTTTCTGGGGGGTGCTGGTGTTTCCACATCATGTCACTTCCTTCAGGTGCTTGGGAGGTGTCCAACAGTGTGAGGAGATGAGCAGGGAAAGACAGGGCAATTTCCTTATGAGGCTGGAAGGAAGAGTAACCAGAGCTCCCTCTTTATTGTGGTTTATTTTTCCCATGGTATGCCTGAAAGTGCTGATTTCTGCATTGTCCAGACATGTTGCAGTGCTCAGTGGCTCCCTTTGGCCCCTTCCCCCAGGTTTTGTTTCCATGGTAAGGGGACCGCTGCCAGGAGTAGGCAGGGAAAAAAAGGTAGTTGAGGGATTCATACGTCTTGCTCTGAAATAATATCACAAGGTAGCTGGGGTGTTCCGCCCAAGCCAAGGAGCTGAAGGGTGTTTCTGGGTGCCGTGATTCGGTGGTAGCCAAAGGAACCTGTTCGGTTGCTCCTCCTGCTCCTTCTCTCCCCATCCTCCTTCTGATACCTCGGTGTATTCCTTGCACGACAGGAGTATCTTATTTTGTGTTGGAAAAACTGAAACTGGACTATAACTGTACATTATATTTAGTATTTCTTTGTGAGTTTGTGATTTCTTGTTCTGAAATGGAGTAAATGGCAGTCATGTCTTGCTGCAGACAGGCTCTGCTACTTCGTCATAGCTTTTGAAGCCTTCTGAAGCTGACAAATAAACGGAAATTTATTTTGGCAGCATCTGGATAAAGATCGTGAAGAGGATTAAATATGATACAAAAGGGGAGTGGTAGAGTCTTCAGCTTTTGATGACCTGAAATGAAGAGTAATGGGTCTCTACAAGATATTTATACATGAATTAGTAGGTTACAGTCATGGTAACTGGGTGAAGTTCTGTGATTAGATTCAATAGCTTGAAAGCTCCTTCTTTTTCTGGTGAGATCTATCAAAATTTTTATGATTTAATCTAGTTCTGCCCATTTCTGTGGGTTGGCAAACAAGTGAGATGCACAGAAAGAGTACGTGAAGACTCTTGTTAGGGCGAGCATTGGTTGCACAGCAGTGGATGTTCTCCAGACCTTTTCCCTGCTCTCCTTCACTCCCTTGTGCTCTACACATCGTGTATTTTGGCAAAATCTGGGCAATAGTGTTACCCAGAGCTTTTTGGACAGGCTGAAGACTTCAGGGTGCCTGTATTTCCAGTTATCTGGGAATGCCTCTGGAGATCGTTGTGACTTGTAGACACTGTTTTTCTTTTGTTGTTTCCAAATTGCATACCAGATGTTAGAGCTGAGCTGTCAGGGTGTTTCATAATGGTTTGCTTTCTGTTTTCTTAATAGGAATTTGCTTTCTATCCTTCCTAAGACACCAGGTAGAAGTGGAATTAAAGTCTTTGATCTCTCACTACAATATTCTCTTCCCCTCCACTATTAAGGCCCACCATTTTTTTTCAAGCATCAAATTCCTATCCAGAAGCTCTTTCTTTAAAACACCTCTTGGATCTAAATCCATTGGTGTCAGCCCCTAAGTCAGGATGTTGCTTTCCTGAAGAAAAGGGTTAAGCTCGGTGACCTCTGCCCAGATGTTTTTTATCTCTGTACTGAGATATGCCACTTAGTCTGCTAACAATATTGCTGTTTTCAGCATTAACCTTGTACCTGCCTCCCTGAAACTAGTGCTCAGGGTGCCTGAGGGCTCCTAGCCGTGAAAAGTGACTCCTGGGTGAAAGAGGTTTCTTCTGCAGTTTCTGTGTAGCATCAGAATCCATCCCGTGTCTGTGTAGCCGAACTTTGCTTTTCAGCTGGGTTTATCAAATGTCTTAGCTCCTGCCCAGATGTGCTCTCTCAGGCTGCTCTTCACAAACTTTTCCCTGATCCCTTCTCCCAAATTCTTGATGCATTTTTTTTTCTGTTTTCTCTATTTTCCCCCTTCATTATTCTAGTCCATTCATTGTTTTCTTGATAATGATGCAGCATGCATGTAGGGCAGATGGATGCTCCAGTTAGAAAGCCCAGGTCCCACCGGCTGCCAAGGGCAAGATCTCATTAGCTGGAGGAGAAGATGGCCAGAGGCCACAGACATTTCTGTGGTGGAGAAAAGGAAGGGAAGATAACAGCTTGGGTCTGCCAGGTGTGCTGTGAGCAGCCCAACACTGATCGCATCCTCATCAAAAGCTTGGAAAGACTACAAAGCCAGTATCATCCCGTTCTGTTCCTGCCATCATTGCATGGAGATCCAGAATGAAAATGCATTTCCTTCTTGGTGTGAGGGTTGTACCCGGCAGCCATGGCCCATAGGGGTGCTGCTGGCGGGTTATGGGATAAAAGCCTCTGCATGTGCAGGTGGCAGGCAAGGAACCCCAAATAATGCCCGGCCCTACCTCCGTGGAGCTGCTCCCTGGGCATCTTTTGGACTGGGGTGTGTGGTCACTGCCATGTATATGTGACACATGGGGGAAGGGCATTTTAGGAATGCACAAAGCTTATTATGGAACATTTAGAGGAGGAAACACAGGCAGGGGCTGCGGTGTTCCAGGAGGGAACAACTGTTGGAAAATAGGATTAAAAGGGCTGGTTGTGTGTAAACAGGTTGCTGGTTAGCACCTTTAGCTGTGCTCTGCATATAAGCATTGCAGTCTGTCCTATGTGCTCATTAAAATCCATTTCTAATTATTTCTTGGGTAAAGGACTCACTTCTGTGTGCCCAGGGGTCTGGGTCCCAGGACTGCAGTGGCACGGTGTGTCTGGGTTACGAGTGTGAGTGTGTTAGCCAGTGTGCGATTGCTGGCAAACACCAAGGCAGCCTTTATTCTGCTCAGCCAGAGAAGGGAACAGGATGAAGCTCTTGGTGCTGTTTTGTGTTTGTATGAGTGTTTCTGCCCTTGTGGACAAGTATGATGGCAGAGGAGCTCTGAGAGTCTGTTGGGGTTAGAGGCGGTGCCCTCAGCATGTGATGCTCTGAGCATCACCCCACTTCAAGCCTTCCCAGAAGAGGGGTGCAGAGGAGCCAGGGATTCATTTGGAGACAGCGTTGGAGGAAACACAAAGGACCATGTCTGAAAATCTGGGAGTTGAAGGATGCTATCTGGTTCCTATGAGCCAAGCTGAGGAGGGATGTGGGTTCCAGATTTGTCCATCACCTTTTTGGCAGTGAAGGTTCAGAGACTGCATGAACTTAAAGAACCTGTGAAGCCTGTAGGGTGAGAAAACTCTTCCTACCCACTTCTTTCAGAAAAGAGACAGAGGGAGGCTTTCTCTTCTCGGAGATCTTGTGTGTGTATGAAGAGGGATGAGCTCTTTGGAGCATTTAGGAAAGACTTTGTATTCAGTGTGGCTTCTGCATTTTTGAGACCAAAGCTGCAGGTAGCAGGTACCCGAGGAAATGCTAATGAGTGACCTGATTAAAAATACTTTGGTTGAAAGCCAGACCTGCTCTGCTGAAAAGAGAAGCAGAATTCTGGCTGGCTATTGATGTAAACATGAAAACCATTTGACCAAACGCTTCTCTGTGTGGATTCAGCTACATGGCGAGCCATCAAACTGGTTTCCTACTGAGTGTAGGCTGGGATTGTGCCTGTGAGGCAGGTGGTTTCTTGCAGCAAAGAAAGAGCTGAAATAGTTTCATACTCTTCAGCTTGCAGATTTCCTTCCGTGGGCTGTAGCACCAAAACCGTTTTAAAAGAGCCAAGCGAGAAAAGAAATAAAAAGCAAAGAAATTGTATAAAATCAGAGCCTGCAAATGAGATAAAATGTTTACAATGTGTTAGTCAGCTGACAATATTTTGTCTCGTCATCTCATTCGAACCTGTTGAAAACTTGTGCCTGTTTTTTAGTGAGCACAGTCCTCATGATATTTTTATAAACAGCAAATCCTTCATTTTGTTCTTTCCCTGAAGATCTATTTATATGAAATTAATATCCGTTGACGAAGTGTGTGGATTATTAAGGTTGATTATTCATTGTAGGTGTGATTTCTGTCGCCCAGAATTGCTTCCTTTCCTGTGTTGGACAGCTAAAGCTTTTATAGGGTTTATTAAGGCATAGCAAGCAACGAACATGTTCAAATGCAAGGTTTTATAGTCTTTATTAAGGCATAGCAAGCAACAAGCATGTTTGAATGCAAGATTTTATAGGGTTTGTTAAGGCATAGCGAGCAATAAGCATGCTTGTATGCTTGCAGATGCAGGTATTTCCGTGAAAAAAATTGTTTTTTTCCACAAACATGCACACATCTCTGCAAGTGCTCATGAAATGGTGAATAAAAAAGAGGATTTGAAGTGAACTTCTGCCTGGAAAGGAAAAGCAGCAGCACTGTGGTGGCAATGGGAGGCTGCTCCAGTGCAGGGTGATGACTGCTTGCCTCCCTGCAGTGTGCAACGGCAGCGGGTGCAGGCAACAGCACTGCAACGCAAGGGCAGTGGGCTTCCATGCCTCTCCTTTTCTCACCCTCAGCATGATAGTAAAAGAAGCAGGATTTTGTTGCTGGGCTTCTGATGTCCTGCAGGTGCCCAGGCTGGGCATTTTCTTGCTTTTGAAGGGCAAGAATCACCATCACATCTCTTAAAGCACCCTGCTTGGGTGCAGGGGAGTCAGGAGGACAGTTATTGTTTTCCACGATATTTCAGCCAATCTCCAGAATAATTCTGGCTTAAAAGCAGGGGATGGCGATCTTAAAAAAAAAACAAACAAAAGCCAACAAACCAGCTTTGGGTTTCTCAGCCAAAATCTGCCAGGTTTTCAAGCCGCTTTTCTGAGACTCTTCCTGGCAGACAGTGTTGAGCCAAACCCTGTTTAGACAAAAAAAAAAGTCTCAGATGGGGTTTTAGCTCAGCTCCGCGTGTTTGTACAGTGCCGAGCTTATTTTAAATGCTTGATTAATGATGCTGTCCCCGCCTTCTGTGCTGAATGGACTAATACGTCCCACAAATAATAATATTTTTCAAGTAGTTTTATTTGTCCTGAGCTTTGTTTTATTCTATCAGGTAAGTGATAAGATATCCTGATACAGAATATCGGGGTGAGTACATGTTTAGGCACACTGCAGTGATGAAAATGTGTTTTGGGTGCTTTTTGGAGCTCTGAGGAGACATTGGTGCCTACTGCAGAAAAGACAATGTTTTTTTTCTGCCTTCAGGCAGCCGAGCATCTGAGAGCATTTTCCTGAAGAGATGGTGACCTTTGGTGATTTTCTTTGCCACCTCAATGACCTCTGGCAGTGGTGTTGTCTTGACATCACCTGGCATGGAAACAGATGTTATCTAATAGGTTTAATAGATTTCTGAGGTCAGAAGAGACCGTTACGATCATCTGGCTTGACAGTCACTATGATCAATTGTGATGTTTTGGGCTCCAGCCAGCAGCCTGCGAGGGTCAGAGAGGACTTTTCCCCCCACTGCGCATGATCAGTGGGTATTTGCTGGGTTTGGTTAATGAGTTTGTTTTCCTGTTCAGTTTGATGTTTGTTTGTTTTTTTTTTCTAGAGGCAACTGAGGCATGTTGTGACTGGAGATCGGTCTTGGTAGGGCCCAGTTCTTGTGTACAGAAGGTGGTTAACCCAGGGTGGTGATGTCTTCTCTGGGAGATGCTGATGTGATGGCAAAGCGGAGAAGCTTTAGGGTATCATTTCTGACTCCCCAGCTGCTATTGACCTGTGATCTGGGGCAATCCCATGTGAAGTATGAGCTCAGAACAAAGTTTTTCCCCAAATTAGATTGGAAGGGACTTTCTGTTGCCCTCTGCAAGATATGGTGCAGGGGGCTGGATCCTGTCCCCCAGACAGCTATGTCTATTATAGTGTGTAATGTCCTTGCCAGTGTGATGCTCAGGCACTGCTGGCACTGCAGCCCATCTTCTTCTTTGCCTGTAGTACCCAGAAGTTTGGTTTCTGGAGAATACCAACTCAGCCTGGCAAGAATCAGCTGCTGCAAAGTTACCTGGGAGGAAGTGGGCAGATTTATCACAGAATCATAGAACCATGGGGTTCCAAATCCCTGCCATGGGCAGGGACACCCCCCGCTGGATCAGGGGCTCCAAGCCCCATCCAACCTGGCCTGGAACACCTCCAGGGATGGGGCAGCCACCACTGCTCTAGGCAACTGCGGCCAGTCCCGTTACGAGGAATGGGAGATCATGTTGGTTCAACTAATTGGCTTCACTAACCTGAAAGCTGAGAAATGACTGGTACTGACTCTATCATTGGACCTTTTGATTTATTCTTAGGCAATATTGAAGTGTGGTACTTATCATTACAGCAAAACAGAGCAGTGGGGTGGCCTGCCAGCAGCAACCTGGGAAGGGAAGGAAAGCTCTGTACCACCTGGCTTGCTGGGGAGTAGGAGTTCTCCATGTCTACTGCATATATAAATAACCAGTTTGACCCAGAATCAACAGTTTTGTCAGCTGTGTATCGGGGCTTTGCCAGCTACAGACTCTACATATGTAGTTCTTATTATAATCTTTTCGTTTGCACTGGTCCCTTGTTGCATAAAGAGGGAATTTTAATGGGGTTATAAAAGGGAAGTATTTATTCAAATCTATTGCCAGAAGAAGAATTGTGGAGGATGGACCAAACCCACCCCTTTGTAAAGCCGAGGATTTATCCCTGTATGTCTGGAAAAAAAAAGTTACAGTGAGCTCCTTCATTCCAGGTGAGTGAAAAAGCATTGCTAGAGACTCAGATAGGAGTCTGGGCTGGTATCTGTTTTGTGGCAAGGAAATAATGCCTTGTGCTTGACACTGCAGCTGCTGTTTTACACCTCACTGGGTTTAATCTTGTGAATAAACAGTATACTAATTGTTTTGGGTTTCAGGGCAGCAGGGTTTGCAAGGTTGCCTTGTCATGCCAGGAATTTAAGTTTATGCAATTCGTTTTTTTGCTGTGGATTGTAGTCATGGCCTCTGGCCAGCCAGGGCGCGAACGCCACGTGTTGGAAATGCCCTACGCCAGGCAAGAACCTGCCTGGTCCCTTTGCTGCCAGAGCATCCTCTGTAGGCAGCACATCCCTTCACACCACGATGCCAAGGGGTCAGCTCTGCTGGATACCATCCCATGGGAAGAGTGCATGGAGCAGAAGCCAAGGCAAGTGTGGTAGAACTGAAAAAAGTGCTTTCCAAGCAAATAAAACTATGGTGAGCTGTGTTGGCAGTAAGGCCGTGTGGCAGGACAGAAGCACCCCATGGCTGAACATGCACTTCATGTTCAGATTTCCTCACGTGTGGTCCAGAAGTTGCCATGATGCTTTGTGGACCTGATGTGGATAAAGCTACTGTCAAGGGCAGAGGAGAGTTTAAGCATCTGTATAGCAAAAGGAAATTTGGAAGTGTTTTTAATGGTAACCTGCATGGACAGAATGCAGACATGTCTGGTATTTTCCCAGACTGATTATTCTTCTTGTCTATTTAGTCCTCCCTGTGGGAGGGGACCACCCCACTGCCTGCTGGCCCCAGCAGGGATGGGAACACTGTCTTTCAAACCGCCTCCCATGCACTGCCATCTCCTTTCCTGCAAAATAAACCCAAACATGTTGTCTTCTTCTGTTTGTGTTTCAGCTCCTCCTCCCATCTGCTATCTCCTCTCCTCCCCTGCTTCCCCAAACATCCCTCTGTGCCATATGGTCCCTCTCTCCTGCGTGGCCTTGGCAGTGCTGTCTGGTTCTCCTCCCCTCGAGGCACCCTCAACCTTGCCAACCCCCAGAGGTTTTTTTTTCCAAAATCTTGTGAAACCTGGTGTTTCTTGTGATGTCCCAGCTCCTGTGATGATGGCTGGATTGCAGCTGTTTTCCTTTATCTTAGAAAACAAAGTTTCCGGACTCAGGTCTTGCATTTATGGTATGTAGTGCCTTGGGACTTTTTAAGCTGATCAGCTGGGATTTCTCCTTGATCTTTGAAATCTGCCGGTTTCTCTGGCTGCCTTTTCCCTCTCCATTTCAGGGATATTGTTCATTTGCCTCATTCCTTTCAATTTTCTTCTGACCGGTAAGATCTGCACTCCAGTTTGGGGTAGATTTTCTTATTTTGTCTCCTCTCATTATTTAGCAGTGACCTCAAATAATCTAATCTTAAAAATGAAGAATGGCATTTTTATAAGCAGTTGGAGAGGGTAATGCAGCCGCACATCCTTGCCAGCCTGGTCCCTGCCTGCTGGCGGTGGAGCCTCTGCCGCAGGATGTTTAAAGGACAGATGGACGAGGTGCTGAGGGACATGGTTTAGGGAGTGTTAGGAATGGTTGGACTCGATGATCCAGTGGGTCCCTTCCAACCTGGTGATTCTATGATTCTATGTGGATTTCCACGGGAGATTTGTTTTAGAGGGTCACCGTGATGCGGCGTTATGAAAGCCTTTCATTTGGTCAACACATTCCATTGACATATTTGGGGATATCTCCTATTAGTCTAGGACCAGCTCTAGTGTTGGTTGGAAAAACCCAGGCTGTGACCATGGAAGCTGTGGTGGTGACAGAGGGAGATAGGTAAAGGGACGGCGGTTTGTGGTCATGGCCAGATATTCAGGCTGAGAGAGGGATCCAGACAAGCCTTTCATGCCAAAGAAGTAAATTTTTTTGATCTTATCCTGTTAATATAAGTATATGCACAGGTGTCAGTTATGTTTTTTGAAGGCATTTGATCCTCTCTTGGACAGCTGATTCAAAGGCAAACCATCACACACTGCTGCATCCCGGCAGGATGGTTGCCATCCCAAATCCACCATCTGCCTGCTTCATTTGTGGATGCAGAGTCTTGTTTTCGCAGTTACAGATGGCTTGAAAAGTTAAATCAACTTGACACAACCATGGCACAGAGTTTTTCTTTTCCTCCCACTCGTGCCTGTCAGTGCAGCCCTTTACAATCCATCAGCCATTTCAGTAGTGATGGATGGTTATCGCCAGCCAGCACGGGGTGTTGGATTCAAGCATCTTGCAGCTGTACGGAAAGCCACAGCATTGTAGCAAGCTTCAGCATCCTTATTTTCAGAGCAGCATCTGAAAAAAAAAACCATCTGCTTGTTTCTCTTCATCAGTAAAAGTCATAGATATGGAGGTGGGTTTTTTTTCCCCTCCCAAATCTATGTGGTCTGGAGCAGACACAATCCGTTGCCTGTTCAACAAGCAACCAGCAGAAACCACCAGTGATTCAGGTCTCATCCAACCCTCACTGTTGTCCATATCAAACTCGATGGGAGGCTGAATGGCTTCTGAATGAGAAAGCACCTAAATCCTTCCTTTGAGAATGAGTATTACTCAATTGTTTCTTTTTTTTATGTTACTATATTATTTCTTACTATTTCTATATTATTCTGTTATTTCTTATTCTATAGTTCTTACCGCTTTTATTTAATCTCTCTGTGTAACAGTTTCAACCACTTTGAGTCCAACTTTGACCCCTCACCACAAGAAGGATGTTGAGGCTCTGGAGTGTGTCCAGAGAAGAGCAACGAAGCTGCTGAGGGGCTGGAGAACGTCTGACGAGGAGCGGCTGAGAGAGCTGGGGTTGTTTAGCCTGGAGAAGAGGAGGCTGAGGGGAGACCTTATTGCTCTCTACAACTACCTGAGAGGAGGTTGTGGAGAGGAGGGAGCTGGGCTCTTCTCCCAAGTGACAGGGGACAGGACAAGAGGGAATGGCCTGAAGCTCCACCAGAGGAGGTTCAGGTTGGATATCAGAAAAAAATTCTTCATAGTAAGAGTCATCGGCACTGGAACAGCTGCCCAGGGAGGGGGTGGAGTCACCTTCCCTGGAGGTGTTTAAGGAACGGGTGGATGAAGTGCTGAGGGACATGGTTTAGGGAGTGTTAGGAATGGTTGGACTCGATGATCCAATGGGTCCTTTCCAACCTTGTGATTCTGTGATTCTGTGATATGTGAAAAGAGCAGGAAATGGGGATTGTAGAATGATTTGGGTTGGAAAGGACCTTAAAGCCCATCTAGTTCCACACCCTGCCGTGCACAGGGATAGCTTCTTGGCCCATTTTATTTAGGGTGCTGTCCCTGCTAGGCAGAGAAGAGTCCTTGCCTCCAAAA